>NC_092638.1:5339421-5939421 GCF_039555335.1 Amphiura filiformis
TATTATGTAGTGAGTATACGGATTAATACTACTTTCGGGCTCTGTAGACTGTTGCTATACTATCCAGAGAGGTTGCGTCAGCAACCTGGCTAAAATAAGGTGAATGTGACAGAATAAATAATATGTTAATATACCGTATTCATTCCAATAAGCGCCCATGTCCCAATAAGCGCCCACCCAGGGTAATTTCAATTTGCTAAGGGTACCATTAATGTTGAAGTGACGGATAGATGTCGATACAGTGAAATAGCTGACGGGTTTTGAAGTCATGTGTAAACATGCAATATATTTTCTGCATCAGAAAAGCTACTAGAACGTCTCTCAGGACCCTTTTGTAATTGTAACGTACGTAAATGTGTCTCTAATATTTGTGAAAACCATGTAAGTGCTCACCCATAATGAATTTGTTAAGCGCCCTGGGCGCTTATTGGAATGAATACTATTTTAATTTAGCTGGGACTTAGTTTGGTATAAATAAGTGATAGATTTTCGGAACAGCTTTATGACACTTGTGTTGTGGTAATATAGTCAATGTGGTATATACATGTCTGTACCTTCAAAGAAAGGTACTTGTGAGCTAGACATAGTCAACATGGTCAATGTGCTACTATCCGGCTATAACGACAAAGAATTATTGGAGCATGCCAAATTGCTAAACCTTCCTTCCTAAAAGGAGATTCTTCTGTCGACTTCTGAATTCTTCTGAAGTCTGGTTTATGAAACAACACATTCTGTCAATGCATGATGGGAACAGATGGAATAAGTGGCCTGTTTCCTGAAGAGAGTGAGTAAATGGTGAATGTTATATCCATGACTATGCAAGGATTTTTACACAAAGGATTGCGCAAGTCCACAGTCAGAGTTCGGAGTAGCGTGGCACACTGGTTAAGGTCTTTGCCTTTGGTGCAAGAGCTCCTGGGTTCATGATTCCCCGCAAGACTAAAAATAAAATAAAATTAAATTCAAAAAAGTCTTATCCGCTCTCGCCGTGCCTCATCTGGTATTAAAAGGCGGGACAGATGACCCATGATAAAAGTCCTCGTTACAGTCGGTTCCGATCAGGGTAATTAGCCCGATTGTTGGTTACACTTCACTGTCCTGACCAGCTATCTACGATCCCGGTCCCCTTCGTTCAAGAGCTGTAGGCATTCTTGTATTGTTTGTGATATTTGTACAATGAGTGAAATAAAATACGTTTTAAACAAATATTTTGTGTGAATCTTTCTGTTTTTTTACAATTTCTGATGTTTTAATAAATTTATAAAAATATTGTTAATTCCACCGTAAATGATCGTTTAAAATGGTATTCATTTACTTGCCCCTCTCCCTCTGAGAAAAATATCAAGCACTTGCACTAATCACGCATTCAGAACCGGCAAGACTGATTTACATTCTGATTGGTTCGCAATGTGAATATGAATATTTATCTAGCATCATGCATACGTAATGAAGTTCGACCGTCTTTTATCGCGGGGATCATGCAGAGTTCGATCGGGAAAAGTGGTGGCGCTATATTAACAATTAATCAAGCCAGCGGGGACACGGTAAGATTAATCGATCTTTATTGAATATTTTTTTATGATATTTTCAGATTACTTGTTACAAACAGAAAGAGACAAAAATAAGATCAATGCACACATAATATTTTAATTAAACATAATATTTAAGATGCATTTTATTTGACAAACAATACAAGAATGCCTACAGCTCTTGCTTCGTTCACCAGGTCACTTGTGCGCGGACCGAAGATTTATCACTAGCGTTAAGGGATCTAAAATGAGCGTTTATTGCGTTTCGACAGTATTTTTTGTGGGACATGAGAGCACCTTAGACCTATCGAATTGCATTCTGAATACGAAGCATGTCTTTCTGATATCAAATAATTTTCATTTTTGAAAATCACAATATAATACAAATTTTATGACAAATTATAAAAATTTGATATTTTTCAAATTTGTGATATATAACAGTCCTCGAAGTAAATTATATAAATCTAATGATATATTCTTAAAGTGTATTTAGCAGGGAGGAAAAGCCGACGGTCAATTGAAAATTTTGACCTTTCATATTGAAGATATGGATTTTTTTCCCAAAAGACCTAATTTTTTTTTTTGGGTGTTTTGGGAAAAAAAATCCATATCTTCAATACGAAAGGTCAAAATTTTCAATTGATCGTCGGCTTTTCATCCCACCTACATACACTTTAAATATAAATAATCAGATTTATAAAGTTTACTTCAAGTACTGTTAAATATCAAAAATATCAATTTTAATGATTTGCCATAAAATGTGTATTAAATTGCGAATTTCAAAAATCAAAATTATTTGATATCAGAATGACATTCTTCGTATTCAGAATGCAATTCGATATGTCTGATGTGCTCTAATATCCCAAAATAAATACTGTCCAAACGTTCATACCCCAGCCCTTAATATATCAGTCTTTCAGCTGTTAAGGTGGTATTGGATGCATTTTCTAGAAATTAGGAAATGCTTTGAGTATGTTTTAAACAGATTAATTGAGTAGGGTAAAGTACACTGATCAATATGCCTTTTGTTTGGAGCAAATTGGACATACGGTTTCCATAATAGGCCTACATCAATTAATATGTCTTCTTTGTATTGTTTTTCTTAATAATCAATATAGTTAATGAGCTAAAAGGACTGTAAAGGCTCATTAGGGAGTGTTCATAAATACTTTGGTGGGGGGGGCTGGAAAATTTTTTTTTTCATGTCGAAAATTTTTAACCCCCCTCTTCGCGAACCCAAAACTTTTTTGACCCCCCCCTCTTAATGGACCTAAAACTTTTTTGACCCCCCCCTCATATTAGGTTCAAAACTATTTTGCCCCCCCCCCCCTCATTTGTACACTATTTTTGCCCATGATGGGGATGAAAATGCCTTTATTGTGACAATTTGCGCATACAGCGCGCAAACGTTTTGTATTTTACACTATTTTGGCCGATGATCAGGGTGAATTTGGGTGGAAAAGGGTTCCTTGCCCCTATTCTTTTCCTTTGCCCTCCAGATTTTATCTTTCATTTTCATTCATCTTTGTCATGGGGCACTTTCCCCTTGCCCCCTGGCTACGCTACTGCCGAAATGGGGTGTTTTGCTATTTGCTGGGCCAGTTCGTTCGTTCGTTGCAACATTTTGCAATTTTACCCTATTTGGCCCCAAAACACGGTGCTTTACGATGTGCTTAAAAAGTTGCATAGGGCAGGTATTGTTTTTTTTTCTCCTACTAGGATCTTTAGGGGGGCACTTCGATTTGAAATGGATATAGGTGTAGGGCTGGCACTTTCGCACCCAGGGGCATTCGGTGAGAGCAAAATGTAAAAAATATGGGGTCATTGGGTGACAGCATGATTTTTGGCATTCGGTGAGAGCAAAATGTAAAAAATATGGGGTCATTGGGTGAGAACATGACCTTTTTTTTAAACGGAATCTTTGGGTGAGCATTACTCGTTGACTGCCGATAAAACGCCCAATAAAGACTTAGTCACCGGACCGCGCCGGCCAGTTAAAGTACATGCCCTATCACACCACTCCACACCATACATAAATTCTCCCAGTCACATTTCCCAAATATGAAATTAAAAAAAGTCAAATTTTAATTTACTTCTTTTAAAGTTTGGCAGAGGCGGGGTTCGAACTCACGGCGCAACGCTTAGTACTCTATGAGCCTAGCGCCTTAGACCACTCGGCCACTTGTCTTGTTGTTATTCATTTGAAACTTATTTAAAAATATAATCGCTACCACGTGACAAGCAAAGACAGAAAACGTATTATATTTTGGAATTTTATCATTAATGTGTATTATAATAGAGCTACCATTATTTATATTGTTGAATTCTCAAGCGCATCATTTCGAATTGGGTTTTTATTCCTAAAGCCCGATACTGACTCCACCTGTAGGCCTACATTTTAATTTCATCGCTGGATGCTGAGATGTTTGAAAAGCATCGCAGCATCGCATACCGCTGAGTGGAGTCAGGATCGGGCTTAATTCGAACCACCAGCATCCATGGTTCGATGTAGAGAGTCTTTCCTATTCAGAGGAAATATTGCAATTACACACCTTATTGCCTTTTAACAATAACCAATGACACTAGCACGTAATTCCAGTCAAGCACCAATCTTTAATCCTATTGTTGAAGAGGATAATAAGCTTATACTTATGTATAGCATTCGTAAAAAAGCTTAAGTCTTTGTTTGCTTTGGTTAAGTCCTGTTCAAGTGGTGGATTAACCAACAATTAACAATGAGAGTACATTCCTGAACCTCGTTCAGTTGGCGATGATTTGAAGTGACCGCCAATTATGACCATTTGATATTTAATAGGGGCCTAGCAGCAATGTGGAAAAAAGAGATAATGGGGTGCCAAAATAATGTACCCTTTTACGGAAGGAGCAAAGTTTAACAAGTTACAACTCCGCTTCTGCAGTACGAATGTCAGCGGCGAATGTCAGGTTATTATTTCCCAGTCTTGAAAAAAAATTGCAGGCAGAGGTGGGAATCGATCTCGTTACCTCCCGGTTAAAAAGCACTGTGCAAAACCACTAAGCCAACTAAATATCTGTCGTGAGATGCTTGACATTAATCTTTGATATTGCTTAATGGAACAAATCGCGGAATTAAATCAGTAATAAAAGAAGTAGATTCTTATTTAGCGGCCAAATTGGATAAAAGGGGATATATTTGTCCCTGCTCTAAAGAAAATATAGGTTAGAAAATTATCAAATAAATTTAAATTAAAAATTGAGACTTTATATTTATTTATTTCACAAGGCGGCATTTTCACAGACAAACACTGTATACGCTAAAAACTCGACCCTCATTACTAGATGATGGCATAGCTCAGTGTTAGAGCATCAGACTGGTAATGTCAATATCGTTGGTTCGAATCCGCCTGCCAGCAATGGTTATTATGATTTTAATGCTACGCTACAATTTGTTCAATTTTTTTTCATTTATTTATTTATTCATTCATGCATTCATTCATTCATTCATTCATTCATTCATTCATTCATTCATTCATTCATTCATTCATTCATTCACTCATTCATTCATTCATTCATTCATTCATTCATTCATTCATTCATTCATTCATTCATTCATTCATTCATTTATTTATTTAAATAATTTGATATATTTGAAAGTATTTGAGCAATTTGAAATTTTTACCCCGTATAATCCTATGGGGTCATTTTGAACCCACCCCCTCCCAAATTGCCAAAACCTATGAGTTTAAATCATACATAATGATCAGTACGTCAATCATGAGTGAACACCGGTTGGTCACTGTATATATTTGGGAATGGGTAGGCACTGCAGCTTGATTCACCATCCACAACATGATAATGTGTGCACATGCTACATTATATACACTTGTAGGCCTATGTTGTTGTTGGTGTATAAGTAATGGGCCTTGCAATTGAAATGCCTCAAGCTTTTAATCCGATATGCAGATTATCTATTTGTTTTCATGAATTGGAAGACATTCTTTGATGTATTACTGAGCTCAATGATCTGAAATTACTGGAGTGTGAGGTCAGCATAGTATTTTATTAACAGAAAGTATAGAGGCCCTGCATGAAATTATCGATTGGCTCCAAACAAAGGATTTGAGCCGGTGTCCTTCACCGTAGTTATGGCGGAGTGCAGTCCATTCAATCAAATGTTGTCATCAACCTATTTGATTGCAATCATGCTTTTGTTGAATGCATTTGAGTAGTCCGCCATATTTACGGGATGATATGTCACATGCAAGGCCTCTATTCTCCAAATTCATTTCCTAATGTATACATGTGAGAATGATACAATAATGACATGATGAACATAGTCATTGATGCATCAGTTTTAAAATAGACTAGGCGGTTACCATATTTGGCGGTTCTCGGCTGGGCGCGATTACCAGGCTGATGGTGACATGTCCATATGACAGTTTTTACTAATTTGACCTCAGATGACCCCTGGCGACCCCAAAATGACCTTCCAAAAATTTGGCTCTAAATGTTGACTGTACCCACCAAGTTTCATGCCCATACGACAGTTTTTAGTAATTTGACCTCAGATGACCCCTGGGTGACCTTGGATGACCCCAAAATGATCTAAACTTATATAACTCTAAATGTTGACTGTACCCACCAAGTTTCATGCCCATATATGAGTTTTACTAATTTGACCTCAGATGACCCGTGGTGACCTTGGATGACCCCAAAATGACCTTCAAAAATGTTGTTTTAAATGTTGACTGTACCTACCAAGTTTCATGCCCATACGACACTTTTTAGTAATTTGACCTCAGATGACCCCTGGGAGCGGACCCCGGTGTCAGATGACTTTAAAACGAACATAAACATCTTCTTGCCAGGACAGAACTACACCCACCCACCGAGTTTGAGTCCCGTAGAACCTAGTTTCATGCCCATATGGCAGTTTTTAGTCATTTGACCTCAAATGACCCCTTGAGGGGCCCGGGGTCGGATGACTTAACGAACACAAACTTCTTCTTGCCAGGACAGAACTACACCCACCCACCGAGTTTGAGCCCCGTACGACCTACGACGGCCTCACATTAACAGTCACAGACAAAACCTAAATCTACAGAATATATCCATTACTCGTCTCGAAAGAGCTCAAAATAAATAACTTAGAAAATTTTCTTGATGTCCTTTAACATGTTTCCATAGTTAACCATCGTTAGCCATGGATATCTATGCTGTAGAACTGACCGGTGACTAAGTCCGATTTATTGGGACGTTTATCGACCATCAACGAGTAATGAGCCGAAACAGCGCGACAGAAACCTCGAAAATCGAATTTCTCGTTCTAAATGGCTTCAAATTTCTTTGTTTTTTCAAAATAAGTGACAAAATCAGTGATAAATGAAAGTTGCTGTTAAAAGTGAACAAGTAAGGGTCTTTGGGTGACAGATCAAATGAAAAAATAGGGGGTCTTTGGGTGACAGAGCATGTGTTCGTAAAAAAATATGGGGTCTTTGGGTGACAGCGACGCTGAAAAAGGGGTCTTAACAGCCCTACATACGCGTCACCTCCAAAGTTGGAGTGCCCCCGGGGATGTCCCCATGGAAAAATTAGGGGTGGAAACGTGTACCCCGGTTCTCCAAGATTCCTCTGCCTATAATTGTAAAGCAACATGATTTTACTAATAGTTGATAATAAATTAATAATCTGTACTGCATGAAACATTATTGTAAAAATTGTCAACACTAAAGAAGAACAAAGTTATTGCAGTCTTTTGGTGATTAAAAGAGCAGATCAGAAGGAACTGACACAAACCTCAAAATTAAGTTATAGACAACAAGACAATTTTTAACACTTCATACTTATATTGAATGACTTTTCAAAATACATAAAGGACCTGATCAAATACCCTTATCTGGAATGAACTAGGGAACATTTGCGAAAAAAATTTCAGGTTATTTTATATTTTTTGCTTCAGGACTAATGTTGCTAAAGTTTTTACACCCCCCCCCCCCTACGTACCCAAAAACTTTTTAACCCCCCTGTTCATACACCCAAAACTTTTTAACCCCCCCTCTTCAGAACTCCTAAAATTTTATGACCCCCCTACATATTTTCCAGCCCCCCCTACCAAAGTATTTATGAACACTCCTTAATATGTAATTTTGCCAATATTTTTGCTAACATTCAACGCATAAATGTTCAGTGTACTTTTATTTTGCATACTATTGCCCTGAAGTTGGTCAAAGTGTTTCTAATATGTTCTAATGTATTATATAGTGAACCCGCCCTCTAATTTGCATATTTGCATAATTAATGAGCTAATTTGCATAAATGCTAATTAATTATGCAAATATGCAAATTAGGGGGCGGCTTCATTATATAATACATTATAACACATTAGGAACACTTTGACCAAGTTTCAAGGCAAAAGTATGCAAAATAAAAGTAGGGCCTACCCTGAACATTTATGCATGGATTTTGAGCAAAATAGGCCTATTGGCAAAAATTATATGTTAAGCCTGAATGATGTTAAATGCATGAGCTTCTCCCTCCAGTCATTTTTAGCTCATAAACTATTGATTATAAAGAAAATATAAATTGATATATTTTGAAAACCGTATGTCCGATCTGCTTCAAACAAAAGGCATATCTGGATCTGGATCTGGATTGGTTACTCCGTATAAGCAGGTACCTGCATCTCAACATATTGATAAGTGTGCGTTGCTCTGCTCAATTAATCTGTTTAAAACATGTTAGAGCACTTTCATAATGCCTCCAATACCACCTTAATGCCCAGATTGCGACGCGAATCGCGTGACGTCATTGATTCGCCAAGACGAAAATAGATCATGACGTAAATCATTTTAGTCGGGATTTCCCCAAAGGTTCAGTCATCGAGATGGAGCTGAGTGCAACGCAATTCCGTCGAGTGAATGCCCGAGTGAATGCTAGACTCGCTGAGTCTCATGGACGCCGTTCCTATGTCCATCAGACTCGTATTTCCCATTTTGGATGTCAATGGGAAATACACACTTAACGATTTGCGCCGGTTAGAAACTTGAAAAAAAATCTTTAAAATTTCATCAATGTATATAAAAGTGGTACCAACCGTATTGTGCTTGCTAATTTAAGACTCGGTTGAAACAAAATTAAGGATCGAGAGCATTTTAGTGTCCAAAAAGGCAAAAATATCGTCAAAGTTCTGCCGAAATCGGCACCCTTGCGAAGGGTTCAGAATTCGAATCGGGAACGAAAATATCCGATCTTTGCGATCAAAAACACAAAATTACAACTTTAAACATACTATTGGCAAAAGACATTATTACCAAACAATACAGAATAGAAAATTTGACATCATTTTCTCAAAATATTGAAAAAATTCGCTCACTAGACATCGAAAAAGTACGCAATCCAATTCCCGTTCAAACGCGTGGGAAACTGAAAGTGCGATAATCGTGACTAGTGAATGCTGAAGTTTAACGTTTAGAAGCGCATCAAAAGAACAATTTAAAAAAGCGAAAAAGTGCACCAGGTATTACTAGTTGTTTTAAATGTTTGAAAAATAGTGTAACGTTGTGTGGTGAGACGTATTTAATAAGCTTACTCATCATTCATGCTATGCATGCATGGGTTCCGAATTTTGCTACTCATTGATTGAGTATTTTATACAAGGAAGTGCCCAAGTGGCACTTCTCTGGTTAAAGTCTTATTCAGATTTCATTTGACAGCTTAACCATCGCATATACGCGTGCGACGTCAAGCGTGTGCATTGGACCATGTGCAAATAATACAAGCTGGACGGCTAGCACTACGTAGCAGTACGCTTAATTTGTAAAAGGGAATCTGAATAAGACTTTACATTATGTACATAACTTACATACATGTCTAACCAATTCATGCCGGATTATAGCCTATTTGCACAAACAAATAATTTTTTTCCTGTACTGGTTAACCCGAAATACCTGTACTGTAAAAGTTGCTCATAGTCGAGAAGTCCATGCAGCCAAGACAAGTATTTGCTCACCGATAGCTTCACATTCTAGGCTAGAGACCATTGCATTCAAAATCTAGTCGGATTCGCTGAAGCATGACACAGTGTAAAGCAATGGAAGCAACACAACCGATCACGACAGGCGATTGCATAAAAAATGTTGCCAAAATTACACTACATCAAAATTTTAGACTGTCCAAAATAGGCAAATCTTGCTCAAAAGATACAGTTGACTCATCAAAATAACTTTCAACCGAATTTCAACATTAACAGAGTAAAAAACCTCTGGTGCAAAACAATTGCACCGCTGTCCGACCGAAAAACAATAGCAACGCAACATCGAATGCGTAACTATTGTGTGCAAATTCGAAGCTAGAGTTCTTGAGTAATGTAAAAGATGAATAGACTAGTGGATCAAACAAATTTTTATATACGGTTTTCGGCGCTGCCATTAGCTCGAGATACCCTTTCTAAAATACAGGTTTACATTAACTATCTTATATATTTGTGTATATTCTCAGTCATCCAGGTATATAAAATATCAAGTTGATTTAAATTAAATCTAGTCAACTGGACTTACTATTTATTGACTGGCGACGTTTCACATCCTATCCTGGATGCTTCCTCAAGCCGTCTGATTTTTCCGCGGCGATTGGTCAGTGACCCATGACGGGGTCACAGAACTGAGACGTCGAGGGATCTTTTGGATAGCAGAACTGTAGGTTCAAATGGACCTTTGAGAAAGCGCTTCATAAGCCAAATTCGCCAACAAAGGACGACGCTTCACATACTGCATCAGTAGGGGAAGAGAAACGACGACACAACGTCACCATCCCCTATGTGTCAGAGCTTTCCGAGAAAATTCACAGAATTTTTAGAGGATACCAAATCCCTGTCTCCTTTAAGCCCACCAACACACTGAGGCAAAAACTTGTTCACCCTAAGGACAAAGTCCCGAAAGACAAACAGAATAACCTTGTCTACGCTATCCCATGTACAGACAATGGGTGTAAGGACTTGTATATGGGAAACTAAGCAACCGCTGGCTAAGCGCATGTATCAGCATAGAAGAGCAAGCGCATCCGGTTGTGGAGACTCGGCTGTATACTCGCATCTCAACAGTACCAACCACACATTCGATAACAAGGACGTTGTCATATTGGACAGAGAATCGCGGTGGTTTGAAAGAGGCTGTTTATGTGAAGCGGAAAGAGCCATCTCTGAACAGCGAGGAGGTCTGCGCCACAACTTGCAGGGGCCTACAGCAGTGTTCGATTTACCACCTGCATACCTGCACCAGTGCATGTAACATTCCCTCTGTGCATGCAGCTTTTCACTACCTGCCTGCACGCGTGCATGTACGATTTTAGCGCTAGCGATATGACAAGGCCAATATACAAAAGTAAACAAGCAGTCAGTCCGATTTGGAAAACCCAATCTATTTTTAGCGCAATATCCTGACTTCATTAGAAGGGCTGGCGCAAATCGCGCAATTGACAATTCCCGATACCCCTATCACGTGAGAACTGTCACTTTTTTCATTGACTTCCCTAGTCTCCTACACAGCCAGTTTGCGTCGGTCTGATACTTGTCGATCCTAACGAACATTCGAGATAGCCACATACAGTCTGGTCCGAGACTATGACTTCCCTTAGAGGAGCTAGCGTAATGTGACGTCATCCACCAATTCCCGATACCCTCGCACATGTAGAAGCTGTCATTTTCATTTCATTGAAAAAAAAGAACCGGAATTTAAACCGTGGGAAATATTTGTTTACGTACGGAAAATAATCATAATAATGTCCAGCAAAAAGGAAATAGCTCAAAAAACACTTGCATCATTCTGGAAATCGTGCACCTCGTCGGCGACTAGTTCTAGAACAGATGAAGCCACAGCATCCAGTGTTTTGGCTAAGAAATCGGCGAGTGATCGGCATAAAAATGACAATGACAGTGGAGCCGGGAATATTATTACAAGCTTAACTGACAATGATCGTGATTCAATGTGATTTTATGTTTGCTTTAATTTTGGTGCATGCACACTTTTTGCTGTGCATGTAGAAATTTTGGGCTACATGCACCAGTGCAGGTAGGAAAAAATTTGTAAATCGGACACTGGCCTACAGTTCTGCTATCCAAAAGATCCCTCGACGTCTCAGTTCTGTGACCCCGTCACGGGTCACTGACCAATCGCGGCCGAAAAATCAGACGGCTTGAGGAAGCATCCAGGATAGGATGTGAAACATCGCCAGTCAATAAATAGTAAGTCCAGTTGACTAGATTTAATTTAAATCAACTTGATATTAACTATCTTACATTATCTTGCTGTATTTCAGCTAGGGTGCCATAGGTAGAAACCCCGTTTTTTTTTTATAGAAAAATACAAATACCGGTATGTAATCTATTCATGACCATGGCAGGAAAAAGTGGGCAATACAGGTCTTTTTTTTTACGGGAAGCTCATTGCCAGGAAATTTTTGGTTTTTGACCTAAAAATAAAGAAAAACATAGGGAAATATGTCATAACTCATACTGGAGGGAAATTTGGTAAAACTGGAGGGAAATTCTGGATTGCTTGCAGGGAAAAAAACATTTTTTCAGCCTCTGTATGACTTCAGTGACGCAACCTCAATGGCCATCATTTCTATTCAACATGTTTATTGAAGTGAGTGAGAATTGAATAGCTGCATCTACATCAAAAATTCAACCTAATATTAGACTCATCAAAATATGAACCTTTTCTTCATTTCGACAATGCAATCGTTTCTTACAAGGTAGAGTTAACTCATCAAAAGTGCTTTCATCCAAATTTAAACAGCAAAATAAATAATGGAATAATCTAAATCTAAATAACAAGTATTGCAAAAAATATCAATGCTGGTCTACCGAAAAGTGATAGTAGCCTACTCTAGCATGCATCCATGTGTAACTATTGTGTCAAAATTCTTAGCTAGAGTTCTCAAGTAAGCCGTAGCTCAACCCCAGACACAAGCCCATCCTGTCTAAAAGTGGGTTTTCTTATTTCTAAATATTGGTTGTGCATTCATGAGATGCTAGATATCTATTGTGTTCATTTCTGTTGTGACGAACACACTCTGGACGAACACGCATCTTTTCAATTCAATGGATATGATCAGAGAAGATGTAAGAAAAGGAGGGAGAACAGAATTACATCCTTGAGATAATCCCGTAGGTAATCCTGTCGCACCTATTCATAGTCCTTTATTCTCAAGTGGTTACACATCTATTTTAAAGTAGCTTTTGAGCATGTTGATGTGATGTGTGTTGCCGACCACGGTTGATTAATTTATACTCCAGAATTGGAAATATTTCCAATGTTTCTATAGAGAATTCCTTAAGTGTGTTAAGTATACCTGTTGCTCTGATGGGATACCACACGGGGATACTTCAAGAAAGAAATGTAGTTTTGTAAAAATTCACACAAAATCAGCCCATTTTGGAATATATTAATTATTTAGGGAGAGTGCTTTAGGATTTTGTTAGAAAAGGGATGATTGTTGATCATCTTTATTTTATTGTTTTATGTATTTTCCTGTCATTTCCTGCAAACCTAATAAAGATATTTTGATAATTGAAAATAGTCTGTATCATAAATCGTAGATGTTGAAAGAGTCAAAAGGCGTCAGAAATTATAATTTGCCATGGAACTTCGGTCATATTTTATTTGAAATATAACTGGATGTTAGGGTCTGCATGCATGGTATACATAGTATGACGATATACAGACACTGACCTTTCCCTAAAACTAGTAAGCAGCAACTTGTGTATCACACCCATCATGGGTTCGATCCCCTTTGTTGTATTTTATTGTTAACCTGAATAGCGTGATTACTTTTGAATGAGCGGCAGCACACATATTTTGTTTGAGGATAGCTCGATCTATCTCCTTTTCCTTACATCTTCTCTGATATGATGAATAAAAATGATGGCCATCGAGGTCGTATCACTGAAATCATGAAAAGATTACGTGTTTGCATTGTTCTCATAAAAAACCCAGGTTTTCTACTTAGGTCTATGGCGCTCTAGCTGAAATACAGCAAGGGGCTTAAGGGCTGGGGTATGAACGTTTGGACAGTATTTATTTTGGGACATTAGAGCACATCAGACATATCAATTGCATTCTGAATACGAAGAATGTCATTCTGATATCAAATAATTTTGATTTTTGAAATTCGCAATTTAATACACATTTTATGGCAAATCATTAAAATTGATATTTTTGATATTTAACAGTACTTGAAGTAAATTTGATAAATCTGATGATTTATACTTAAAGTGTATGTAGGTGGGATGAAAAGCCGACGATCAATTGAAAATTTTGACCTTTCAGTATTGAAGATATGGATTTTTTTTCCCAAAACACAAACAAAAATTAGGTCTTTTTGGGAAAAATCCATATCTTCAATATGAAAGGTCAAAATTTTCAATTGATCGTCGGCTTTTCCTCCCTGCTACATACACTTTAAGAATATATCATTAGATTTATATAATTTACTTCGAGGACTGTTATATATCAAAATTTGAAAAATATCAAATTTTTATAATTTGTCATAAAATTTGTATTATATTGTGATTTTCAAAAATGAAAATTATTTGATATCAGAAAGACATGCTTCAGATTCAGAATGCAATTCGATAGGTCTGAGGTGCTCTCATGTCCCACAAAAAATACTGTCGAAACGCATAATAAACGCTCATTTTGGATCCCTTAAATGAATTGAAATTTCAACATTTTTATGGAGCCCTGAAAAAGGGATCATGCCACCTTTATATGTGAGTGACCCCCTGGGGGTTAGGGTTAGGGCAAAGTTTAGGGTTAGGGTTAAGTTATTGGGTTTTGGACTAATGACCCTTCAGACTATCGACCTGCAACCCCTTTCAAAATAAACAGCCATGACAGGTTTTCCCCTGAAGGATTTTCATCATTTTGTATCAGCATGATTTGACAGTGCCCATCATTTTCACCAAAATTGCCCATCCAAAATCTGACCCTGAAAACATAAACCAGACCTCTGCCCCATCTGGAGGTTCAGTCAGTTCAAAGAGCTGTTGGGATGATAGCTGCTGCCTTGGATTTATTAGTCTGGTCTTGTTTGGAGTTCACAAAACTTATTCAAGCACTATTTTTAGAATTAAGCATGTCACAGCCATTTATTTTGCCTATCCCAGGAGCAAACTGCCTGTCTAAAATGACTGGTGGGTGGGTGGCTAGCTAACACCTGTTGTACTAGGACATGATCTTGAAAACATGAACCATTTTAGCATGTTGAGAATGGCGCATTAGAAGTCATTTAAAACTTACTTTTGTGGATATGCCTGAAATTTATTTACCCATCCATCCTTATTTTATGGTTTTTAATTTTTTCCGCCCTTTTTTTCTTTTGCTAATTCGTTTTGTCGCCCCTTCGATTTTGCCGCCCCTGTTTGTGCCGCCTTCTTCTTCCGCCGCCCTTCGTTTTTTGCCGCCCCTACTTTGACCCCGGGGCTGGCACCCCAAAGCCCCCAAAATACGCCAAGATGCCTATACTCTAGGTGTAACCATAAACCCTATATATGATATGGCCACACCATTTATTTAGTATACCTTTCAATATATGACCCCAAGGGCCAAAAATGTGCATTTCAGAAATGAATGATTAAGATTTAGCTGTATGCTTCATTTGACAGAACTTGATAATATTATTTACCCAAAAAATTAGTGCTGTACTTTTCTGGAGTGGGGAGTAGTAGGGGTAGATATATAATGCAAATGTAGCAAGCAGGAAATTTTTGCATATTATTTGAACGTTTCTGTACTGTTTTCCCAAACCATCTTACTTTTGTTTTTAAATTGTGTATCCTCTTTCTACCTGCCAAAAATTGCTTACTCACTTGCTCCCCCCCCCCATTTTACCCTCATCCAGGGCTTATAATTAAAAATACTACTACATGAGTCATTCCATGTCAAATCAACCAATGGGTTGGCAGGTCACCCCCTCAGATTTTGCTGAAAATCATTCTAGCATACCTCTATGGCAATAATTACCACATGGAAAAAATTAGCGCTCAACTCCAAGCAGTTTGAATCTGACTTGTCAAAATTCACCCAGACCCCCTTTTTGCTCTCATGAGTCGCGTCGTTGAATTTGTCGCGTTTTGGAACACCCATAACTTAAAAAGTGGAAGCACTACACTGTTTTTAAGGCCAGATTCTGCTTATTTGGGTGAAAGTCACTCTAGGTAGCAATTTTCAGCTTAATATCTTTTCCTAAAGTCAAAATATGAGTGTTCCAAAACGCGACAAATTCAACAACGTGACTCGCGAGAGCAAAAAGGGGGGTCTGGGTGAAATTTTGACAAGCCGTATCTCCGAAACCGCTTGGAGTTGAGCGCTAATTTTTTTCATGTGTTCATTATTGCTATAGAGGTATGCTAGAAATGATTTCCAGCAAAAATCTGAGGGGGTGACCTGCCAAGATTTTCAGCAAATTGGTTGATTTGACATGGAATGACTCACATGTAATTAGTTATCAATATAATTGTGTCATCAAACTTTTTTCTACACATTCGTGTTTTGACTTTCACATATCCGCCAAGAACAAAAATAAATCTGTAAAATTCACTTTTGAATTTCAGTGAAATACTTAAAAGGCTGAACAAAAATGTACAGTGTCCATGGGCCACTGTATTGTAATTTCAGGCTGTCAACAGCCCAAAAATACATATTGGATGATGTCTTTGTCAAATGCCGCATGCCCGCATCTGTATGAAAGGTTGATTTACTCAAACATGGATCAAATAAAAATCTCAACTCTTTTGGAGTAAGTTGTGGGGGATGAGAATGTGGATCACAAACTGTCCCTTTAATACAGATGAAAGCTTAAACTGTAACTTCTTTTGTTGCCAACAATGACAAAATAGCTTACTTATTGATATTAACTTCTTGTTTACAGAGATTACCGGGTCATCAAGCAGCTCTTCGATGCATGACCTCAGACAATCTTAAGTCATCCACCCAGCCGAAGAGCAAAAGTTTGAGCTTTAGTATCAGTAATTTCATCTGACAAAAAAGGTGAGTTTTCTGGTTGGCTAGAAAAATGATTGAATCACAACTTTTTGTTGGCAACACTTTCATGGTTGAAATAATATTTTACAAATGCTGGCAGTAGCTTACTCATCGATATTAATTTCTTGTTTACAGAGTTGACACCTCGACAACACCTCAACACTTGACCATGGATAACCTTACATGTATGTCATCCACCCAGCAAAGGTTTGAGCTGTAATTTCAGTAATTTCATATCCCAAAAAATGTGAGTTTTCTGGTTGGCTAGAAATATAATTGAATCACAACATTGTTGGCAACACTTTGATGGCCAAAATAGTATGAATGAACAGAATTGAATGTGATCTTGAACTTGCAAAAAAAAAATTGCTTAAAGTGTATTATATTTTACATGTATACAAAATTTACTTTTAGTGCTCTCTTTATAATAATGTATATAGTTGTTAAAAATAGACTTGTAAGACTTGTATTGCCAAACCGTTTTCTGAGCTTATAATGCCAAAATTACAGGCCCCTTTTTTACTTGTATACTAAGATTGACCATGGAAGTATGAGATATGCCATACCTCTGATTCTGGCCAGTATTTAATTCCCAGTGTGGGAAAAACTGGAAATTATCCAACTTTCATTTATATTTATTTTTATTTTTTAAACATTTTGCTAGATAATACATATTACTCAGTTACATGCATGTGTATCAAAAGCTCATTCCATGCCCTCATGATAGTGGGTGATTGTATTTTCAATTTGGACAAAGATGCACTAGGATCCACAACATGTTCATCTATCAGGGCACAGTTCTTTAACCCCAATACATTTGTACATTCATTGAATGACCTTAGAAAATTTGGGTACAAAAACTCATACTCTGCAACTTGAGGTCAAATTTTGCACTGTAATTGTTTTATTGAGGTTATTGAACTATGCCATTGGAATGAGGCCATTGTGGTTCATAGTGATGGCAAATTATTATCCTTAAGGCGATATAATACCCCGATTTTCATCAGTACCCCTCTTCTTTTTTTTCTTGCAAATTTATTAAGTACATATATATGTTTATCACCTCATGTCCTTAACTTATAAAATATATCTACATATAAAGTGACTTTCAACCATTTTAGTAAGTCATTTTAACCCTATATATTTTTTGTTTACTGTAACCAAGTAACTCAGATCTGTGTTTCATAACAAACCATAATTTATTCTTTTCAAAATGTTCAAGTAGGGTACATGAATAGAATACATTAAATCCTTTGTTATACTCTCTATAGAAAATCTATAGTGGTGCATGCAAAATACCTACCATGATATAACACTGAATAAATTAAATACACACTTATACAATAGATGCATAGTCATTAGTTGTTAGGAGAAGAAAAGGCTATTAGGTCACCGTATGTCAGGTTATAGGTCAATTGGTTCAGGTCAAATTTAAGCATCAATTTTGAATACACATGTGAGAGTCTGTGATATCATATGAGGCATAATTTTGATATTCTGTCTTTAACTGGATATATATCGAGAAGTGCATGGTGGATATACTAATATACCTTGGGATGTAAATGGTGAGTACAATTTAGAATGCCTAGTTGAGACGGATTTCACAAATAAATATAAAATAGTTACCAAAATCACAAAAGGTAAGCTTACGGAAAACTGCCCAATATGGTTGTATAGGTGACAAGAAATACAATTTTTTTCATCATTGCTGTAGTATGGTTGTTGTAACCTGTTACCTATGGCTTAATTAAGTTTCAGTGCAATAATGTCGCAAGTTAAAAATGCAAAATATAGCTCAACATTGAAAATAGAAGCATTTTAACCAGTTCCTTTTTTGATAGTTGTGGAGCACCAAGTTCATGAAGTCATAAAAGAAATCAGGAACCACTTATTCCCATTTTACATATCAACTTTATTTCCCTAATGTGTTAGCAACACATATCCAAAATTTTAACGAAATCCGTTGATAGTAAGCTTTCCAAAATGAAGTGAATTTAAATCATCAGTGATGTACCTCCTTTTGGCTTCTATCTGTAAAAGCATGTAAGCTACATTGATACCGATACCACCAATAAAACGAGAAGATTTGCCCCTTCATTTTGCATACCACTTTGTCCAATTTTTTTGTAATTTCTTCACAAAAAGAAAAAAAATGCAAAAAAAAATCAATGGGTGTAGTACCCCCTTAAAGCCATATTATAACATTTGCTGAAGAGAACGCCCTCAAAATATTTTTAAATTCTGTTTTTTACACAATTGTAATGTATTTTAGTCAATAAAGATACTCTGCAAAAATCAAGATTTTACATGTAGGTGCTGTAGTTTTGTCAAAATCCGAGATTTTGAATAAAACGATGGAACCGGCGTTTTATTATTACGATGGAAATGTTAGTCGAACAAGTATGCACAGTACATAAACACGGCGTGCGGGATACACATACACACACACGCAGAGGATTGTACCGTATTACAACCGCTGGAGTAACATGCATTGGCGCTAGTAGTAAATTCCAATTTTCTATGCTTTACCTCACTTGTTCGGCTCAAAATTAAAAGGGGACATATCAGACAGTAAAAGCTAACATTTTATGGAAAATAAATACTAATCTATTTTTACAGAAATATTATAATATGGCTTTAACTAAGACCTGTCATTTCATTATGATGTTAAACATCACCCGCTATGGAATGTGCACTACTAGAAAAGCATACAAAATACTAACACACCCAAAAGTCCAAGCAGTGGAACAATGCCTAATTTGCATGAACAAGATTTGAACAACTTTGAAATAACTGTTCCACTACTACATGTAACAGGACTTTTGATATGTTTTTGTGTGAGCTTTTGGGAAATGGATGCATGTGAAATGGATTCTGTTGGGATATGTGGTGGGTCATTTTATAATTTGACTGGAGATGGACTATACATGTAGATGAGATACCAGTGTAAGATACATTTGAAATCTTTTAAGATGTATCTACTGGTATATCATCTACATGTGATAAATAAATGAAAATACACACTTATATAAGTTAATATTTATAATAGTTACAATATAAATAAAAATATAAATATAAATATAGATTTAAATGAAAATACAAGTGCTACCAAGTCCTTAAAAGGACTTGGTATAACTTGTATTTTCATTTTTCACCTTACTACTAGTCCCTCCAAGAAACTGGATTTTAGTAGTGTGAACCACTTTTTGTGCTGAATTTCAAATTTGGTAAAGTTTAACTCATCTGCTGTTTACATATAAAGGTGTATTCATTTTAATACTTTACCTGTTTCTTGCTTAATACAGATACTGATACCAACCATGTCGTCTGCCAATCCGGAACTGACATCAACCATGTCGTCTGCCAATCCGGATCCAGGTCTACTTACCCTAACAGACCTCACCATCAACAAGGGCAATCTAACAGAGGAAGACAGAAGGCAGGCCAAGTATAAACTTGAACAACTCAAATGCTATTTGGAATTCAGCCAGCAAAGACCTCACAAGTATGCTCTCCAGAATATGATTGCAGCTTTACACTACCGACTTCAGGAAGAAGATGAAGCTACAGAGGTCTTAGAAGAAGCACGGAAGAACGATCCCTCAAACTTGAATGTCTTACATGATCTTGCTTTCATATATGACAAAGATTATAGAAAGGATGATGCATTAGAGTGTGAAAAAATGTTGAAGTCACAGATAGATCAAATTCAGAGTGTTGAAGGTCAATTGGTGTATGCTCGTTGTTTGGCTGGAAAGGGTCTTGCTTGGGCTTTTGATCTTCACCCAGAAACAAAAGGTACTACTAGGTTAGATAACTCAATTACTTTTTATAATCAAGCTCTTAACATTGCAGGTGGAGAAATAGATGCAAAGGAGAAGGAAGATTGGACGTATTACTTGGCAATGGGATATGTTCTTCAGAATAACATAGGTAAGATCAAAGAAGATGACAAAGATGGCAACCGCTACAAAGCGAATTTGGAGAAAGTCATGGGGAGTCTGGAATCAAACCTGAAATCTGACGATGCACAACGGAAGTCTGATGCATGGTGTCTGCTTGGAAACGTGTTCAGTCAAAAACCAAAGAGTTTAGAAACGATACCACCTATCGTCAACACCAATGACTTCAGGATGTATTGGCGATGTCCCGAAAGATGCTATCAGCAGTCACTGGAGTTCAATGACAAGAACTGCATCACATTGACCCAGCTGGCACGATTTCACTATGATAATAACAAATTTGATGAAGCATTGCAGTTGCTTGAAAGGTCTTTGAAACTCAAATCAGGTATCACCAACATGTGGGCATTGCACATGAGAGCTCAGGTGCTGCGTATCAAGTTTAACAAGCAAGAGAGAAATCAGAAGTCAGGTGGAGGGTCATATCCAGATCAATCACTACTTGAAAATGCTAAAGAGGACTTGTTGTTATGTACAGAGTATAATCCGTATGTTTTGGACATGATCCACATGGCAGAAGTATGTCATAAGCTGAGCTGGAACCAAGAAACATCAACTGTAGAGAAGAGGAAACTCAAAGAAGCTCTACGATGGTGCACAAGAGCGGAAAGCTGTCAGGATGGTGCAGAGAGACCAGAACTGCACCAACAGAGAGCTCTTATTCTCCAAGACTTGGGCGATCATGAGAATGCTGTCAAATGCTTCATGCAGGCAATGGATTGTGAAAATCCGGGTACAAAATATAATGGAAACTTCATCTACATGTTCAACGGTATGTTGGCAAGATACCACAATACGAAAGAGAAGCCTCAGCATATGCTGAAAGAGCTTGCATATTGGCTTGATGGAGGCATGGAGAAATATAAAAACACCAAAATCAAAGTCGGCATCTTTGTGAGGAGTTATCCAGAAGAATTGTTCAGTATTGCCGAAGTTTTGTCACATTCCACGACCAAGAGACGGCTCAATTTATCGAGGAAACTAGTTGATGCTTTCAGGGAAACAAAAACATCTTGTGATGGGGATAAGCTGAAAGCAATTGCAGAAAATGTTTCCCAAGGTATTGCTTCACTTCCAAAGTTACCTCCTAAGCCTCCAAGTCCAGCAATCCCAGAGATCTTCTCTAAGCCAGAAGCAGCAAATTCGAAACTTGGTACAGTACCAGAGAAAGAAATGACTTCGTTCCCATTTGGTGAGGCCTGTTCTGATGTTCAAACAAAATTGAAAGGATCAGAATCCAGACCAACTTGCACAATGGTCACAGCAGAAGCAGCAGCTGTAGCTTCAAGTAGTCAGCAGTCTCCAGCAGCTGTAGCTTGCAGTAGTCAACAGTCTCCAGTTTCCAAAGCAAATACCACCAAAGACCTTGAAGATCAGTCTCTAGTTAGATCTTCTCCAGTGGCACCAAATAGGCCGGATCAGGATGAGGCAGGGGTCAAAGATCCAACTCTCGAGTGTGATCAGAGGACCAAGCCATGTGAAACTCGGTCAAAATCAGCAAGAACATCATCAGAGTCAAGAAATGATTCCATTAGCAGTTTATCATCTATTCCAAGCTCTCAAAGTAGCCGTTCTTTAATACTAAGTATCAACATTCAATCTTCAAACTCAGACCACTGTCTTGATGGAAGGTTTGAGCTATCACCGGAAGAAGTTTGTGATTGCAAAATTGCTGCCGCATTGCGGAAGGTTCTTGAAAAGTCTGACTTACGCCTTGCTGAAATTGGTGACCCACCTCCTACATCAAAGAATACCAAGTATAAGTATGATTTCTATGTTGTATATGATGGAAAGTGCAGTGAGACAAGCGACTGGGTGTACTACCATCTGAGATCGCAATTGGAGGTTGGAATTGATCCTTTAAAAGGGTGCATCCAGGAGAGGGACTTCCTTCCTGGCAAACCTATCTTAGAAAACATGGAGGATGCAGTCAGCAATAGTGCCAAGATCATATTAATCTTATCCAAGGGCTTTAATGAAAATCCATGGTGTAAAAAGGCTACAATACTAGCTTTGGATCCAGATTACAGCCATAAAGTGATCCCAATACTTAGAGAAGATGTCCCTACACTACCACGACACCTGAAGACACTTCATTTTGAAGATGCGACTAAAACCATCAACTGGTCTCGCATTCGGCAACACTTGGAATCTGCTTGAAATGTTATAGTATAGAGTGCTTGCACATAAGGTCATTAGTTCAAATTATCCTCCAGACACACTCCAGAAGACATGAAAAATAATGTATGGAGTACTAAAGAATTAATTAATTTGATCAATTCCAGCTTAACAATTGTACTCCAACTCCATGCATTTGCATGTGTTCTGTAGTGTGTCTGGAGGATGATTTGAATTATTTTTTCCAGCATTATTTTTTTTGCAACATTAGCAATGTTTTACCAACTTTGTTGAAATGAATAAGTTGGAAACTGTGTTTTCATGGCAAGATACTAACTATCAGAACCTAGTATGTATGTAATATATTATAGGCTATTTGTAAACATTACATGAAACATGGCCTGTGGGCTATTCCTTTTGAAATATTTCATACTCCTGTAGAAGGTGTAAGAAAAGTCTTCCACAGCTAGGAGTATATTTTCCAAATGAAATTGACTATGGTTAATTAATTTGAAACCTATACTTCCCATGTATTATGGCTTTAAAAACCTATATCTTGAATCTTCCTCAACTTGAGTATTTTAAATGGAAGTTACCCCAATTGTCTATTCCATTTCAACCAATATTCTCCATCTGTGGAGGACTAGTAGCTGGATGTTGCATGGGGACAGTGTTGGACATACATGTAGCTGGTTTCGCTGAGCAAAATGCCCAATTTTGATCACTTTGCTATGTCACACAATTTTGGAAATGTGTAGCAATCTAGCATCCAATACTGCACGGGGAGTGTGGATTTCAAATGAAATAGTGTATAGAGTGTGTGACCAAGAAGTTGAACAAGGTGATGACTTGCATAGGATTCCATCGTTGCTAGGGACTGTTGCTAGAAAATTGCCTTGTAGTCAACTCGTAATGATTTGAGTGACATACTGTATACGCCAACATTTTCGTGTACATATATTTTCGCGGTTTCAAGTATCACTGACAATTTCGTGAGGTGTTAAAAACCACCGTGAAAATGTCAGCGTATACAGTACATTTATATTGGCAATCACTTTACCATTCACATAATGGATGTTGATGCAAAAACAGTCATAAAATAATGCTATGTTCATTGCTCAGTATGATATGTGCATGACCAGAGATGCCAACCCTCTTTGATTCTCAGGGAAGCTCTCTGAAATTAATGATTTTTTTGTACATTCCTATAAAGCAAATTTGATAACCTCTCAGATTGTACCCATTACCTTGCATGTAATTCTGAAAACCTCTCTGATTTCTGTGTGAAACCTTCCTGATTGCAAAATGTAAATGTTGGCGTCTCTGCATGACCACTGAAGTTTAGAACAGTGACTTGGCGGGAAAATCATAAAATTGGGTCATGGTAAACTTGTTAATTAAATTTGATTTTGAAGATCTGGATGGATAAGATATATTTAAATATTTGCATGTACCATACTTAGATTTAATTACATTAAGGGCTGGGGTATGAACGTTTGGACAGTATTTATTGTGGAACATTAGAGCACATCAGACATATCGAATTACATTCTGAATACGAAGAATGTCATTCTGATATCAAATAATTTTGATTTTTGAAATTCGCAATTTAATACACATTTTATGGCAAATCATTAAAATTGATATTTTTGATATTTAACAGTACTTGAAGTAAACTTTATAAATCTAATGATTTATTCTTAAAGTGTATGTAGGTGGGATGAAAAGCCGACGATCAATTTAAAATTTTGACCTTTCGTATTGAAGATGTGGATTTTTTTCCCAAAACACCAAAAAATATTAGGTCTTTTTGGGAAAAAATCCATATCTTCAATATGAAAGTTCAAAATTTTCAATTGACCGTCGGCTTTTCCTCCCTGCTACATACACTTTAAGAATATGTCATTAGATTTATATAATTTACCGAGGACTGTTATATATCAAAAATTTGAAAAATATCAAATTTTTATAATTTGTCATAAAATTTGTGTTATATTGTGATTTTCAAAAAATGAAAATTATTTGATATCAGAAATACATGCTTCGTATTCAGAATGCAATTCGATAGGTCCGAGGTGCTCTCATGTCTCACACAAAATACTGTCGAAACGCAATAAACGCCATTTTAGATCCCTTAAGATGAAAGCAATATGTTGTCCAAACTTGTACATAACTTAATTGTACATCATAAAATTCATTGAACATTTGTGATGTAATCAAGCAAAATGAGTCTGATGTTGGGCAAAGCACAAATTAGTTTTGCCATATTCGATGCTACATTTGGCAGAAAACCCTATTAAAATTTGTCAATTAGTTCTAAAGATAAGAGAAGTTGAAGAATTCTTAAAACAATAGAATACAAAAAGAAATTTGTACCTTCATTTGGCCATATCTCAAAATCAATGTTTTCAACATCCAATATTTAGCTGATCACATCTCATTTGTGCAACGTTAATACATACCTTGCGGTTAGTTTACTTCAAGAATGTTGTATCTGCATTTTGTCATTTTGCAGGAGATGGATTTTTGTGATTCAATTTCTTTACTTTTTTATTGTTTTGAAATGTGTTGTTTATGTAATACAGATTTTATTAATTGCTTTTTGCTTGTAAAATGGCCTAAAATGTGTCCATTTACCTTTATTTATAACTCAATTTCACCCAAAATCAAAAAGAAAACATTTTTTACTGAAAAAATAATTAGTTACGGTGCACGAGTCAAAATTTTGGGGCAAAATCACGCTTTTTGATGATTTTCTCCAAAAGTAAGCATTTTTACATTAATCTGACGTCACCGTTGGATTTGTCAGGTCATTTCCATTCTAAATATGTATACTTTTATTCACTTTAAATCAACAATTTAGAAGTTACAAGACCAAAACGTTTTTCATAATTCCATGGTTCAGACCAACCTTAAGATCAATGTTGTACTGACCCATCACCACATACAACATGGACTGAAAATGCTATCAGTTGAAGTAACTTCCTGTAATATAGTGTATATATGGTGTTATTTTCACATACACAGAATGCTGGCATGCAGTACATTGTTGAAGTGATTTCCTGAAATATATTGATTTCCTCTTGTTGCAAAAATGTATGTTTTCTTTTATTTTCAGCCCATATTTGGCATTTACCCAGATTTTACACTGTTTTCAGCTTTTATTTAGTAGTTTTTCTCTTTTTGGTCTGTGGCCCCTGTATGTTTCATGTACATAATATGTTGCAAAATTTTGGGAAATTGCAGATCTTATTTATTTCACAAAATTAAGTATAATGTAACTCTCTATACATGTATATAATGTCGGTGTTATTTTTGCTCAAGGTCCACAAGCAAAATGTGAAATTTCGCTAAAAAACCCATCAAAATGAGTGACAATCACAAACTCATGAATATTTATGAACAAGAGGCATTGGAAAATTAACATGCAATAACAAAAATTATATAAACTAAAATAATTCTATAGATTTATTGTTTGACAAATTTATTGTTTGGGCATATTTTACCTCATTATAGTTTATGTGCCACTAATTGATTTATTCATATATATGGGATAAAGAGATAGAATGTGTAAAAAGACAAGTATTCTCGTATATTTTATCTTAACTATTTTTGAGGTCATACCTAGATATATTCATGAGGGAACAAACCAAAATTTTGATGACGTTCCATAAACAAAACTAAGTTTTGTTATAAATAGACTGACCTCCCTCCCTAACTAAAATGTAATTGTGAAATGTAAAGGCTATTATTACACATTATTATTTTGTGCATCAATATTGCACTCTTCTTTATACAAATGAAATTAAATTTTTGACCCTCCCTCTCTCATTTGTGAAAATAGTTACATTTACAGGACATCATCAATATTTTGGTCTGTTCCGTAAGTGACCACTGATCATTGATATTCTTTTCATTCCAAATGACTAGTCTGTAGATGAGTATAACATTGTACTATAAAGAATCAGTATATGTATTTTATATTTTATTCTTTAGTTGAAAAGAATTCTGTAATCTTATTGGTCAAACACCACTTGGATAAAAATCTCTATTACCTGCGTTAGGCTGCATACTCATTAATATATAGGCAAGTAATATTTTCCGTATTACCTCTGTAATCCTAACACGCGAGCATATGTGTACATCCATATCAAAAGGATGCACTTGTCGGCTGCTACATGTGTCTCATTTCACATAATAGCTAGGAATAAATACCAGACTAATTTCAAGAGGAGGTCACTTCAAATCATCCCCAAGTCACATGGTTTAATACAGAGAACATACCTCAACCATGTGACATAGGGATGATTTGAAGTGACCTCCAGGATTATAGGCGTGCTAGCGCACTAAAAGCAACACATTTTGATATAAAAGTACCATCTTTTTTTCCCTCCTCTCCCTCTCTCCTCCCTTTTTTCCTCTCTCTCTCCTTTTTCCTCTTTTTTCCTTGCGCTAGGGGGGGGCCCAAATAGCGCTAGGGGGCGGGGGCCCAAACAGGCAATTTTTGCCAGGGAGCCAATTGCCCCCCCCCCCGGCAGCTACGCCACTGTGCAGCATGACTGCACTGTTATAAGAAACTGGCCTACTTTTCAGCAAGATTATCAAACTAAATTCCTTCAGCAAAGTTTACGAACAAGTCGGAAGATAGTAGAATTCATGTTCACTAAAGGGTAAAATCATTACCCCCTGTTTGTTCTCACGAAATACAGGAAAAGATGTAGATATTTTTCTGTATTTTGTGAACAAACAGAGAGTAACTAATATGTGAGCATTATGTGACATAATCAGATCCAGTCAGACCAAAGTTGGCAATGAGGAAGTTAAAGGAGCAAAAAACAATGAAAATGGACACATAAAAAGTTCATAACTTTGTAACCAAGTATACCAAGGATATGGGACTATGGGTATTTTGATAGCACCAGTAAGGTTGGGTACTACTGTAAAGTGTAAATAATTGTAAGAACTAAATTTTCAACATTTCTGACTTTGGGCTGGATGCATCAGATCATGTCATCACACATATTGTATAAAGCAGCTGCAGAACATATACGCGTGTATCATGTCAATTTTAAAGTGTATAATTATGTTGTCTGAAATAATCTCAGATGTTGTCAATGTGACCTGGGAAATGAGTCGTAGATATGAGTAAAAGGCTGTAAAATTCAAAAGATAGATAATCTAAAAAGTAGTAATTTCTGAAATTCATATTTTTAGATGTGACACCCTTATTACTTATCAAAGCACCAGGATGGGTCATATCATTTGAAAGGAACATTAATGTTATTTTATTACAGAGCTTTGACATAGGCCTAATAGAATGCAGCGGTGTGCCTAGTAATTCACCCCCTCACAGTGACATCGCCCCGATATCTTCATGGCAGAAATCGCCATGGTAGATTGAATCCACCGCCACACATGGCCATTATACATATCGACCTGTTTAATAGTTTATAGGCCGAAGGACATCTGACTAAGGCTATACTGACAATAGCCCCGATTGCCTCGGTGACTAACCTCGCTGTGTGTCAGTCAAGCATGGTATGCCATAGGTCATATTCTTTTAGACAACCTTCACGATTGGCCTATACACTGCGCTATATAATTCAGCACATATAAATCAGAATTATTGCGGAATTATTGTCAGTTTTTGACTCAAGACGCAAGCTACTGTCTCAAAGCGCAAGCTAACGACTATCATATGTGTTCAAAATATATATTCATGTGCAAGGAACCACATCTGGTTTCTTTATACGAAATCATTTACGGGAGATATTCATCATTTTCTACAACGGTATCCAAAGATTTTCTTCTCATATCAAACTTGTGCATAGCAAATTCATGTGTATCGAATCGATCCCGGGTATTTATTTTAGTATCTCTGCTGACAAAGTAATTATTAGCCAGGCGATGTTGGTGTGCCCCTGTGATAGATGAATTTTACTCACTATTATAGCCCTGCCATCCCCCATATATTGATCCACTTGGGGACAATTGTGAACTTTTTGGTTATCATTGAACAATTTTATTCTGTTCTGAAGGGAACAACCCAAATCATCCATGATGTCAGGAAGTTAAATATGTTGATTGTACATGTATTTCTCTTAAAAAAACAGATGTTATTTTGATGTTGATGCACATTGGTTTTGTTACAGACGGGGATTGGAGGAGGGGTCAGCTATGAAGCAAAACTAGTTATGTTTCGTCGTTGGGCCGGAAAGACCTCCTATGTACTTGTGGCCCTCGAACATGTTTAAAACAAAACTGACTAAAGGTTATACATAGGAGGTTTTGCTTTAAACATGTTCAGGGGCCATGTATGCTTGAATATTTTGAACTGTAGGAAACGTTTATATGTGTTTCATATTGATAAAAAGATTTGGTGATAACAATAATTATAAGCAACTGATGATTTTTCTACCAATTTTGTATTATTGGGATTATGTACGTGTGAGCGTATTGCAGATTGACCAAATATACATGTTCAATAATTGGGTGTTAAATATCGGGAGCATTGAAATGGTAATTTGCATATTGGAAATACAATGTAGTATCATGGTGCGTGAATATATTTACATACACATGTTTCAAATTGATAAAATAATTGATGGATGGTAAAAATAGTGCATAAATTCATTGTGATTTCTGTACCAATTTTGTATTTTGGGATCATGTACGTTGTATGCTTCAAAAATCCTGTAGAAATGTGCGTTAATATTGATAAAATAATATTGGTGGTAAAAATAAGCAAAATGTGATTTCTGTACAAATTGTGTATTTTTTGGATCATGTACGTGTGCACATATTGAGCTGCAGTATCATTTACAGAATATACATGTTTCATTATATTTATTGGAAAGAGTTAAACATTTACACAGCTGCATGTATAAAATTGTTCATTTATGTGAACTTTTGATGCAAAGGCTCACTATTGTTTTCAAAACTGATGTTATTTTTCGTGATATTGATATTTCATTGTTATGGATGTTTTTAATTTTAATTAAACAAATGTATTCACCCTTTGCACAGATCTGCCATCTTGCTACCAAAACGAGGTTCTCTCTGCACATGCATATGCAAAAAGTGCATTTTTGTTTTCTGCTTTTCTAGCAACGCGCCAGAGGGCTTTTGCAAAGCATACACGGTAATTAAAGCATGCGTACACAGGCAACATGCACTTTGCAAGAGGGACGTGCAAATGGTCAATATTTCATAAATTGTTATAATGATCTTAGTTTCCTATGACAGCTGGTACTGGCATCTTGTCAGGCAAAAATAGGGGGATGTAAATATTACAATTTTACACTGAAATGATCATATAATATTCAAGGTGAATTTTGGTATTAAAAATAATGTAAGAAAGTGTTTGTGCCCCCCCCCCCCCACCCCCTCCATATTGGTACATAACTGAAAGCAAGTTGCTATAATATTGCAGTAAAATGATAAACTACTCCTGATTCCAGAAAGAAATACAGAACTATTAAATAAAACAGTATCTGTTTTGCCAAATGAAACACAGCTTCACATGCCCTTAGTGCGACCTAACTGGGGATAAAAATCAATATGTTGGCAGAAAATATCCTAAAGGAGCAAAATCTCTGGTTTTTGTATGTTTTAATACAATTACAGTCTCAAAATTTAGTCTTGGTTGAAGTCTATAAAAAGCATCCAATCTTGAGTATAGGCTAAAATATTCATTTTTACTTTTTTTCCTTTCTTTTGAATATCTGTTACAAAAGAAAATATAAAACATGTTTGTCAAAAACTTGTCTGACGGCGAACCTGTTAAAAACTTTCTAATTCTTATGAACTCCTGTCGTAAAAGCCTATACCAAAATACGTTTACCCAATATAATGCAAATCAATGAAAGTTTAATTTTTTGTTCATGTCTTATATGGTGGGATGGAATTGGGGTTTTTTGCCACTGAAGGGAACAAAAAAGTTATTTTTTTCAATTAAGCATACAAAAAGACTGGCATGTTTTGGGCTCTTTAATTCAAATTAGTTCTGTAGGGAGTAGAAAGTTACTGTAAACATGGTTATTTTCTGAGGGTTTTGTTTTTGCATTTTTCACAAATCGACATCCAACCGTGAATTTAAGAACAGGCGAATAGGTTTATTTAGTGTGTAAGTCTATGACAGAAAGCACAAAATCGCGAAACATAAACAACACGGCACACAAAAATTAGCAAAATTTTGCGAAATTAACTCCACGTGAAAATAACCCTTTGGATAATGTAAGTGACACCCACCTTAACTATCTATTTAGTCAAGGCCCACCCTCAGTCCCCCCTTGTCCCAAATTTCCCCTTCAGTGGGCCTGTCAATCATAAAGTGTTTTTTTTTTAAAAGCCATAAATTATACAGATGCCTTGCAATATTTACCTTGGATACATGAGAGTATTTACATATATTAAACATTTAATCTAGCTTTCATTTTAAATAAATGAATTTATATAAATATTATATTTTGTCTACAAGAAATTTGAAATTATATAATAAATAATTATAACATAACAAACCTACAGACAGTGTATCTCATGTGTCTAATTTCACCAGAGCACTTGATAAGCAACCAATTCAGGAACCTTTCAGGAACCGGGGGCACAGGTTATTGGTTTTTGTTAAAACGATTTGATAACATTAAAATGTTGGGTTATATAAAGGTCATGAAAACGTTTTCAAACATTTCATATGAAAACACACTCCAACATTTTTTTTATTATTATCTGAATTTGATATTTTTGCAACATTTTTACAAAATAGTTTGCCAAATAGGGCCTACTATTCTTTTTCTGACTTCCTGAAGCTAGACGATTTGGCACAGTGTTTACAAAAATTGGAGCAACTTTAATTTTTGACCCAATGTGAAAATTGATATTTGACTCATTATCAATTGAACCATACTAGCTCATAATGCTTTTGTGAAATCTGATGAAGCATGTTTAATTTTTGATCCGGGCTGTTTAATACTATGAGGCTATTTTGGTAGCCCTTTGGGCGACATTTATCCTCCGTTTCGTTCCATGAGAAACCAGGTAGGCGACAAAAAAAAGCCCTGTTTTACGTGCGGATGGACTTTTCAAGTAGAGTCGGTCGGTTGGGATTTTTTTCCTGGAGGCTAACGGATGGTGCACTTTATGGGGGGGTAAGGGGTCCTCTAGCTATTCGAAGGTCCACCGTTCGAAGATTCGCTATTCGAAGGTTCGCTTTTCCAAACAGCGTAATTTTACCATTCGCTATTCGAATGTAATTAAAGGTTCGCTCTTCCAAAAAACGGTTCTCTTTTCCAAAGGTTACCTATTCCGAAAATGCCCAAAACACAAACAGGTTCTCTATTCCGAAAACAGAAAGGTTCTCTATTCCGAATATGAAAAAAGGTTCTCTCTTGGCAGGTCGAAAGGGGGGCAAGCAATTTTTGGCAGGTCGAAAGGGAGGGGGAGGGGTAAGCGATTTTTGGCACAGATATTTTGGGCACCGTTTCTATATTATGCCCTAAAAAGGTGTAGGAAAATGTTAGGAACACGTTCAAATATGCAAAATTTACTGCTCGCAATGCTCGCATTATATGAAAAGACAATTTAAGGTTTTTAATTCAGGTTCCAAAACTTTTGCATGTGTAAAGAGGGGGCAAAGATTTTTTGGCATGTCAAAAGGGGGGGTTGCAAGCGATTTTTGGCGGACCAGTTTGAGAATTCACAACCCCGGGGGTGCACATAATTATTGCACAGCCCCTATAATGGCCTGTAATCTGGGGTCCATTTCACTAAACATTTAACTCTTCCTAACTCAATGTACCATTCGTAAAGTTACGAATACCCAATACTAGACGTAACTTTACGAAGGGTCCCTGTAGCAAATCCCTATTACTTACGAAGGGTATACCATTCATAAGTAAGTTTAGTGAAATGGATGTTACGACTCGTCGTAAGTTACAAACGATTTCGAGACTTAATACGAAGCTTCGTAAAGTTTAGTGAAATGAACCCCAGGATTTATGTGGGGGCTGATTTTAAAAAAGTGTACTGGGCGGATTTTTAAAAAGTGGACCTTTTTTGTAAAAAAAAGTGGACCTTTTCTAAAAAAAACCTCTATTTTTCAGCCCAATATGCTAGCAAATAGGACTTTTTGGGTCCAAAAGGGTGACTTTTTTGCCCTTTGGCAATTTTTTTGGGGTCCACCCCCTTGTTACGGGCATAGCGTTGGCTCTTATTAAAGTGGTTCCTTGTAATGCAAATGAAATGAGACGGTTTACGATTCTGTAGCTTTTACACTAAGATTTCTCTTTGTTTTTATAAGGGTACATGGTTTTAACCCTGGAATTATGGAAACCTCATAACTGCTAAATTGGTTGTCTAAAGTATATATATATATATATTTAGAATGGCAAAGTTTTGACAAATCCATCTGTGAGCTCAAATTCGGGCAAAAATGCTCAGTTTTGTAGAAATTCCCCCCCCCACCACATAATTCATGCAAACTTTATCTTAGCTGCAGGTTTTTTTTTAACATGTTTTTTCGGGAAACGTAACAAAAAGATTCTTATTTTCTGGAACCGTAACAAAAAGATTCTTGAGTAAACATTTTTTTAAATTAATTTTTAAAAACTAGATTAAAATATCTAGGACCTGTTTTTTTTTTTTTTTTTTAATTTTGACCAACTTCACCAAAAATATTTGAAATTTGGGCGAAAATTTGTCAATAAAAGCACCGTGTTTTGGGCCCAAATATTACTAGGGTAAAATTGCACAATTTTGCGCTTCGTGCACACTGGGGCATCAATGATAGCAAAACACACTGTCATTCGGGTCTAAAATATACTAAAACTGCCAAATTTTTACGAAGGAGTTAATGGGAACTCCAAGGTGGTGGCTAAAAGTTAAATAAGAAAAATTTTACAAGGTCCGATCAAGTTGTATAATAATGCTTCCTCTAATCGTATAACTTTGACATATCAATTAGTACGCGCTCTTTTTTAAAAGTCATAGTTCATTGAATTTACAACCGTATGACAAAACAGGGGAAAATAGTAACTTTTTGCACAAGATTTGCAATTTTTGAAAAGAGAATTGACCATTGCTCATTCTAGTGACTCTTGTATATGGACACTATAAGTTTGCTTTTTCATTTAATGACATAAAATTTGAAAAATATTGTGACTAAAAGTATTTTTAGGGGGAATGTTAGCTTTCGTTTGATATAAAAAAATTCTGATTGGATAAAGGGAACACTTGAGGTTTCAACAAAAACCAATCAAAGAGGCCCATTTTTAGCTAGAAGCTTCACAGGTCTACATTGCTAGCTATGCACTCAACCGTGTAGTGTAATCAATGACTGGTGGAGACATTCGCTGCTTGTTGTTCTCTGCTTGGAAGCTCGCACAGCAGACATGATGTTGTTGGTATTATACTGGTTGAACTTGGCTCGATTACATTGAAGCACATATGTACGTGTTGGCTCAGATGCTGGCAAGAATTACTTTGGGGATTTGTGGAAAGAGTTGTCCAAACTTGATGTGGCCCCTATTTGAAAGTATTGTTTGTGTTGCTTCCAGATATGCTTCCAGAGATGATTTCATCTACTTTTCACATTCCAAACAGCACTGATTCATCCCTCTGTTGATGTTGGGGGTTAGCAATGACATCAAAGTAGTAAATATGACCCCTTTAGGGGGGATGTCATTTTCTTCGGAAAGGAGGGGGGTCATGATTATGTTGGTGACCCATGTTTTCAAAATGTTATTGAAAAATATTTTCTGCAAACATTTTTTGCCAAATATTTTTAACCAGAGAAGATGAGAAAAAAACTGGTTTTAACCAAATAAAAAAACACAAAGCGCATTTTAATATAACATTTTTCTGCTAAATTGAATTGGTATTTGTATTCAAGTTAGGCCTACATTTTATGACAAGCTATAGTCATGCTGTTCCGTTCGTGCAGATATTTATAATGTATAACGTTACGAATTCATAAAGGCCTATGATAATGATAAAAAAAAATGTTTTAATTTCTTTCATAAAAAAAATCTTATATAGGCCTACCTTATATTCTTATAATATTATCATTATTTTGTTTATATTTTTATTATTGTTTTTTTAAAATCGTAATCATAAAGAATAAATTAAGTAATGACAACTTGTTGCGCCGCCGTAGCTTAATTCCAGACGTGATTCCATGATCTTGATTCTACTTTTCTCGATATACATCGATCACTTATCGGATTAAGTATTGAACACAATAGATGAAGTATTTGATTGACAAGGTTACCCCTGCGTCCCCTAGCCGCTTGTCCTAAATAGCTCTAAATTAAAGCAATATTATAACATTTTCAAACAAAATAGATTAGCATTTCTTTGCCATAAAATGTTAGCTTTTACTGTCAGATATATCCCCTTTTATTTTTGAGCCGAACAACTACTTCAAAGCAAAGAAAATTGGAATTTACTACCAGCGCACATGTCGCCAATACGTACCACTCCTTCAGTCATGTTGTGGTACGACCCTTTGTTGTGTATATCACCGTCGCGCACGCCGCGTAGTACTGTGTGTTATGAACATCGTGTATGCGTTCGACCATGGACATAAGAGAGAAGGACGCACAATGAACCATCATCAAAGTTCCAATCACATTGCCGACATGTACATTCACGTTTCCATACACTTCAACCGCTATTGTTATATCATAATCCTCGGGATTATATCCCAACACGATGGTCATCGGTGACGTAAGATTTCTATGACATGACGTTTTCAATTCTAAAGCTGCATTGCAGTCAAGCGACCATTGCATATGGACTAAATGAGGCCTTGTGAGCAGGAGAGAGCGGGAAATATGAATGCATTATGGGACAGATGGGATAGCGTAGCCAAAAATAATGCCTTGTGGGAAGGATATATTACCGAAATCGGAAGTAGAAAGTCATAGCCTATATTTGAAACATTTAGGGGCAATTTTACATATAGGGGCAGTCTGGGGCACATATGCAGACACTTTGATACAATTGGTTTTCCATTTGTCTTATGATATAATCTGTTCCCATTTTTCGGAAACAACCGGAACAACCTGTTTTATACCTTTACATTTTAATTAAATTTGGGGTCAGCGAAAATACGATTATTCTTACAAAATGTCAAACTTTTTTTAAGTGCCTTTAGTCGAATATACAGCGATTTTTGATTCAATTTCCCAATATTTGTATTGTTTTGACCTCTCTACATCTGAAAATGCAGAAACTTGTTGCAAATGTTTATAGAATCCAGTCTAAATTAACAAAGGTCACAACAACCGGTGCAATTGTTTTTGTTCGCAAAGATTTATCGCCATGAATTTCCAGTTATGCTACCAGATCACGCTGCATGGCGGCAATGTGAGTGTCCTCAAAGGGATATTTGTTGAGTCCTCTTCCTTTGTAATGAAGAATAGATAAGAGGATTATTCAGAGGCGATCGATTTCGTTGTGATTCCTTCTCATCTACTATTTCCATGGTTCGACTAACAATTCCATCGTAATAATAAAGGGCTGAATCAGCCTTTTATTCAAAATCTTTGATTTTGACAAAACCGTACAGCACCTAGAGTCTTGATTTTTGTAGGCTATATTGGTTTAATAAAGTACAATTTAATCGTGTAAAAAAAGGAATTAAAAAAATTCAGTGAGGGCGTCCTCCTCAGCAAATGTTATAATATGGCTTTAACTTAAGTGTAAATTCTGGGTAAAAGCTGAAAGCTGCTAAAAAGGGTCTGAAATCGCCGCATGTAATTTTAAAGGAAATTCTTGTTGACAGGTCTCGGATCGGACCTGCAGCTGGGATCGGATGTGACCAGCAGAACGACATCTACTGCATGTATCTAGGCCTACTGGTGTCAGATCATTTACAGAAGTTGTATATTAATTCTTTTTTACAAGTTAAGCGGTGAAATCTATTCAGGTTTGTATGAATATATAATAATATAGGCCTATGTAGTATATTTTGAATGCAATGCTTGACACGAGTAAGCTTACAGTTAGTGCTTGTTGACAATGGTTGAAGTTATACTATTGAACTTGAACATGTTGAAGTTGTAGGCCTACTTCCGTGTTGATCGAGAATTCAACAACTCGATATGGGCTGTGCAATAGAAAATATAAGAGCCCGGGGGAAATAATTTTTGGCAAGCCAAGCGATGGCACACATTCATGGGGCGCCTTTTAAAAGGCCATTTCGTGATCCACAGCATCATCCCCCCACTTTTCTCAAAAAAGTTGAGATTTTTATATCACTGGAAACCTCTAGCTACATAATATTTATGTACAAAATATTTCTTGCAGATTAATTCATTTAGCAAAAATATCGTGAAATTAGAATTTCGTTCTGGTATCAGAACGAAATTACAAGACATTGTCTATGGAACAGTGTATAAATACACATAAGGCTATTATAAATATGAAAGTCGATTAAAAGTTTCCCGTCACCCTACTCCGCTCAAAACAAATTGCTGGCCAAATATTTCATTATTTTGAATAAATGTTGATTTCTAAGGGGTGGTGCAATAATTATGTGTACCCTGGGGTGAATTATAGGGGGCAAAGATTTTTGGCAGGCCAGAAGGGGGGCAAGCATTTTTGGCCGGTCAAAAGGGGGGGTCAAGCGATTTTTGGCAGGTCGAAAGGGGGGGCAAGCAATTTTTGGCACAGATATTTTGGGTACCGTTTCTATATTACGCCCTAAAAGGCGAGGAAAAGCGTTAGGAACACATTCAAATATGCAAAATTTCCTGTTTCGCTCGCTTTCGCATTATATGATAAGACAATTTCAGGTTTTAAATTCGGGTTCCCCAAAATCTTGCATGTGTAAGGGGGGGCAAAGATTTTTGGCACGTCAAAAGGGGGGGGGCAAATGTTTTTGGCACGTCGAAGGGGGGGCAAAGATTTTTGGCATGGCCAAAGGGGGGCAAGCATTTTTGGCAGACCATTTTGAGAAATCACCCACCAGGGGTACACATAATTATTGCACCACCCCTAACAAACTTTTTAATATACAAATAAATAATTGTGTTTTTAAATATATCATAAATCTCTTTCTGTTGATTTTCAGGGATTTTCTTTGCAGTAGGAGCATGGTATATGGCTAATAATGAATAAATAATGAATACCTACTCAATTCTCTGTCCCGCACTTTTTGATCTGCTCTGATCTCATCCCATAAAAAATATTGTGAAACTTTTGATAATAGTTGTACAATCACCTTCATGTGGTTGTAAACTACATCTGTAAACTACAAACTGTGATGTACATGTATACATGGGTAGTTATTGGTTTATGCCTGTAACAGATGCAATAATGAAATGGTGTAAAATAATGAATAATGAATAATGAAATGGTCACCTACACAGTCATGAAAAATTATGTAACGGGAAACTGGGAATTGACTTTCATTAGCCTAATCATGCATAACTCGCAAAATCGGAATCAACTGCAATTTTGTGAATAAGCTTTTTTCGTGGATATCTACTGAAAAATGTCATAAAAAGAGGATGGTAGGATCACGAAATACTCCTTTTATCAATAAAACGCTTTAGGAAAACAGTATGGAAGTACATAAATATGCAAATTTTCCTGCTAACTGCACTCGCAACATGTATCTAGACCATTTAAGGTAAAAGGGGATCCCAAAAAATTTGGCATGCACCTGGGGGGGGGCAAAGAATATTTGGCAGGCTGAGGCGGGGGGAGGAACACATTTTGGGGAGGAATGTCCATGATAATATCAATTTTTTTTTAATTGGTGATTATTATATTAGGGAGTGTTCAGAAATACTTTGGTGGGGACTGGAGAATTTTTTTTTTTTGCATTAAAATTTTTTTATAACCCCCCTCTTTGTGCTCCCGTGATATGGAGAATCACTTTTAGCCATTATCGGCGCAGTTTGAAATTTTGACCCCAGATGACCATTGGCCTTATGACTTCAATTTAATTTTTTGCATGCTCCCCTCATACAAAGGATTCCACCAACCAAGTTCAAGCCCAATAGGGCAAAGTTTAAATTTGACCTCAGTTGACCTCAATTTTGTTTCGCACATATCCCCTCATATCAAGGATTCCAAACACCAAGTTTGAGCCTTTTTTCTCTATTCATGCCATTGGTCTGTGATGCCAAGAACTTGACCCATGTATAGACTAGTACGGTAGTAGTAGTTTCACTCCATCGGCGCCAGCCACAGGTGTTTTACCCACGCGCGCGGCCTATGAAATTGTGAAGTGGCAGTTTTAAAAGCATGGGCCCTGAACAAAACATGAATATTACCGGGCAAGGAACAATGGGCATAATTCACCAGCAAAGTTACGTAATGTTACTATGCATGTCAACAGGATCACACGCTTGAGTAATGAACCACAATCGAAACAATCACCTCACTTATATATGGCATTCAAAGGCATACCAAAATGTGATCTGATAACCAAATTGCCTGGCAATGACATAACATATCAACTCATCTATAGTGTGATCAGAACATCTGTAGTGTGATCAGAACATCTATATAGTCTGATCAGTACAAAAAGTCCAGAGCAATTTTTAATTTATTTTCTAAAATTAAAAGAACCACTTCTTAGCGGGAATTTATGTAAGTTACACAGCTGATGAAGCTGTGAAAGTGTTGAAAGCTCGACTACAATATTATGTTAAAAACCAGAATATTATTTATTTGGTCATTATTTTTACACTATCAACAGGGGCGTAGACAGGGGGAATCCCCCCAGAAAACTTCAGGTATAAAATGGGGACAGCAAAGAGTAAAGTGTCCTTAAAATAGATAAAAATGGGACAAAAAATTGACAACTGGGGATGAAAATTTGGCTTATGCCCCCTCACACTCAAATCTTTGCTGCGCTACTGAGTATCAAATCCCTTACCTCAGTAGGTGAGGAGAGTGTTAGGGATGCCAATAAACATATATAAAACAATATAAGAAAATGTTTTGTTACAATTATATACAATTATATACAATATATATTATCTTTACAGCAGGAACTTTCAAAAGGACATTTTAGAGGACAAGATACAAATCAAACTCTATAGAAGCATTTGCACGTGGCTCTGGGGGCAGTGGCAAACATAAAGAACCAATATGAGTATGAGTAAGTAAAATATCAAAGACAGGTCTGTGTTGTTAAAGACACAATCAGCGATTCGCTAAATCAGTTCATGCATTTTGTGAACACAGTGGGTGTGCTTACATAGCCTGCCAACAGTTATTTGATGTGTAGAGTCATTAACTAAATGTAAACACAGAACACTGATGGTGCTATATATCTTAAATCTTGTTTGCATAATATTTACAAGGGGTACTTTATACACTGCCATTAAAACATCAGCAAAATGAATTACAAAAAGCAAGGAAATTTTCTAAAAACTTATCATGGAATGAAAGGAATAATTCATATTATTTGGCTATTCAAATATGCATAAATAGCATTCTTAATTTTACAGTCACAATTACCACAAAAAAAAAGCAGAAAAAGATGATAAAGAACTTTTAGGCAAATCAATCTTCAAAATACTTGTGCATTTTAGTGCGAAAAGCCAAGTCTAGAATTGCAAATTATATGTTTTACAACTGTTAGCTAGCTAGTGATAAAGACTGAAAACAGCCTAATCCACATTTTGGTCTATGTTTGTACGGCACATGCATCGAGCTTCATATTTATCAACACCACCATTTTAGTTTTGTTTTTGACAATTTATTTTCTAAAATAAATGCCAAATGACAATTTTTATATTGACTTATCTGTCACTTTCTTGCAAATCTTCATTGATCACTGATAGTGCCTTGAAAGGGACATTCAGGGATATTATGTAAAAAATAGTTTGCCTTGGAACTGCTCCAAGAATTAATCAATAAGTATAAAAAAAAAAAATTTGATCATAAATAATTAATGCTTTTTAATAAAGTAACTCAAATTATACTCAGTCGCTGAGCGACGAGCAATTAGTTTTTAAACCAATGAGGGAGTGGGCTTTCTATTGTGTTGGGGGAAAGTGCACTATACAATCTTAGAAATAATAATTGTTTGAATACTTTAAAGGCCTTATTGGAAATGGTCCCCCTTCCACCCCCCGTACAATGTTGGCATGCCCAATATGCTAATCTTCACCATATCTTCTCCCAACATTGTTTGGTGGGGAAAGCGTCAGGTGAACATTGGGACAACACTTTATCAATTCTTAGTTTCCAGTTACTCATATTGTGCACTATATACTAAGAAGAACATGAACATTATAGAGTAGGTGTTCGAACACATTTTTTCCGGGATTATAGCCAGGGGTGTGAGAGACCAGATTTGAATCTGTTTCCAGATATTTTTTTTCAACTTCCAGATTTTTTTCTACACTTGTGTACAAAAGTATGTATGGTTTAAATAATTTCAGATTTTTTTTAGCTGTTCCAGACCCTCTGTTCGCCAAAAACAGATATTTTTCAAAGACACACTCTCAGGCCTGATTGTAGCTCATTGCATGGTGAACCCCAATCGCTTGTCACACAGCAATGGAGGGTAAATTCAGCTTAAGTCTCTGCTGGCCTTGTCATGCTGTCTGCTAGAGTATTTAGGATCTTTGGTTTTATTGTTTCGGAATTGAGCCACATTGCATACTAGTCTGAGTCCCAAGCCTTAAAATAATTGAGGTTGGTTACCTTCAACCTGTGCTTTTAACCAAGTCCGAGCAATTTTGAACATGACCTCTGTGTAAAAATTCAACAACCTTTTCCCACCAAATAAGGGTGCTGTTGAAATACCTCTATAGCCTATAATGGTCAGCACTATAAGTACTCTATCTCTGCCAGATTCAGCAAATATATTTAACATGATTTGCACGATTGTTACATGTACAGGAATTTATTGAATTTTACCTACAATCGAGGAAATTAATGTTAGCACACTCTGGCATACTGAATGTAATTGCCACCCCTCTCCCCCAGTTCAATGTTGATGAAAGCACTTTTCCCATTGGCTCTCCAGTCTCAACATTGGTTGAGGGGAATGGGGGAGGGAAGGGGAAGAGGAAGGTTTGAACTTCTCATCAAACTTTGTTATACTAATTTCACTGAACTCTCAGAGCGGCAATGAAGAATTCCAACATATTTCCTTGATTGTAGAACTGATGTGCTTACCATTGATGCATTATTCATATTTTAAGAAACATAATTCAAATACTATTTTTTTTAAATGTCTATTCTGTTTTTGCTTTCAGGCATGACACAGATTGAAGAAAGTCTATTCTGTGATGTCATAGACAAGCTTTCACCAGCTCAGCTAACAAAATTATTCCATCAGTTAGAACTTAGGGACACAGACATTGAAAAGGCGAAATTAAGCTCGGGTTCTGACGATGTCAACTTACAAGCAAGAGAGGTTTTTAGATGGTGGGTTGAAATCAATGGACCAGAGGCAACCTGTCAAGCAGTTCTGGAAGCTTTAAAACAGTGTAGACTCAAAAACACTTGTTATAAACTTACAAAGATATGGCGTTCAAAAGGTAGGTTCAGTTCTAAAGATCAGGCTTCCTAGTCCGCACCAAAATTAAAAATTATGTTCAGTGTTCAGGGAGCATGGGGATGTGGCAAATTAAGTTAAGCATTTTGGCCCCAAATAGGGAAATTTAAATTTGTAGTGAATTTTTGATATCACTTGGTGGCAACTGGGAGGGGCAGCAAAGCTCGCGTTTGGGGGAAAATAATACCTTCCCTTAACTACATTGTGTTAAACTTAAGAGGGTTGTGGGACTGAATCATGGGAAAAAGATTACCAACATGTTCAGAGCGTGGCCTGGCGGTTGAGGCGTTGGACTGTGAATCCGAGGGTCAAGGGTTCGAATCTTTGTGTCCTTGAGCAAGGCACTTCACTCTACTTGCTTAGTGCTTCGGAGGGCACTTTAAGCTGTCGGTCCCATGTACATGCATATTTTCTCACATTAATGTAGTGTGCACGTTAAAGAACGTCACAGGCTATTCGAAAAAGAGCAGGGGATCATCCCGGTACTGTTGACTGTACTTCAAAAATACACTCATTAACTCTAGGTTCCAGAGTTCTCCTCGCCTGGTTACAAATGTAGCGTTGAGGAGTATCAAAGCAGAATACAGAATAGAGTGTGTAGGCCTACAGCGGCAAAATTCATGTCCCACTGAAAAGCTTTTTTCTCACAATTTGCCTAGACTGTATTTGTAATGTAGTCTAGGTACTAGTCGATCTGTTTTTCATTATAACTTTGTAATGACGAAACATTTATATCTTAAAAGAAAGCATTAAAGGGACCATTGAAAGAAAAACATATTTGGTATCAAAATAAAGCTAATAACATATAGAATCCATTTCTAAAATGATTAACATAATTTTCCTTTATTTTACCCCCAAATCAGCAAATAAAGACAAAGCGCCCAATGTCGCGTCGTTCCCAATTCATATGTGCAGAGACACGTGGCAACCCCTGTGACGTCAAAGTGGTTATCCTTTCCGCTGCATGGCAACACTGTATAGTCCAGACTTGGTCCTAAACCAACGCATTAACGTGTTTACAGCAATGAATTTTATGTGCCTTTTAGGCCTAACAAGTATATTAAAAAGGATATTATAATATAAATGACTTCTATGATAGGCCTATATATAAATTCTTGCTAGGCCTACAAAATTGGCCAACAACGGGGAAACATTTATAAGTAAGTTAGGCCTAGGGCCTTCATATTGACAAAGTCAAAGCTGTCAGTGCTAGCTGCTCGGCGTTTGCAAGAGAGTATCATTTGTTTTGACTGAGGCATTCTGATATAGCAACTCTTTACTTATATTTCCTCTGAAATATCTGGTGAGGATAGGAAAGAGAAGGCAATGATGTTTCGGGTTAGCCCATGACATGCGAATTAATTTCTTTAGGCCTAATTAGCCTACCTCCCGGGCGTGCGGCCTAGGTTAGGCCGTATAAAATTAATATTTTGGTTCTCGTCCAGAGGATTTCATGAATTGATGAGGGAGGGAGGTGGTTCTTTTTCAGTGTAAAATCAGCATTGTCTGCAGTTTTCGGTCTTTTCCAACAGTGCTCGAGGAAACGATGACGCACTTTTTTTTTTTCAAATGTGAGACTCTGAGGGATAAACCCCCGAGAGTAGGCCCTACCACAAAAAGACTTGGAAGTGGTCCTTGTTCTCTAATAAACTTATTTATAGGCCTATGTATGAAAAATTCGTAAATCATTCCAAAGTCTAAAATAATTGAAAAATCTATTAAAAAAAAATTCTGACAAATCCCAAAAATTGAGGAGGGAGGGGACGGCCTTAACCGCCAGGCCTAAAACGCAAGCCGATCCTGACTCCGAAGTTTGAAAGCTGAATTGCGAGTGAGTAAAGTGTGTTGCTTGTTTCTAAACGGTCGCTCCGTGTAGAGACACACTTATGGGACCAGATTCAAAACAAAAGTCAGGCTCGGGAGTGCGAGTTGCCGCGGTTGTTTCCTTGCCTTGCACCACTACACTGAGGTCCCGGGTTCAACTTCAAGCCCCTAGCGCGCGGCCCAAAGACTCATGTGAACTTGGTTTATCTCGATCCCGCAGGTTTTCTTCGGGATCTCCAGTTTCCTCCTGCTTCTCAAAAATCGGTGATTAGTTCTTTGGTTATCAAAAACTTCCTTCACCCAATGAAATTTTGGGAGCTGAAAAGATAATTGGTGGATGTTACAATCCAAGTGCGGCTAGATTTGCGACAGGTTCGGCAGCATCCAGCCTAGATGATGCGATCTGATTGTGATAAGTACCATGGCAGCGAAATTACAGCGCTTTGAACCCTCCGAGATCTGGGAAAAAGCGTTATTATATAAAAGCCGAAATTTATTTTTATTTATTTTTAAAAGCCTATGAAAATGAGAAACAAATTTGAAGATAAAGAACCACGAGAGGAACATAAAGGCCACTCCAAACAATCATAGGGCCTATGAACAATATTTACTGTCAGCCTTTAGTTTACGTTTATTGGAAATGCTTATAGGCCTACTGTAATCCAATCTCAACTCCCACTGATACTTGAAAGTGCAAAGTGTCCGAGCGTTTTATCAAAGGTAGGCCTATACAGTTACAAAGTTTATGTTGATTGGGTAAATCTTGTAAAATACAGCGCCTGGCTGGATATTTCATTTTAGAAATGACTGACATCAATTTCAGCATAGCCTAGGCCTACCCGGTCCTATAAACCATTCATGGATTAAAATAAGTGTAGGCCTATAATATTTCCCATTTGATGTTTCTTCTTCTTCTTCTTCCTATATACGTGCATACCTCAAATTGAGTATTGTCGCACGGGCTTAACGTGCATAGTTTTTTTTTTTACCTATGATGTTTGTAGCATATGGCTTTTTGAAGGCCTATGTATGTTTATAGGCGCTCCTCGTAATTTATTTCAAGAACAGCTTGCATGTCATATTATTCTGACCCAACTTCTTCATCTGCCATTCAGCTACTGCCCCAGTGCCAACGGCTCAAATAATATTGGCAAGTCTCCCGTATAACACATGGTATGCCTATAGGGGAATACATTTGCAAAATAAAAGGGCCTAGGCCTACTTTGCATTGTTTGGGGCATGAAAATAAGCACTTTTGAAATTAACTTATGGAAGAAAAAGCTTTTTTATACCAATTGTCAGGTTTTGGAAAAAATAATCATCTCTTGAATATTTTTTAAGGTAGGTCCTACGGAACAAATACATAGGCCTACTAGGCCTATAATAATAATACCCATGGGAGGTGCTCGCACATCATCTGCAATTTATATGTGTTACGACAAATCTTGGCGATATTCCCCTCAACATCGTCACTATATTATAGGCCTATAGGCATAAGCCTACTCATAATTAGTTTTATGGTTTTATATATGCCATGTAGGGCCTACATATAAGTCATCGGAATCATGGTCATGTTGACCGGGGGGTTGAATTAATGAATAAGTAAAATAGGAAGCTGCATATGCTTGATGATGATAAAAAAAACAATAAAAAAAAAACAATTGCATAACACTGCCCAACACAGTTTTTGGTGACTTTGGTTTGAGACTTGTTTTTAGGTAATTTGGGGTCGCTGATTTCAAATATAACATTATTTTTTGCATTTCACGTCAAATTTTCACTCTATGGTATACCCCTATTTATATGAGAGGGGCGTATTTTCTGGGCCCATAAAGTTACTAAATCATAAAACCCAATTGAAAGTCAAAAGGTGAATGCATAAATATTGGCATGATAATATAAACTATAAAAAATACCACAGAATAAGTCTTAATTTGGCAAGAAGATATACCTTGGCATGTTTGACACCCCAAAAATGACGGGTATAGTGTTGCAACCCATGAGAATAATATTTTTTTAAATTTTGATGTTTATGGAGGTCAAACTTAATTTTTATGTCAAAGTAATTAGTTTTATGAACATTTAGCAAAAAACTGCATCAAAATCGGGCGTTGCTAGCATTTTTTTGGTCAAAATCTATCATTTTAGCCATCTTTCAGGAATTTTTCAGATTTTCTACGATAATAGCGTCATTGTGACGTCATATGATGTATGTTGGTACTTATTTTGGTATCGATGGATAGAGTAGACTCATAGCTATTCATAGGTACCCAATATAAGGGGTTTACTGTGGAAAATCCAGGGGGCTGCAACCCTTTGGTGGATGTGTTAAGTGATTCATGAAATTTCATCATTTTTCAAAAAAAAAAAAAAAACTTGACGTGATAGGGAAAAACTGATACTATTTTTGAAATCAGCGACCCCAAATTAGTTAAAAACAACTCTTAAATCCAAGTCACCAGAAAAAAAGTTTAATTTTGTTGGCCAGTGTAATTGATCGTCCACGCCCGCTTCCTTTCGCATTGCATTGCCACTGAGTTAGTCTGAAATGTTTAATGCTATTTTCTTTATTATAAGGGAAAACTTCTTTTTTTAAATGTTTCAAAAGCTAATAATATTGTCAATAGTTTAGATTTGCTTCTGTCCATAAGCATGTCAATTTAGAGGCTTTGTTTTAATTTAGCCTCGATCCTATCATCCTCCTCTACAAATTACACAACTAGTAATAATGTCCGGGAATAATACATAGGCCTAAATTATCCATTTGCATTGTAAAAAATAACTAATAAATGATAAATAAAAAGGCTCTCCACCTCCTCTTTTTGATAACATGTGGACAATCAACTGGAATTTTGTTTTTATTTGACCTTTAAATAATTATAAGTGGTTGTATTACCATGATTATTGCATCTGATATTTAGATCGCGATCGCTGTTGTCAAATTATCCCGGCAAAATGTCAACGCAACACAAAAACGCGTAACCACAATAGCGTCATCAGGAAAGCGCCTAATTTTCTACTTTTGATAAATGACGCGCGACGTACCGTCGGAAGCGGGTAAATCGAGTATGTTGTTTTCATTGTATTTTTATTTCTAAAATAGTTAGTTCTTCAATTGTTTTAGATATTGATTCTATATTTTATGGGCTTATTTTGATACCAAATCATATTTTCTTTCAATGGTCCCTTTAAGTCATAAAATGTGTTAACTTATTACTCTTACATTGGAAACTAAATTTTTCCAGCAGTTTGAAAAGTTTGAAGCAAAATTTGTAAAACAGTGGCTCAAATGCTCTTGAGGTGGTCCCGGATGTGGTTCCTGTACGCCAACCTGCTACCACATTTTGTCCCATACCATTCACTGTACAGGGTGGTCCAAAAAGAACTTTACCCAATTTGAAAGCTTACATGTAATATCTCAGAGTTTATAGAGCAGCTATTCCCAATATTGTTACATATTCTAAACATCTTTCTAAGAATGTGTGGTAAAAAAATTAGAGGAAGCTTAATTAGCAAAATGGCAGTAGTTTTACATCAGAGAGTCAAAATCACTTTGTCCACATGTAATTCAGTGGGATGTATCTGATTACCATCAGCATTGTGTAAGGCCCTGTATCCATAGGCTGTTCCCTTACGGCCACTAAGCAAAACAAAGGTTCGTTGTCTGTGTGGCAGGTCACATGGGAACAAGTGAACACGGAACAAGGGCACACGCCACAAGGGAACAGCCTAAAAGTGATTAATGTTTTACACGCATGAATGAATTACAATCCAAGATTTTAATCCTCATTATTCATGCTAGATATCAGTAATGCACCCAAACTTCACTCCCATCATTGACAAAGAATTTAATATGAAATTAACGAAACATTCACAATTTATATTTGAGTAACTTTTTCATCAAATACTCTTAAAAAGATGTTCTTCAACAACAATTTAAAACATCATTTGACGTATTTAAGGTATGTGAGGCAAACTGTTGCATCTATACTCTGGCGTAGGCAGGAGTTTGGCCTATTCTATGACGTACACTCCGTCCTTTACATCTATTCAACATAGACTTATGGTAGGTTTGGGTAGGATTCTCACATTCTGGAAACAAATTAGAATTCACTTAGCACGTCCAAAAAACTCCATTCTTCCTGTCTTGTGTTGTAAATTGCATTATCTTGACACATTGAAACCCTGTCTAGAAATCCATGTTGTCACAAAATGCAAACATTTCAAATTTAAAAATCACACCAGTTGAAACCAATGTAATTGTGTAATTGTTACGATAATTTAATCATGTTTATGTTAATTTTAGGGGTACATTGTTTCATCTACCATGACTATTGAGGATTAAGATCTTAGATTTTATAATTCATTCATGCATGTAAAATTTTGAATGACAAGCAGAGAGTGTTTACCAATATGCATGTCTAACGCAATACTATTGGTAATCTGATACATCCCATTAAATCACATTTGGACAAAGTGATTTTCGAATTTCGACCCACTGACGTAAAACTACTCCATTTTGTTACTTTAGCTTTTTTTCTCTAATTTTTCTCTACATGAGAATAGCTGCTCTATAATTATTCCGATATAAATTTAACCTTTCAAATTGGGTAAAGTTCTTTTTTGGACCACCCTGTATTAGTGATTATTTTCACCTACATAATTTTGTGCAATTTCCAACAAAGACCTTCTTGCGTGCTAGTATTTTTGTAAAAATTCGCAAAATCTTGTTCAATATTATAAAAAGTAAACATGTTCATGATATTAGATCGAGCTACAATCAACTTATCTTTTTTTCCCAAATGCACAGGTATATGTGTACGCTACCATTGTGACAATGGGAAGAATGGACTTTGTTTATTGCCTGACAATGGTAAGTTTTGTTATCATTCTGGTCCTCGACGAATATATGTTGGCACTCAAGTTCACGGGTAACTGTCATCGATGACGGTGTCCTGTTGTATTCTGGGATATCAAGTTGTAGCATGTTTTTGGGGGTATTTCTTGCATTTGGAGAATGTATTCAATGCTCACCTGCCCAGAAAATATTGCCATGTAACTAAAGAATCAATACATTACGTCCCCGGGGGAGGGGGGGTACTCAAGTTTGGTTTTGGTAGGGACGTGCCGCTGAGAATTTGAAAGTGGACCCATAAATATACCAATTTTTAAAGAAATTTGGACCCATTGATATACCAAAAGTCAAAATTTTTGGCCAAATTTAACCCAAATTGTCTTAGTTTTTACAAATTTTCCCAAAATTTTGGGAAAATTTTAGCTAGATTAAGGAAAATTGGGCTATTTTCGAAAAAAATTGAGAAAATTTTGAAAAAGGACCCATTCATATACCAAAATAGGCTTTGAAAAAGGGTCATTGATATACCAAAAGGCCGAAAATGCTACCCATGTTTGCGGCACGTCCCCGTATGGTCATTTGTACTGAGTATCCCTCCCCCCGGGATTACGTCATTTGAGATGATCTTCTACCGCTTGATGACAACAAAAAACAAGAAAGTTCCTTCAAAAATGTGTGTTGTGCAAGTGAAACATTGGTTTTTCCAGTGATGTTACATAACTTTTTTTCCTCTCAAACCTGACTGGAAACTTACAGATCTGAAACACCTGTAACAGATCTACACCAGGCACAAAAAGAAACTTCGTCAGTTATATTCATCCTTGCTGTTCAATAACTTGATAATTTTGGATTATTCTGAAATATACATTTTGTTAATTGGACTTTGCTTTCTCATTTGACACCCTGTTCGTGAAAAACGAACAAGAATTGATCAAGATATGCGCCTCCAAAGCCTCAAACCCCAAAATCAAAAGTTGGATTTTCAACGATTTTCAATGGGAACGCATCGTTGTATTGCACACAAGTACCACGGGCCAATCAATAAAGCACACAGTGTACCAGGCATAATTGAATCGTTGAAATTGCAACTTTTCATTTTGGGTTTGAGAGTTTGAGGTGCATATCTTAGTCAATTATTGTTCGCTTTTCACTTAACATGGTGTCAAATGAGAAAGAAAAGTCCAATTAACAAAATGTATATTTCAGAATAATCCAAAATTATCAAGTTATTGAACAGCAAGGATGAATATAACTGACGAAGCTTCTTTTTTGTGCCTGGTGTACTTTTATGCCAAAATGCAGCTTTTAGTACTCAACTCCTTCATGATCATGGTTAGATGATAGTTTAAAATTTAGACATATTATTCAGTAGTGTATCAACTCCTGATCCTTATACTATCACCGATGCATCCCTGATAACCTTGCATTAAGTTATAACTTAATTATTATCGAGGGCTTAATTTAGCCAGAATATGTTGTCCATTTGTTTACCGAAATGAGTAACATGTGATTTCTGATTTATTCATAACCTCATTAATATATGCGAAACCTGTGATCCAATCACTTGTATATATATATTTCTTTGTATGTTTTATATGTTTTTATGCCTTTGTATAAAGGACCCCTTCGGAAATAAGCCTTTGGGCTTAAAGGGCTATCCTGTGATATCTCCTTGCTTTGTTTTTGTGTATTTTATGTTAGTTATCTTAATGCATTTTATATCTATTTACCTTGTATTGTTGTTTGTGCAATATGGAGATAACCGAATAAAATCAAATCAAATCAAATCAAAAGAAATTGATTGCCTGACCGCGCACTAATTGCGAGGTCATTAATAACTCACAATGACTCCTGACGTGCTACAATGACTTCTGCGCGCGCGTGCGTGTATTAAGCTAAGCGTTATTGCAACGCACGCGCCTACGCGATGCCGCCGCGTTTCTGTGATTGATAGCTCTTGTTGTCGGCGCGAATGTTAAATTCGCCTGGTCGATTTTTTGTAGGGTAGGTTACAACAATAATTAAAACTGGTTATATTTTAACAACATTTTATGGCATAAAATAACATAAAATGCTATTTTGATTTGTTCAAATTATTAAATACGACGGTAATGAATGACAATAATAACTTTGCACCATCTATTTTGAGTTCATTGTGTGAAATTGTCGGGTTTTGTTTTGGGCCTCGGTATTTTTCCTCGGGAGCTACCGCTCCCTCGGAAAAATACCTCAGCCCAAAACAAAACCCTCCGATTTCACACAATGACCTCAAAATAGATGGTGCGCAGTTATTATTGTCTAATTCAAGCCCTGCTTTAGTGCTTATAATCAGCAGGTCATGTTCATTTAAAATTTACAATAATTAAGCTTTTTACTTAATGCCTCATGTCTAAGTTAAAAATGTAAGAGGTCTGCGGTAATCAACAAAAAATGCCAATATTTTCAAAGTTGTGTCAAGTTGTACAGAAAGTTGCATACTAGTGAAATTTCTGAAATGTTGTCACTTTAAGCCAGCTTTGATTTACTTTATTTTTCAGGAAGATCTACAGATCCTGATAAGGTATCTGACAAAGATTTACGTGACGTGGCAATGGATGCACAACTTTCCCATGCTGATCTCCAAAAGCTTTTCATAGAACTTGATATAGCACAGTCAGATATTGAAAGAGCTGAAAGGAATGCAAATTCAACAGATGTCAAAATCCGGGCTTACCATGTGTTGCTATGGTGGCGATCATCTATTGGAAGGAGAGCAACAAGAAAGAAGATCATTGATGCTTTGATAGAACGCAATTTGGTTGAAGCAAAAGAGATACTGGAAGAAAAATGGAGGCATACGCAAGGTAAAATAGATGTAGATCACCTTCTTTCTTATTAATTTATTTTAATTTTAAAAAACAAACAAAGAAGGTATATGTATATAAACCAGGTCACAAGCTGGTAAACCTGCAAGGTTTGACAATTAAGACAAATTAAAAATACCAAATTATGATAAAAATATAGCAAAATAGAGCATGATATAAAACTAGATGGCCTTATATACATTTATTTGTACACAAATACAACATGCCTGCATATTTAGAATGTCTCCTGGATACCCATTGTAATGATTATGAACATTCCTTAAAACCATAATCATGAAGACAAACACTTTCTACTTCCTTCACATTTGGATCTCTACCAAACCAGACATTACATAGATATTACAAGTTAGAAACAAGTGTCGTAGAACATCATGACCTTATATGGTTATGACTAACTTCTCTTAATTATAATATAAGAATCATCCAATGAGAAACCTATATTTAATATTAATATTCATAAGACCATACCTGATGACCATGCTTGATAATATGTGACGTGTCATGTCAAAAGGAGACACTTTTGGGCAGGATCGTAAATGGAGAAATAGCCAAAAATCTATTTTTTTCACAATAATTGGGTTTGTTGCGAATTTGTGATGTTATTAATGTTAAAAATATTGTTTGATAGTTTCAGACCAGAATATAACTGGCATCTTGTATTTTTTGAGACATTTTTCAAGTTAATTCCTACTCTCAACATTGTCAATAGTATTTTTAAAGGCCAATATCTCAATTTCCAATTTTATAATATCATTACTTCCGAACTCAATATCTTCGCTTAGGAATGTCCGATTTCATTGGGGAAAACAGTGTTGTGGAGCAAAATATCTCTTTATTTAAGATATGTAAAAACCTCAAAATTCATAACCTGCCCAAAAGTGTCTCCTTTTGACATGACACATCACATATAATCAAATCACTTGTATTTGAGATCATGAAGAATCAACAAGTCTAATAAATACTCCCGGTAAATACTACAATAGTAAATAAATATTGAGTCTGGAAGACCATCATTACACCCTTCATCATTCATTCATTCATATTTGGAATGTGTAATGCTGAAGGGCTATCATCAGTTGACTATTACATTGTAGAAACAGGGTTCAAAACAGACCATTAGCAGGAATAATGGATGTGTTGTTCAGGACTGGCTGGTTGAGATCTCAAAAGGACCGCATACAAATGCATTGTGATATTATACATTTAGTTGCAAATAGTTCCAACTGATATATTAGGTTCTTTGGACTATGAGTTGGTACACAGCACTTACACCTCAATATCCCAGAAGGTCAAATATTATGGGCCCATAATATGTCATAGAAAACAGTGCGGATCCATGCCTGTTTCCTGAAGAAAGTCGGTGAATGGTGAAGACAGCAGTGTTTTGGACATAGTCGTCTATGCACAGTTTTTATATGCAATTCTATTACTCTTACGACCCATTATTCAAAATCGCGCACTGTGATTTGTTAAAACACGTCATGTGAGAGCCCATTATTCTGCAATAAATGGGTCAAGTGCCGTAACACATTCTACGCACAGCATTACGCTAGGTTACGCGTGCAATATTTCCGCGATACGCGTTGTCACTTACGCGTACGCGCTCAACCTTGAAGTAAACAACTTTAAATATTTGTGCCAAAAAATGATATTTTCTCTTTAAATCGCACTATTTTCTGGTAATAGAATAGAAATAAAGGGTGCAGCATTATCCTTTACACGCAAATAACACGCAAGTAAAAGCGTTTAAATAATGGGTTGGCTGCGCCTCACCCATTATTTACGTTTTTACTGCCTCGGACACATTATTTGGGTGTAAAGGATAATGCATTACCCTTTATTTCTTAATTCTATTACCTCCACAACCCATTATTCAAAATCGCGCACTGTGATTTGTTGAAACACATCATGTGAAAGACCTTTTATTTAGCAATAAAGTGGCCAGGGCAACAAACTTTATGTTCTTCTTGCATAACAGCGCATAGCAAAGTGCGATGCAGTATATTAGCGCTGTTACGCAAAGCATTACGCTTGGTTACGCATTCAATATTTCTGCAATACTTGCTGTCACTTACGCTTTGGCTACGCGTACGCCCTCTGCCTTGAGATAAGCAACTCAGCAGTGAAAACGTTTAACTGGGGTTTTTTTCGGACCACGTAACCAAATAATTCTTACGTAAATTTTTTTTCTATTCATTTTAAAAACTAGATAAAAATATCTAGGACCTGTTTTTTTACTATTTTAAATCTTGGGCCAAAAAAATGTTTCTTTTTTTTTTTTTTTTTGTTACAAAAATGAGCATTTTTTTCCAAAAAAATATATACCAACAAATTAGCTGTTATGAGGCCCAAAAGTTTCCATAATTCCAGGGTTAAGACCACCATTAAGGTACTTATAATTCTCTGGATAGATACCCTAAACTTGCTCCATATGGCCAAAGACTGTTTTAAAGGCACTATATAAAGTTTTTCCATATCTAACATCACTGAATAAATCAACAGTGAACGTGAAATATAGGCATCTTTTGGTTTATAAATGTTCAATGTTAGTTGAGCATCAAGAGGTTGTTCATCTTTAAAATAGACCCCCTGAAATTGCTCCAAAATGACTGTGTGCCAATATTGAAGGCAATTCACAGTGCTCATAAAGTATAGCCTATCATTTTCATTAGTGAATCAAGCAGCATTGAAAGTGAACTGTAGTAAAAGGCATATTGTACTTTATATATGTTTAGTTCATGTTAGTAGCTTTGCAAAGATTGAGCATCAAGAGATTGTCCATTTTTACAATAGACCCCCCCCCCCTGAAATTGTCACAAAATGGCTGGGGACCATTAACATTCCCGACACAAGTAAAGGCATCTTTTGTTCTATACCGCTATATGTTTAACCAGTTAATGTTAACTGCTTTGCAAAGATTGAACATCAAGAGATTGGTCATTTTTAAAATAGACCCGGTGTAAGACATCGGGGTATTCAAAGCTTTTTACCGGTCAAGTTTACAGGGACAACTGCGCGTATTGTTCACACAAAATTTGTTATACTATTTTAGCCCTCATTCAAGGTGAATTTGAATTTGAAGGTGAATTTGAATTTGAGGATGTGCGCGCAGAGTGCGAGAAAGTTTTCCATTTTTGACCCCCACACATATGTGGGGCTTATTATCAATTTAGCATTTATGAGGCCCAAATATGTTTCCATAATTCCAGGGTTAAGACCAACCTTAATTGAAGCTTCTTATTTTCAGTATCAGGTGTAGAAGAAGATGTATCTATGGAATTCTCTTCAGCAGAAGGTGTAGAAGAAGACAGCCATCTCTCATTTATGGAGCCCTTGGATGCAATGCCAAATTTGCAGTATAAAAAAATGAAACAGCACATGGTGGACAAACTTACAGATGAAGACCTGGATAAAGCAAAAGAATTTCTTAAAAAAGGTAATATTCAATATTGTGGTGTATTTAAACAGTTCAGTATAAACGACACTCCACATTGGAAAGCGAATTACAATACATGAAATAAAAGTACTGATGTTGAAAAAATCCAAATGTCAATACTGTTATTGATGTTAATGACTAAGTATGACTTTGTTGTCGTTCACATGCATGACAAATATCAATGCACATATCATTTTAGTTTTTCAGAACAATTAATGCACAAAAAAAATAAAACTGCAATAAAACTATTGATACATGTATTTGTAATTTGATCGTCATCAAATCATGACGTCATCAGTTTGTTACATTGGAAATCAATGTTTCGCTTTGAATATTGAAAAGGGTGAGGTGAGACTTATGGTTCGAGAACCGGTATGCCCAAGACCCATCATCTCCAATTCCGGGGGAAACATACTCAACCGAAAAATTGATGATGTGCATCCCCCCTCCAGAAATAAATTGGCAGCACTGGGTATGCGCACAGTAGGGGCTGAAAGGTAATAACCCTGAAAATAGATTTGGGCCTATCAACAGAGCAGAACTTTGACTTTGTTTTAACATACCCCATGCACCTAAGACTTGTGGTTTACAGGGTCCTTGCGGAGGTCAGCAAACAATGACAGTATTGTTTGCTGGCAAACAATGTCAGCAAACATTGACAGTATTGTTTATATGTGGGGTATATAAATATAGCAAATTAAAATTACCAATAACAGTCTATAATATTGAATTGATTAATTCGAATTAAACAATTCATCGAGTGGCCATGGGCAGCGCCATTATAGACATGTTACAAGACTACCAAGTGACAGGTGATGGATCAAAAAACACACAAATGAAAAGGCACTTTTTTGATAATTTTCAAAACTTAACCTAGGTAGTTTATTATACAGCAGGGGTCTCTGTCTTTTTAATATGTTATGAAAAACTAAATTTAGAAAATATTTACCGACGGAAATAAAAATCCATCGACAGAAAGTCTTGTTATGCTCGCACAAACTTAGAAAAAAATCCAAAATTTTGGTCTAAAAATTGGCCAAAGTTACAGCTGTCCCATTCAAAAGCACAGGAAGACCACCCACAGCATTGAGGTCACCAGTAATGCATGCCACCAGTGCTGGCATCGATGAATTGTTTAAAATGAATTAATAAATTTGGTATTATATACTGAATAATATGAGTGTCAAAAGGTCACACACCAGTCGGGTTAGTACCAACAGCAAAAGTGTGTAAAAGTCCAGTCCTGATTGAGGGCCTATCATGCACCCTTGGAAATCAACTTCTAATCAACATCTGTAGATCAGAAAAAGTAGTTAGAAAACGATAAGCTATGTTAACAAATTCAAAAAATGTCCCTAGTGGAAAGCAGTGGTCAAATTGCATACTACATGGTTAAAATTTCAAAATTGCTCAGATTTGCATGGCTTCAACCGGCCCTATATTTGCTATATTTCCTATATTTTTGAACTTTTCCTATATTTTCCTATATAGTTGTAAAATGCCCTATAATTCCTATATTTTTGTTTCAAAATGTATGTATATGTTTTACATGCACTGCAAAAATTTGATCAAATCATCATTTCTGCTTTATAATTATTGTGTCTCAATGAAGACAACTGAGGGATTCTATGACTACATGTATATAAATGTGGTATTTTGTATTTGGGCTTCAAGATAGCAGCACTGATCAAATTTGGTTAAATTAACATTTATTATTATTTAAATGGAATATTTAATTGATATGAAGTTCAGAAGCAACACACAATTTGGTATATAGGTGGAGAAGTATAATTTACTGACATTGTATTTTAAAAATCACTATGATTTTAGCTGACATTCGCATCAAATTCTTATTCAGTTGGTGTGTCTTATCAAGAATACACACAATTTGATTGGTTTCAGCTATATATTATGACACGATATAGTGTATAGTCACAGGGCACACACTGCCACATTTGTAGATCTTCAATGTAAGTGCGCGAATTAAGAAAACGTTTCAGCAGCTTACATGTAGATGTGGTCAGATTTGGTGAGATAGTTCATGTCCACATTGTCCAGCTGTGACTTAAAAGGTGACCGAGTTGGGTCGCATCTGGTGGTGTCATGTTCCACTCTGGGGTTGTCCAAGAATATAGTGACTGCAAATAACCATTTTTGTTGGCTCTGATGCGAGTAGATAAGATGACCTGAGGACTGCATGCCTAGTATGTGTAGTTTTCTGAGTTTTGGTTTGGATGAGATGTGATATGTTACTGCGGCTATTGGAAACACCTATGAGAACACAGTTGCTCATGTTACCACACCAGATGGAATCACCGACGACTTCATAATTCAGGCTGGAGTACTTAAGGGGGACACACTTGCACTATTTCTATTTGTAACAGTCCTTGTCTATGCTCTCAGGAAAGCACTACATGGGAATAAAGATCGTCTAGGGCTCACACTAAAAACAAGGAAAAGTCGGAGGATAGGCCCGCAAACCATTACAGACCTCGACTTCGCTGACGACATAGCACTACTGGCCGACAGTCTCAGTGATGCCGAAGAGCTACTCCATCTTGTTGAGACTACAGCACTAACAGTCGGTCTTAGCATGAATGCCAAGAAAACCAAGGCAGTGGTTTGCAATATGGCTGCATCCCCAATCCGAACACTTGATGGAAGTGAGCTTGAAGTAGTTGACAATTTCAAATACCATGGGGCTTGGATTGGCAGCAGTGAAAAGGATTTTAACATCAGGAAAGCCCAGGCATGGAGGGCCTGCAACAGCATGAACAAGATATGGAAGAGCAGCCTGCTTAGAAATTTTAAAACCAAGCTTTTCACCACCACAGTCTACATCTACATAAATACTCAACAAAGTTGCATGAAAGCAATATCTAGTTGGTGATCAAAGGCGCCAGTTGAATACAACATGGCTATACAAAACTGAAGAAAAAATACAATAAATTACATATTATTAATACAACTCTTGAAGCAGTCAACTGATTTGGTAATATACACGGAAGGAGGTAGGGCGTTCCATTCTATGATTGTCCGGGGAAAGAAACTATATTTGTAGGTGTTTATGTGAGGTGTCATAACTCTAAACCTTTGGGGATGGTATTGACAAGTTTTAACTGTCTGTGCTTGAACATATTCAGGAATGGGTATTGCAATTTCACCATTTTGAATTTTATACATTGTTGTTAATCTATGTTGTCTTCTTCGCTGCTCAAGGGAAGGCCACTCCAGATTTTGAAGGATACTAGTGACCGTGCCCTCTGTTCTCCGGTAATTGTTGGATACAAACCGAGCTGCCCTGCGCTGTATTGCCTCAATTCGTTTGGGTGTCGGACACATTATGGGGGTCCCATACAGCGCAAGCAAACTCAAGGTGCGGTCTTACCAATGCAAAGTACATTTGCTGTTTTACGTACTTTGGGCACCTCCAGAGATTTCTGTGAATAAACCATAGAGCATTGTTGGCTTTAACAGTAATATTGTTGATATGATTTGACCACTTTAGATTACTACTGATTTCAACCCCAGATATGGGTGATGAGATCACGGTTTCCAGGTTATCAGTGCCCATGCTATATGTATAAATGATAGGACTCATTCCATGTCAACTCCAGGGATGTGCACCGCAGCACCTCTTCAATTTTTTTCTTTTTCTGTGTGGTGGTAGATATTGATGAGAAAGAAAAATCCGAAAATTTGAGCTTCATACTCCATTTCGTTTTCCCGTGGCATCAATTTGAAATTTAGGGGTCAGCGTAAAAATGTGTCATAGCCTATGAGACAACGTTGGAGGTCCATAAATGTATAAAGGAACCCTTTACAACTTTGAAAAGTATGTATCCTGGGATACTTATTTGTGTGGAATTCAAATCTGGCATCAGAAAACTTGTAACTCCTTTACTTTAAAAGATATAGGGCCCTCAAATGCAAAAATGTCCATCCAGGACCAACTTTGTATGGGTCAGAACTCCAAAAGTAAAAATAATTCTAATATCCATTTTTTGGCAGTCAGAGCCCTTTGGTAGGATATTACTCTTATCAATATTGAGCCTATTAGAATACTTTTAGCTGAGATATTACCCATGCATAACTCCAATTGAACATTTTGTGTACATTTTTACCTCCCTGAAAACCAATGTCAGACTTTTGATCGACCATCACCTTCAGGTATGTTGAAAATATGTCCTTGGACAACATTTGTGAGAGATATTGGCTTGGGGTCTCGATGGCTTCAACACATCAGTTAGGTTTGCATTCTCCATATAGTTGTACTTAAGTCATTATACATGCGAAATCAAAAATGTGTACAACTTGATGGTAAGGCAAACCTAAACCATAAATGGAGTATGAAGCTCAAATTTCGGATTTTACTTCTCATCAATATCTACCACCACACAGAAAAAGAAAAAAATTGAAGAGGTGCTGCGGTGCACATCCCTGGAGTTGACATGGAATGGGTCATAGGATTTTTCTTTGTAGTTACTCGCAATGTCTTACATTTGCGTGTATTAAATGACATTTGCCACTTGTCAGACCATTAATATTCAACAAGTGAATTGAGATCTTTCTGCAGGGCCAGTGAGTCATGCTCAAATGTTATTGACCTATACAACAAGCAGTCGTCTGCAAAGAGGCGTATTTGCGTGGAACTATCAAGGTTGTTTGCTATATCATTAATGTAAATTAAAAACATCAAAGGTCCCAACACCGTTCCCTGAGTTACACCAGACTTGACGGAAGTTGGTATTGCACACTCACAATCCACAACGACACGTTGTGTTCGGGTCGTTAGCCACTGTTTAATCCAATTCAAGATGGTGCCACGTATACCATAAAATCTGGATCAATCGCTGGTGGGGAACGGTGTCAAAAGCTTTTTGGAAATCTAATATTAACATGTCAGTTTGGAGTTTGCTGTCAAGATTTTTAGCCAAGTCTTCCACAGTAATGACAAGTTGTGACTCACAAGAGTGCTGTACTCTGAATCCGTGTTGGAAGGTGGATAATATTTGGAATTTCTCCAGGTGTGACATAATATGAGAAAATAGAATATGCTCGAATAATTTACAAGATACTGATGTCAACGACACAGGTCTATAGTTGGCAGGGATACTCTTGTCACCTTTCTTAAAAATAGCTGTTATATTTGCTATGAGCCAATTGGCAGGAACATCACCTGTATCAAGGGATTGTTGAAAAATGTGACTCATGATTGGTGCAAGTTCTTTGCTTAACTCTTTCAAGATCGCAGAAGGAACACCATCAGGGCCACTTGCTTTCTTTGGATTTATATTATGAAGCAATTTTTCAACTCCCTCGGTATCTACTCTGAGATCATCTATGGTAGGTATAGGGTCACCTGCTACAGTTGGTATAAAAGACTAATTTTCTGTGGTAAATACACTACAGTACTGATTACTAAGAGCATTTGCCTTATCTTTCCCACTCACCATTTCTTTGCCATCAACCTGAAATGTAGCAACGCCTGTGCCATCACGTTTAAGGTTTTTTTCATGTCCCCAGAATTTTTTGTTGACAGATGGATTTGAGTTATCTTGATTGTTGTCTTCAAGAAGACCCATTAAATAATCCTTTTTGGAATGCCTTAGTTCTGTCTGCACGGTCTTTCTAAGCTTTGTGAACTTCTCCCAAGTTTGGCTGTTTTTATGACTCTTATAAGCATTGTATACCCTTTTCTTTTTTTTTACGGATGAGTCTACGAATTGGTTGTGTCATCCAGACAACGTCCCATCTCTGCTTAACTACTTTCTGAGTTACATGAGTAGTTAGCAACTCATTGATATGTGATTTGAACAGCACCCAATTGTCACTGGCAGGACGTGTATTTTCAGACGCAGATTGTAAAAAACTATCCTGAAAAACCTTTGCATCGTTCTTGATACCTTGACGTTCATTTTCCTAAAAATGAAAATTTTACGAGGAGGTTTCCTGCTTAACTTAGCCTTGATATTAACTGTGGCTGTTACAACAGAGTGATCACTCATACCAGGGGAGACAGTTACATTTTCCACAAGATCAGGGTTAGTGGTAAATAGAAGATCCAATATACATGTATTATCTAAGCGAGTCGGTTCATGAACATGTTGATGTAATCCATGCTCGTTCACTGTATCTAGCAACAACCTATTGACAGCATAGCCATATTGAGGATTAGGTAATACAATATGATCATCCCAGTCTATGCTGGGACAATTAAAATCACCCCATAAGAATTACATTTGGCAGACCACCATTTTGTGATAACTTGCTAAGAGATTCATTAAGCTCATTTAAGGGCTCAAGTCTGTCATTAGTTGGCCTATAAAAAGACCCTATATACAATGGTTTACTTCCAACTACACTGATTTTACACCAAATGATTTCACTTTTGGAATCAAGGGTATATTCGGTTGTTGATACCAGCTGATCTGTAATTGCTACAAAAACACCCCCACCATGCACATCTCAGTTCTGATGTATGGTGCAGAAACCTGGACAATTACATCAAAGTTTAGGAAGGCGCTTGATGGTTGTTACACAAGACTACCGAGAAAAGCACTTAATGTTACCTGGCAGTCGCACACCACCAATAAGGAGCTGTACGGCAATCTGTCCCCAATCCCCGAAAGGCTGAAAACAAAAAGGCTGAGATTTGCTGGACACTGTGCCAGAAGTGAAACAGAGGCAGCTTCCAGAGTTTTGCTGTGGCAGCCTACGCATGGTAAAAGATCAAGAGGACAACCACGGAAGGACTACATTAAGCAACTAATCGAGGATACATTGCACATGATCATAGGCATGTTGGATAGGAGATGGCTATGAGGGGAAATGGAGGAAGCCATTACCTGTGCAAATTATGCATGCACTCAAGCCTCAAAATAAGCAGATCTGGACCAGGAGCCACACATTTGGAAAAAGCAGTTCCTGGTCCTGAGATTATCTAGTGAACCAGGAACCGTTTTTAAAGAGCTAAGAGTCATTTAAATTTCAATTGTACACATTTACATAACCTGCTTTGACTACCAGGCTCTATTTAAAAAAAAAATGTAGAGCCTGGTTCATATGATTTTGGTGTGGACCAGGAGCCAAAATGTTATGACCAATTGGGTACTTTCCAGGGTGCCTGTTTATTTTGTAGCTTGCACACACTAGTAAGAAGAAACTGTTAAATACTGTGAATAGTGTACATTTTGTGTAAAATATGTCGATAAAAAAATCGTCTATTCTACATATATCCATCATTTGCCCTATATTTGAACTATATTTTCCCCAAAACATTCCTATATATTATCCCTATATTTTTGCAAGAGTTGAGTTGAAGCCCTGGATTTGACCTATCTGCGCATACAGTTCTTGCGTTCTAAGTAAAAAGGTCACAAAATTGTTTGTCATGTAAAATGAACTCAAATAAGGAATAGTTTGCACTGTCTAGAATGCTTTGATATTGCCAATATCCGACAAAGGTTAACCCCCATTGCAGCCTATATAGGGTATATTGGCCTATTTTGCAATGTTTCCTAGGTAACGAAACATCCTAGATGGTGAGAACTATTCCTTACTAGCAGGAGACCCGCGCTTTGCGCGGGTCCCCGCTAGTTGAGTAAACGGGAGCGGTTAGTAAACGAGAGTGGTTAGTAAACATGAAACGGTGATGATAATCATGGTGTCTTGGTGTAAATTATTCATCCAGTATAGTAATGATCATGTTAGCTTGATAATCATAGCCTATGTTAGCTCCTGTCATATTAAAGAAGCTATAACCGGTGATAATGTTGTTACTCACTCAATCTCTCAGATTTCTTTTGAAACAGCTCGTGACAAAATGGTTGATTTTAACTTTATCCCAACAAACATAAAACATTAATGTTAGAAGAGGTTCGGCTAGAAAACGTTTCAATTTCGGGTTATAATGGTATAGAACATGTAACTTCTTGTAAGCAACATGTTTAAAAGTTGCAGTAAAACATTTCAAGCGAGCTTGTGTTGTTAATAGCTAGGCCTGAATTATAGCCAGGATTTATTCGCGGGGGCCGCAGAATTTCCAACATGTGGACTTTCAAGTTCCACTAAAGTGGGCTCACCCACCCCGTAACATTTACCTTTTCGGGCTATACTGAACAGTTGACCGACTCTGTTGGCTACATTTTAATATTCCCTCTGAAAAGTGGACTTTTTTGCAAATCTGTCACCCAATGACCCCTCTTTTCATCAGCTTACACCTAATGATCCCCCCGAAATGGCTTCAAGGGCTTTGCTTTGACCAAGTTTCCAATTCTGAGGTGACACAGCCGGCTGCACAGCGCGAGACAGAACGGTGCTTCGTGAATCGTGGTCATTCAAAAAGGTGGCGACGGTAAAAACTTCGAGTGTGCCCCCCCTTCCCAATTCCTGGATCCGCCACTGTCTCAGAGAAGCAGTCAGTCACGTACACATAGGCCTACGCGCGGAAAGCCAACATTAAGTGCGTCCATACCATGCGCCGCAATGCGCGTGAAACCATGGTGCCGTGTACGCACAGGTGCGTGACTCGCCACTTACCGCGCTGGTTGGACACCGCTTGCATTTGACGCGTTTGCTGTCATGACCTGACCCATAAGGTTAATGACCTCAACGGCCTAGCAACCAACCTTTTTTTTTTGTTATTTCCATAGTGATTGAATAGTTTTGCAAAATGAACTTCAGATGGTTTAATGGCAATATGTACCCGATCAATGTACGAATAAATCAGAGCTGAAAGTGAAAGCATCTCGGAGCCTGCTTCTGGACAAGATTTAGCGACTTCCTTTTATTTATATAGATATTTGAGTTCATGTTACATGACAAACATTTTGGGACCATTTTCATTGAAATCGGACCACTTTTAGTTTTTGACCACTGTGTGTGGCCAAAAAAAAAAGACCATCCCCCAAGTTAAACATTTTTGCTTATATCTCATGAGGAACGTTATGCCACTGATAGGTCAAACTATACCTTTTTTGAAATCATGACAAACTATCCGTCTGATGATCGGTTTACCCAATGATCGTAAGTGAGGGTATTCCGTGAAATTTTAAGTAACGGTTGCCTTGCCAGAGGTCTATACTTTGAATTTGTTCCTTTTCTGAATCTATATAACCTGAGGAATAATTTGGCATGGTTTTTGATAAAATCTTAGCAATTTTGAAATTTCCTAGGGATCATTTTTGAATTCATTAATTTAGCTTATCGTTTTCTACCCTTTTTTTCTGATCTTGAGACGTTGATTAGAAGTTGGATTTCCGAGGATGCCTGATAGGTCCTTCTTCCCAACTAAACTAATAAGAGAACAAAGAAATTATTGAATCAAACCATGCTCTTTTATTAATTCCAGATCCAGATTCCAGAGTGGGAATTCCTGCTAGTACTCTTGATGATATTAAGACAAATGAAGAGTTACTCCGATGTCTGGAAAGGGTTCGTCTCCTGGGCCCTTTGAATCTAATATTACTCCCCCTATTACTTGATCAAATCGAACGTGATGATCTAAAACGATGTGTTGATGCTTATGCAAAAATCACTGGTGAGATTGATCTAAACACTCTGCATATCTACGAAATAAAAAAAACTGGTGAGTGTTTTGGTATTTAAAAGTAAGGTGAATTTTGAAGATGAACGGGCCAGTACGCACAAAGCGCGTAAACATTTGCAATTCTACCCTATTTGGGTCCAAAACATGGTGTTTTTCAGGCTAAAAAAGATGCACAGGGCAATTGTTGGGGCCCCAAAAATTTGGGGCCCTGGGTCTGGGCCCATCTGGCCCAAAGGTAAATCCGGCCCTGCGTATAATTCAGGCATGAAAATTTTCTTGCTTTTGCAGGATTTCCTGCTTGTTTGTGGTCCAAATTTCTGCACTTTCTTTTAATTTCAGCCCATTTTTGGCCTTTTTAGACTCATTTCACATGCTTTTTCAGGCTTTTCAAACTTTTCAGGTTTTTTCATGGATGATCATTCTCATGCCTGATAATTATATAGAGCTCTGAGCCCAAGTTAACACTGTAATAGCTTACGTGTGCAAGTCCATTGATTGTCTTATCTTTTAAGCCTAAGCCTAAGCTGCCTAAAACAATTTCAACTGATTGCTTCTTACCTGATTGCAGAAGAGTGGATGTTTTTCTTAGAGGTCAAGATAAGAGGAACAACAAAACATTTAAATGGGCGTACTATCGAAGATGTTCGTTTACTGCTTTCCTCAAGGCTGGGGATCAAGAAGCACAATGTGCGATTTGAGGGTGCTGGAGAAGGATGCTTCATTATTGTTTTCCTTTTACCAGAGGAGGTCAAAGGAAAATTATGGTTAGCTGCGATTACAAAAGCACATTGGCTCACAGACGCAAAACATTCTGGGAATACATATTCAAGATGAAGAATATATTTCATTGGTTGATATAAATAAAGGTATGACAAATACTGAGGTATTTATGAATTTTTCTCTCTCTTTCTTTCTTTCTTTCTTTCTTTCTTTCTTTCTTTCTTTCTTTCATTTACGAAATACCTTCAAAATGCTACTTCTCGCACAAATTATAGTAAGAATTCCAATTGAATGAACGCAGCTTTTTACAGCTGCACTCGATCCAACCGCGATCGATATTGCGTATTTCAAACTACAACGCCGTTAACGCATACGACCTTGGATACAATGCTATCCAATCACGAAAGTGCGTTGGCATGGTTGAATTCACTTCAGCGTTACTCACGCACAGATCGCACGCTGGCGTACATCGCGCAGTGTACGCAAAAAATCGTCACGCTATTGAAAGCTGCGTTCATTCAATTGGAATTCCCACTATAAGTAGTACAGAGTTGGGACTTACAAACATGAATTGACCTTAGCTGGTGGCCTGGTGCACATAAGTTAAACTCCGATTTGGGGTCAAAGGTCATTTAAGGGGTCATTTCTGGTCATTTACCAAATAAAGTAGTACAAATTTGGGACTTGCATATATGCAGTGACCTTAGCTGACACACATAAGTTATCATTCAAAGTTCATTCAAGGGTCAATTCGGATCATTCACCAAATGAAGAGCTTTGTTGCAAAACCCCTTACATCCACTTTTGACTTTTTGAGAAAAACAGCTTTTTTTAATTGTGCAAGTATTACTTGTTCGATTTGATTCAATTTGGGATTGGATAAAGTGTTGATGAATAGAAACTAAAAGAATAGGTTTGGGACAATTGTCAAGGCTTCCTATTTATTTTATTATTTCTTTTATATCGCACCTTTTGTGGATGTAAGGGGTTTTGCAACAAAATAAATTTACCCTTTTCTAGAAACCACCTTTGCAATCAAATTTGAGCCCATTTGTTTGCACTACATTATGTAACTTGACTAATGCTTTGAAAATCAAAAAGAAAAATTGAAATATCTCATTTACTTTTTTAATTATGAATTTTAATTAAATTCGGGAAAATGGCATTTTTTGGGTACTTCCGAAGCTACACCTTTTGTTAATTAAAATGATTTTTTCAAACATAGTGACTCAAAAACAGTTCCTTTTGGTTTTAATAGGTAAAGAACATTCCAGGCTACCATTATACATCAAAAATTTAAAACAAAACAATTCTATATTCATTTTAAGTTCAGATTTCCGGAAATTCCCTAAGATTTCCCAAACGGGAAATATGCGATAACTCCGGAAGGGAAGGTAGTATGAAGGTCAAACAACCACCAAAATGTGTATTTTTACCCACACTATAATATTATGCCAAGAACTCAATTTGGCCAAAAGTGGATGTAAGGGGTTTTGAAACAAAGCTCTTCATTAATACTCCCTCAATCAATCCTTTAAAATTGGCTATTTTCAAGCATAGACTTAAAGACTGTTTAATTGACTCTTATAGACGAATCCAATTTCACGCATTCCTAGACCTCAATGGCAGCCATAGCTGGGTCCCCGTCGAGTCAATCCCACCTAAAATGTCAAGTGATATGCGGCCATGGCGGGGATTTTAAACTGCATTCCATCACCTGTGTTATATGTAGACAATAGAATGATGAAAGTTTACAACACAATAACATCGATTTTTAAGTGGCTTTAATCCACCCAATTAGGCAGTCACAACACCAGTTTGGTGCCGCGGGGACCCAGTAATGGCCGAGTGAATTCTGACCATGACTTGGCTCGTTGGATAACTGATTAACTACCGTTTTAAGGTATCTTCAAAACTGTCCATTTCTACTTGGGTCTGTCCTGTCTGCCCATACCCATTAATCTATTTGGCACAATATATTTGAAACTGACCTTGTCAAAATTATAAGTTAGTGATGGAATCATATGCTACTCATTTCATCCAGCTTTGTGTCAAAATATGTAATTTATTATGTATTTTATTATTGTACTTTTGAGTATTTATTATTATCTGGTTTAACACATGATTGATATCATCATTGTACATATTATTGTAGTGTAAGTTAAATTTCCATCTTGTTCAGATTGGGTTCCACAAGCATCACGCTTTGCGGCATCCACATATCTTCACTCTTCATGTTCTTATGGCTATCTTAGTAATAATTTTATTTACTTATCATATTATCATAATATATTCATATCCATTTTCTTATAATATTGATGTGAATTGAGATGAAAACAAATAAACTTAAACTTGCCTTAAAAATGCTAACTCTCGCACAAATTAAGTATTACAAATTTTAAAAGTATTACAGAGTTGCGACTCGCATATATGCATTGACCGTAGCTGATGCACAAAAGTTAAATTCCACTTAAAGGTTAAAGGTCATTTAGGGGTCATTTCCGCTAGGTTGTGTTCTATGAACCCCTTCTAGTTTTTTTTTTTAATTAATTAGCAGAACGTCTACAAGGAGCTAGAAATTGGGTCAAGAAGGATACCAAAGAAGATGACAGCCATGACAACAGTGACAGACAGGCCCAAGAAAAGAGAGTCAGTGAATGGGGGAGTAGCTCTACAGAACACTCAACCAAAGCGATAACAACACAATCTCACCAGTCATTAGGTAATTAACATCTTTGGTTTAATTTTTTATTACGTGGACCCACCTATGACATTCCACTCACAAATGTTAAAATGGGTCACCACAAGCAGGAGGTCATGACCTTTCGGCAAATTGATCGATTCTGATTGGACGGTCCCAAGGTCGTTACAGTTATGAATGAATAATTCATAAGGGGTAAAAAAGGGGAGGCAGTAATAGAAAAGTTGAAATAATGTACATAAATAATTATTGAATTCAAATGTGACTGAAATTAGTGGTTTCAGAAATCATTGATTGCAAGTTGCAAAGTTTCATGTTTTACTCTATAGGCTGTGCAATATTAATCATGAGCTAAATTTTTGAGAGAAATCAAAAGGAATGGCAAGCGAACAAGCAGCTACGGGACGACAGGTAACCTTCCACTAAGCTATTGCAGTAATCCCTTGACCGCTATCCTGACCGCTATCCATCTAATTGATCGATTGATCCAATATTGATATTATGGAATACCCGCGGTGCCCTTTGACACCTGTGATGCAGCAGGCACAGGTAGCACCTGTTTTTTTGTTGTTTTTTTTTATCTTCATTCAGTCAACACGTAACTATCTGCTTCACTGCATCTTGTTATTTCTATCTTCATGCCTAGCTAGTTGTATGTCTCTTGCTGTATATGCTCGTACGATGAATCCAAATTTGTTTCTCTGTAGACGTGGTAAAAAAACCAAACGGTATCTCTTCAGAGCCACACCAGCCGAGGAAGGGCTAAAACGTCAAAAACTTTGCATGATCCTCCGCTAGCTTGACTTAATCGCATCCGAGCCTGTTCCCCAGAGCCCATATTTGCGTTATCCATCCGAACATGTGGCGGTTTGGGTTGAGTTGCCCGCGAGCAAATACTATGCCAGCTCTGCGGGCCTTGCCGGACTGGGTAGGGTGGGTACAGTCAACATTTATAGCCAAATTTTGGGAAGGTCATTTTGGGGTCACCAGAGGTCATCCGAGGTCAAAATAGTAAAACCTTTCGGATGGGCATGAAACTTGGTGGGCACAGTCAACATTTGGAGTCAAATTTTGGGAAGGTCATTTCAGGGTCATCTGAGGTCAAATTATTAAAAACTGTTGGATGGGCATGAAACTTGGTGGGTTCAGTCAACATTTGGAGTGAAATTTTTGGAAGGTCATTTTGGGGTCACCAGGGATCATCTGAGGTCAAATTAGTTAAAACTGTTGGATGGGCATGAAACTTGGTGGGTACAGTCAACAGTTTTTTTAGTTTGTGTCGGAGATGTTCAAAGTTAGCAGTGTGGGAGGGGGTTGTAGTCCAACTGGGTGGGTGGGTGGAGTAAGTACGGGTACTAATTGGTTACATTTTACTGACCGCCCAGCCAGTGGAATTGTGTGGTTCGCGAACCGCTATTTTTTATATTATTTTCTTTATATTTAAGACTTATATTTAAGATTTAATACTTAAGACATATCAGTAAACAGCACAACAGGAGTGTTATCCAATTTGATATAACGTATAGAGAACGGTAAACATGGCCAAATTTATACATACACTGTCTATTAGGGAACAAAGTTTGATCAGATCCTATAAACGAAAGAGATTTCATTAAGAGGCTGAACCCTCCCTCCCTTACTCCCTGCAACGTAAGTGTGAAATGTTGACAATTCCGTGATCCGATCCGAAATATCAACTCTGACCGACATTTAACAGATAGTGTTTCTCCTGTGTTCTTATAAAACATCTATGTTATTTTAGGACACCTTTGGTTTCGTTACTGATGGGGAGGAAGGTAGTCAGCTATGAAACCAAACTAGTTACATTACACTACAAGATTCCTGGCGACGGAGTACCTCTGCTGCAATGGTACTTCACGGCTACTACCGCTGCTACTATCGAGTACCCTAGCCCTTTGTGGCCGACGTTGGTACTGCATCAAAGTACCAGCGTCGGCCACCATACTGTAGATATCCCTGTAGCAAAGTACTTACATCGATACTCCACCATGCGTCACCTAAGAGTCAACTGCGATGTACCGAGTAGGTGACTTATAGGCACACCATACTTCGAGTCAAATTTTGGGAAGGTCATTTCAGGGTCACCAGAGGTCATCTGAGGTCAAATTATTAAAAACTTGGATGGGCATGAAACTTGGTGGGTTCACACATTTGGAGTGAAATTTTTGGAAGGTCATTTTGGGGTCACCAGGGATCATCTGAGGTCAAATTAGTTAAAACTGTTGGATGGGCATGAAACTTGGTGGGTACAGTCAACAGTTTTTTTAGTTTGTGTCGGAGATGTTCAAAGTTAGCAGTGTGGGTGGGGGTTGTAGTCCAACTGGGTGGGTGGGTGGAGTAAGTACGGGTACTAATTGGTTACATTTTACTGACCGCCCAGCCAGTGGAATTGTGTGGTTCGCGAACCGCTATTTTTTTATATTATTTTCTTTATATTTAAGACTTATATTTAAGATTTAATACTTAAGACATATCAGTAAACAGCACAACAGGAGAGTTATCCAATTTGATATAACGTATAGAGAACGGTAAACATGGCCAAATTTATACATACACTGTCTATTAGGGAACAAAGTTTGATTAGATCCTATAAACGAAAGAGATTTCATTAAGAGGCTGAACCCTCCCTCCCTTACTCCCTGCAACGTAAGTGTGAAATGTTGACAATTCCGTGATCCGATCCGAAATATCAACTTTGATCGACATTTAACAGGAAATGTTTCTCCTGTGTTCTTATAAAACATCTATGTTATTTTAGGACACCTTTGGTTTCGTTACTGATGGGGAGGAAGGTGGTCAGCTATGAAACCAAACTAGTTACATTACACTACAAGATTCCTGGCGACGGAGTACCTCTGCTGCAATGGTACTTCGCGGCTACTACCGCTGCTACTATCGAGTACCCTAGCCCTTTGTGGCCGACGTTGGTACTACATCAAAGTACCAGCGTCAGCCAAAATACTGTAGATATCCCTGTAGCAAAGTACTTACATCGATACTCCACCATGCGTCACCTAAGAGTCAACTGCGATGTACCGAGTAGGTGACTTATAGGCACACCATACTTCGATGGCCCTTCAGCGGAAGTACCCGCACAGTAACCGCGTCCATGGTGTACCCATGTGTCAGCAGTGAAGTAGCAGTGAAGGTACTCACCCGCGAGGTCCTACGTCGCCAAAGTCCTTTGATCGTAAAGTTCATTGACTTCAAGGCGCGCGCGCCCATGGTACAACTACGCGGCCGACTGCAAGTTCAACTACGCGTTCAAGAAGGCTCGCACACGAACGCGTTGAAGTGGAATTATTAATTTGTTATCTGGATGCATTATTGCTTGTTGCACAATGCAGTTTTTCCGTACGCCGGTGACAGTGTTATAATTCCATTGTTTTTCTTTTGTTTTCCGTTTTGTTCTGTTAGGAAAGTAACACGGTTTTATGTTTGTTTGATTGTTTACGTGGTTGGTTGGTTAGCTGTTTGCTTGGCTGATGGTTGCTCAGCTTGGTTGTTTTCATTTGTAATTTTTATCTTATTTAATTATTTAGTAAATTTATTATTTTTCAGAAATGTTTAGAAAAGATTGCATCATGTATTTTATGTTCATTAAACTTCATATGTTTTTTATTCATTAACTAATTACTTGCTTTAGTTATTTTACTGATTTATTTATTACCTATTTATTTATTTAGTTGGTTACCTATTTACTTATGTACTTATAAATTTACTTAGTTCTTTATTTATTTATTTAATTGTTTATATACTTATTTATTATCTTCACTTATTTATTTACATACTCATTTAGATATTTATTTATTTATTTAGTTGCTTATTTCTTTAGACCTACTTGGTTATTTTCTTATTTTCTTGTTTATTTACTTATTTACTTATTATTTACCTTATTATTTACTTATTTATATAATTAGTTATTTTACCTGTCTCCTTATTTATTTTATTTATTTATTTATTTATTTATTTATTTGTTTATTTATTTACTTCTTTGGGTAATTATTTATTTAATAACTTATTTGTTTACATATTTCCTTATTTATTTACTTAGTCCTTTAGTTAGTTATTTTCTTACTTATTTACTTATTTATTTACTCATTTACTAATAGGCCTACTTATCCGCTTAAAAATCCCCAAAGAATAAATAAGAAACATAAATCAAGAACATATTAATCAATATAAAACAATATGGCAACAGAAACAAATAAGAAATGGCAACCCGCTTGCCTCATTTTTTTTTTTCAGAGTACCCACGTCGGTACTCAGCTGCGGAGTACCTGACAGGTGAGTACTAGTGTCAGTACTCGGAGTACCTTCAAAGTACCTACGCCACGAGGTATTCGCGAGTTGTAGCCGGCTTGCTGGGCCACAAGGGTCTGGTGGCCGACGTAGGTACTCGAGAGTAGCAGCACTGCTACTCTCATGAGAATCCCGTAGTGTATAAATAGGATTTCATCGATCATTTGGTTTGAAAAGGCCGCAAAGGCCAACTTCTTCCTTTGCTTCAATTCTGTTACGTAATCATTTGTGTGATATAATTTTTGGCCCCCACATATATGTGGGGCTTATGTTATCATCCAGATGGTTGTTTGTTCCCCTGTTTGTTTCTTTGTTTGTTTCTTTGTCCGGGCGGAAGCAAATTCATTAATCCACTCTCCAGCTTAAACGCTATCACCGATCAACTTCATTATTATGTTTTCAGGGTTATTAGGAGTTAAGAAAACCTAATAATGATAATATTGGATGGCTTATTGAGCATGATACCATAACATATCGGATGAGTCATAAAAATATCGGACGAGCCAACGGCGAGTTCGATATTTGTATGACGAATCCAATAGCCATCAAACTTGGTACGGAGATAGGGTATGGTGGCCTCATGTGCTGTATAGTTTTGTGTTGCATTATTTGCATATTAATGAATATTAATGAGCTCATTAGCATATTTTGCCTACATTGTCATTAATCCACTCTGCAGCACAAACGCAATCACCGATCAATTTCATTATTATGTTTTCAGGGTTATTAGGAGTTAAGAGAACCTAATAATGATAATATTGGCTGGCTTATTTAGCATGATACCATAACATATCGGATTCGTCATACAAATATCGAACTCGCCGCTGGCTCGTCCGATATTTTTATGACTCATCCGGTATGTTATGGTATCATGCTCAGCCATCCAATATTATATCAAACTTGGTACGGTGATAGTATATGGTTGCCTCATGCGCTGTATACTTTTGTGTCGCATTATTTGCATATTTATGAATATTAATGAGCTCATTAGCATATTTTGCCTACATTGTCGTTAATCCACTCTGCAGCTTAAATGCAACCACCGATTAACTTCAAACTTGCTACGGTGATAGTCTATGGTGGCCTCATGTGCTGTATACTTTTGTGTCATGTTATTTGCATATTTATGAATATTAATGAGCTCATTTGCATATTTGGCCTACATTGTCATTAATCCACTCTGCAGCTTTAACGCAATCATCGATCAACTTAATTATTATCTTTTCAGGGTTATTAGGAGTTAAGAAAACCTAATAATGATAATATTGGATGGCTTATTTCACATGATACCATAACATATCGGATGAGTCATACAAATATCGAACTCGCCGTTGGCTCGTCCGATATTTTTATGACTCATCCGATATGTTATGGTATCATGCTCAGCCATCCAATATTATATCAAACTTGGTACGGTGATAGGATATGATGGCCTGATGTGCTGAATAGTTTTGTGTCATTTTATTTGCATATTTTATGAATATTAATGAGCTCATTTGCACATTTTGCCTTCATTTCCATTAATCCACTCTCCAGCTTGAACACAATCACCGATCAACTTCAAACTTGGTATTGTGATAGTATTATGGTGGCCTCATGTGGTGTATAGTTTTGTGGGGGCCACCTTTAAGTACGAACCGCGTAATTCTAGTTACATGTGTTGTTTGAAAGACAAAGGTACAGTGTTTATGTAATCATGCCATGAAAACAATCCACATATGACGTCACGAGTCAACTCTTATTACATACTGACTGCCCCTCGTACATCTCTTTTTTTAGCCAGGCCCGGATTAACCTTTTTTGGGAGACCTTGGCCAGACCAAAATGTGGAGGCCCAAAACTCACCGAGATATGAGGTGACGTTGAAGCCTGTAGAGCCAGATGTGAAGCACGCAGCACGATGCTTTCGGCATCCGTTCCAGGGGCCCGTTCGCTTAAGGGCCCCTGCTGGGGGTCCGGGGGATGAAGCCCCTGGAAGCTGTTAGCAGTTACAGCCGTTAGGATGCAGAAAAATGGTGCTAAAAATTACAATTAATACAACATTTTTGGCAAATATGATTTGTTTATATCCAAGCATTTCAATATTAACAAAAAGAGAATATCATCAGTTTTTGGGCCTCAAAATTTTTGGTGCCCTGGACCCACGGTTGTTTGATGGGATCATTTATTAGTTTTTCAAACAAAACATAATGCACAACCAAATTTTAGGCTTAAACAGCTAAATGTGATATCATGCTAATGTTTACAGATGCTTTTGAGTCATTCTTAACTTTAATTTCCCCTGTTTTACAAAATTATTCACTTTTAATAGCATTTTTTGAAGCTTTTTCGGATATAAAATGTATCTATTAATGACAAAATTGGTGCCGCTATGTAGTAACTGGATATTACTCTTTCAAGCTTTTACTACACATAATTCCTTTTATTGTTTGATAAAATATGTTTAGAAAATGTCCTTGTTGCTTGTTTCAACTATTCCAGCTGTTTTAATGGCAGTATTAATCACCTACCCCTTGCAAATAAAGAAATATGATTAAGGATAAATACCGCCATCTATAGTTTGCATTTAGTTAATAATGAAGCAATTCTATATACATCAAACAACCGTGCACCCAAGCCCATGACTCGATGTTTAAATCCGGCCCTGTCTTAGCCAAGACACCCAAGCTCTTTATATCTGCATCTGCAACTGTGGACATACAACCTGAAGAATATGTAGTAGTTGTGGTAATCTTGATTTTCCTCGGTTAAACACCAAGACCAAGGACCCAAATATAATCCAAAATTACATTAGTTTGTTGGCAGCATATCTCAGTACTTCATATCAAGTATTACTATGTATCGAATATTGCGAAAGCTTGTCAGCTTATAAAACAATAATTTGAGATAAAATTTTGACACATTTAACAGCAATATGTACAAATATGACAAAACTAGTGTTTTTTAAATTAAATAATATGCCCTCTGTGATTCCTTTTTTGTAAACCATTGTGACTATTACAGAAGCATCCATCTTTTAGGTGTTTCCACTTCATTCAAAAACTGCATTTAGAATATTGAACATTTTAAGTAAATAAATTCATTTATTTGTATATTATTGTGTAAAATCTGTACATTTGAACGAAATGACCCAAATCATCGCAAAATGATATTTGATCATTGACAACATTTTATTATGACATACCAAGTGGTTTGTGCATAGAAAATGTTGAAGGCTTGCAAGCTTCTAACAAACTATGTAGAGGAAAATATAAGACTAAATGAAATTAAAGTTTAAACAAAAATGCACAAAACTGTGGGTTTTTTTGGAAACAAAGGCCAACAAAAAACATTTTTAGATGTTTACTGCCTCTTTTAGAAACATATACACCGGCGTGTCCAGGATCTTTTCCTGCGGGGGGCTCAGCCCCTCTTTCAGATTTATGTGGGGGGCTTGATGGCTAAAATTGCCAAAAAACGGCTGATTTTACATGATTTTTAACAAAGTGCGGGGGGCTTCAGCACCCAAAGCTCCCCCCCTGGACACGCCACTGATATATAGTTTCCGTTAAGTGTTTTACATTTAAAAAAGTATGTCCTAAATACACTAAATTGCTGATTTTCTAAAAGAAAATGGCAAATTTTAGGCAAAATGACCCAAAAATTATTGAAAACGAAATTGGCAATGCCCCATTCCATACAAAGTGATATATGGGGATAATTTTGGAAGGGTTGCCACACATAGCTTCTAATAAAATTGCCGACAACATGTATAATTTGATCCATGGCCATCCATCTATAACATATGGCTGTACATTTTAAGAAATCTTATTGCCTTATGTACCATTGCTTTCTTGCATTTATTTTCCACAGATGATAATATTTGCATAACAATGGCAAAGTCTCCACAAGATAATTTCAGCAGGTGCGATGCAGCTCTACGTACTCTATTATCAAACACAATTCCTAGTCTCCAATATGCTGTAGACACATGGCACCAAAAGACAACTGTAACCACCCAACCGTGTTCTAACCCAGCCCAATGTCCCACTTTCAAGAAACCTTCTCTGAAGAACAAATCATGCCAAGAATGCATTACATGGGCAACAGCCATCGAAGCTCAGGTGTACCCACCTTGGACCGTTGGTTCTCTACAGTGGATGAATGCAAATTCAACTTTGTTCAGCAAAGATCCCTTGGAAGCCATCAAACTGTTTGTTTTACGGATGCCTGCATATCAGAGAAATATGTATTCAACACTCGGTGACTTTGATACCGCCTCCCTTCTCATGATTATGGGTAAATTCAAGGAGTTTCATCATGGGGATCAGATTGTTTTTCATAATATTCAGAAGGTAAGATATAAGATACTTCTTGGTTGTTATTTGTAACCACGCACTGTGTTGTGTAGTGCACCGAGGTACTGCAAGAAATATTATTATCTTGTAGTTGAAGTTTTAATGTGTTGGAGAGTGGAGGAGTTCCTCTTGGTGCCCCTTAGACTTCTCCGTAGTCCACTTGCCAATTGTGCACTACTCTGGCTATTACATTTAAGCTTAAAACTCTGATTTAATTAATGAGAGCACAATTGATAGATTTTCACAACTGATCTTTTCAGTCACCGTACGCCTCTGTTTGTTAGCTTCCCAAGTGGACTACTGACTTTGTTTTGAGAGTTAGGCCAATTTCTGGCCTAACTAAAATTGGGTCATGATGTAATGCATCTTTAAAAATGAATCTGGCTTGTAATTGGTCGCCCAGATCTCGTTATTGTTTAAATCCTCCCGACGCGTACTGGTACCATTATAACTATGCATGGTACACAACTATCTAGGGAATGCGGCGCTTTTGTGCTGGTGGATGAACGTATGCATCTAGCGCGTATTGTTCTACCATGCTTAGTCTTGTGGTTAGATTTTATTGATAAACAAGTATGATTGACAGTGTGTGAGTCCCGGGTAAAGTTCTGCTTAAAAGTGAAAGTCCATAGTCGGTTTTTCGGATAATAAACGGGCAGATTCTAAAATTAGAATTGTTCAGTATTGAAGTGTCATTATAATTATGCCATTATGATATGTTGCATTCAATAATATAAGCCTACGTAGGGCCTATACTTTACTCTTACTGTCACAAATATAATTATATAGCCTAACCTTTTTCATAACCATTTTATACTAGTATTTTGATGTACTAAATATCAGTATAATTTCGAGTTCAACTGAATGCGTTCATCATGATTAATAACATTTTTATTTACCAAAAATCGACTATGGCATAGTCTAGGTGCCCCTTGAGTTATGACAATCTGATGGTTATGAACCCAATTAATATTTGCTTCCAATAATTATTTCGTTTCAGGTAGCCCAAATCCAAACCTCTCTTACTCACCTGAAAATCAGTAACAGTCTTCATCTTGATGACCAGACCTTCACCAACTACTGGACAGACATAATAAACCTTGTCAACTGTTTACCAGGTATGGGACGTCCATATTTCACACAGAAGACCGCACAACATGTGATCACCAATTTAACAGAGGTATGTCATCACAAACACATTACAAATGGTTACCAGGTCACGGTGTCCGATTGCTACACAGAATAATGCATAAAGTGAGATCACCAAGTTAATTGATGTAAACTATATGGACACTACAAAGCCACTCGCAAACCCATTCAACAATTTGCCCATTTGAAATATCATAAAAATCAACAATTTTTTTTTCATTGGCCCACGATCAATTTTCACTAAAGATTGAATGAAGCTTCTACATTATTTCCAATAAGCACACCATCGTGTTATCAGTTATTTTGACCTGAAACATATACATTGAGCCCTGGTCACATAAAATGTTTTCCTCGTTGATTGGTGGTGCACTCTAAAGAAATCTCAATTTTTGAGATTTGAATTAGAAACCTTAAGGCTAATGAAAGTCGATTTTGAGTATCCCGTCACCCCCCCCCACTTCATTTTCTGACCCTCACTTGAATTCACAAAAAAATCATGATAAAAACTGGTTATATTTGTAAAAAAATGATGAATATCCATTCATTTTTGTGGAAAAATCAAAATCAAAGCATCCAATCATATGCTACCAACCTTGCAGCCTCTTAGTATACTTTTGAATCTTACTTAAGCTAAACATGTCATGTGTGAACACACCGTTACTGTCCTATGTTTTCCTTAGGTAATAACATTTTTAAGGTATTTTGTTTTTTACCGGAAGTATCCCCTTAATGACCTTTGACCTCAAATCTGTGTACACCCCATAGACACTGGGTAGTAACAATGCATGTGTGCAAGTGGCGTTACTGTCCTACGTAATTTGTGGGAGAAGATGTATTTTGAAACTGAAATCTCGTTTTTGACCCCTATGACCCCTGCTCGACCTTTGACCCCACAAGTTTCATGTGACATGTAGGGACATGGTCAATGATGGTAGTGACCCTGTTAGGTCAAAATCGATGTAAGCCTATGAGTGCTAAAGCAATGTAAGGGTCGACAGAAAGAACCTGTACGATATTAGACACAGCCGTCGTCACAGCTGTGTGATGAATATTGAATAATGAAAAAGTTATCTCACTTGTTTTCAGAAATTATATGACGGGAAACTCGCGATCGACTGTCAGTAGCCTAAAAGAAGTATTAAAATACTTCATTTTGTCCCCGCCAAACAAAATTTAAAAGGGGACTAGAAAACAAGCCCTGATGTATGGCTGTGTGTGCCGGGGTGTGTGTGTAAGCAGAAAATGTTAACCTTTTGCAAAAAAAAAATGTTAACCCTGGCTTTTTATGCCTCCATCGTGAGGCATACTGTTTTTGCAATGTCCGAGCTTCCGTCCGTCCGGAGGCTGTATCTCGGGCATGGATGGGCGGATTGACTTCAAATTTTCAGGATAGGTGAGTCATGGTCAAAAACTCTGGCTACTTTTTTTTTGGGTGAGGTTCAAGGTCATGGGAGGAGGTCAAAGGTCATTTAAGTTCAAATTACTAAGTCCGTCCGTCCGTCCGGAGGCTGTATCTCGGGCATGGATGGGCGGATTGACTTCAAATTTTCAGGATAGGTGGGTCATGGTCAAAATTGAAAGTATGATGTCAACAGTTCAGTTGTGAGGTCATAGGTCTCTAGGGGTCACTTGAGGTCATTTTGCAATTTATTTTTGGCCCCCACACATATGTGGGGCTTATGTTATCATCCAGATGGTTGCCTTGTTTCTTTGTTTGGCTGCCTGTTTGTTTGGCTGTCCGGACGGACGGAAGCAAATTCATTAATCCACTGTGCAGCTCAAACGCAATAACCGATCAACTTCATTATTATGTTTTCAGGGTTATTAGGAGTTAAGAAAACCTAATAATGATGAGATCGGAGGGTTTTTTTCGCATGATACCATAACATATCGGATTCGTCATACAAATATCGAACTCGCCGTTGGCTCGTCCGATATTTTTATGACTCATCCGATATGTTATGGTATCATGCTCAGCCATCCAATTTTATATCAAACTTAGTTTGTGACTGGATATGGTAGCCTGACGTGCTGTATAGTTTTGTGTCATGTTATTTCCGTATTCTGAATATTCATGAGCTAATTTGCATATTTTGTCTACATTTCGTTCATTAATCCACTCTGCAGCTTAAATGCAATAACCAATCAACTTCATTATTATGTTTTCAGGGTTATTAGGAGTTGAGAAAGCCTAATAATGATAATATTGGATGGCTTATTTCGCATGATACCATAACATATCGGATTCGTCATACAAATATCGAACTCGACGTTGGCTCGTCCGATATTTTTATGACTAATCCGATATGTTATGGTATCATGCTCAGCCATCCAATATTATATCAAACTTGGTATGGGGATTGGATATGGTAGCCTGATGTGCTTGTTTTGTGTCATGTTATTGGCATATTTATGAGTATTAATGAGCGGATTTGCACATTGCATATTTTATTTGTACATGTAAATACAAGTCTTGTTTACACACCTATATGTGGGGCCATATTAAATATTTATATTTATTTTTTTTTCTCATGCTCATCCCACTCACTCCATGATTATACCTGCATGCGAAGCATGGACGAGTATATTTATACCCGCATGCGAAGCATGAACGGGTATATTGCCATCCTGTGTTTTCTCCTCCTCCTCCTCCTCCTTCATCAAACACATCATTCTGTCAAGGCTAGCGCTAAAACTACAAAGGCCCCAGGGCCCATATGTGGTACACTTATGGGCCCTACCCCGTAGATTTATCCTTTGCACATCTTGGCCCCAGAGGTCAAAGGTACAAAGCATGCTGTTTCTCATTAAATGAAGCAGCCTCAGGGCCCTGAGTTGGTACACTGATAGCTCCAGGGGTACTCTATATACAAGTATACACGAGCCCCATATGTCATATATTATGGGCCCCAGGGCCCAAATGTTAAAATAAGGGGCAACAGATTTACACGGCTAGCGCTAAAACTACAAAAGCCCCAGGGCCCATATGTGGTACACTTATGGGCCCTACCCCATAGATTTATCCCTTGCACATCTTGGCCCCAGAGGTCAAAGGTCACAGGCCCCAGGGGCCCAAATGTAAAAATACAAAGCATGCTGTTTCTCATCAAATGAAGCAGCCTCAGGGCCCTGAGGGGTACTCTATATACACAAATATACAGAGCCCCATTTGTCATATATTATGGGCCCCAGGGCCCCAAATGTTAAAATAAGGGACAACAGATTGACAAGGCTAGCTATAAAACTAAAAGGGCACTAGGGCTCATATGTGGCGCATGTATGGGCCCTAAGTTGTAAATGTGCCTTTTGCCCATTTTGGCCCCAGATGTTTAGGCTAGGGGCCCCAAAGGCCCAAATGTTAAAACAAAGGGCTGGTCGTTTCTCATCAAATAAAGTAGCTACAGGGTTTAGATTTGGTGCACTAATAGGTCTTTAGCATTATATTGTTATTTGTATATATGAACCCCATGTGTCACATAATATGGGCCCCAGGGCCCCAAACGCTAAAACATAGGGCTGGCCGTTACTCAGTAAATAAAGCAGCTACAATGTCCAGCTTTAGTCTGCTGATAGCACTTGAGAATTATATTTCAACATATGCACATAAGCCCCATAAGTCAAATATTATGGGCCCCAGGGCCCCAAATGTTAAAGCAAAGGGCCGGCCGTTTTTCATCAAATAAAGCAGCTTCAGAGCTCAAGAGTTTGTACACAGATTGCACCTGAGAATTATATTGTTATATGTACATATGAGCCCCATATGTCACATAATATGGGCCCCAGGGTCCCAAACGCTAAAACATAGGGCCAGCCGTTAGCTACAGTGCCCAGCTTGAGTCTACTGATAGCACTTGAGAATAATACTTCAACATATGTACATGAGGCTCAAAAGTCAAATATTATGGGCCCCCCCCCTGCAGGGCCCCAAATGTTAAAAAAGGGTCGTCTGTTTATCACCAAATATAAGCAGCTTCAGGGCTCAAAGTTTGTACACAGATTGCACCAGAGAATTATATTGTTAATAACACCCATCTCACCCCACCCCATACACATAGACTAAACAGACAGATTCACAGATAATAGCGTAATTATAATATAGATGTCATAAACGTTAAGGCTGTTCCAGTTTTACATACTCCCTCTAAAATGACCACAAAATAGGCTGTTCCATCTAATTTACATACTCCCTCTGAAAATGGCTGTTCCATTTAATTTACATACTCAAATCAAATTGCATATTGTGAATTTCAATCTATCAAATTGCATAGCTTCACTGTGAATTAGAGAGACTGACAACAGCAACCTCAGTCCTCAGCAAATAGGGACTGTAAGTTTGTGTACATCGATAACATGCGGGTATAGCCGTATTTGTGTACAAATATATAAAGCCCTCTAGTTCTATCTCTGCACCCACTTTGGATCTGATAGTGCAATAGCCCTTGCATTATGATACATCACAAAGATCATTTAGAATACTGGTATCAGGTACTTAATCTAATTAGATACACATTTGGAATATGGCTTCCCTCAAATGTCTGTAACTGGGCCATTGGGCTTTGTGTATTATACTGATGTTGTTGGGAGAATCTTATGTCAGCATAATGTGAAATATCATATATCAGTGTTGGAGGACTCGGGACTCGGACTCGGACTCGAGTCCGGACTCGATTCCTTTTTTCAAGGACTCGGACTTGGACTCGGAAGCTAAGGACTTGGACTCGGACTCGGACTTGGACCCCAAGGACTCGGGGACTCAGCTTCGAGTCCTCCTCGAGTCCGGCAAAATAGGGTCTTTTTAGGTCTTTTATTTTCGTTCATTGTAAACTTCTCTTATGCTTGTATGATCAATGATCACAATCACACCACCCATGATCAATTTAAGTTATTTTGCATGCAAATAAATTCAGTTTGTAAATAAAAGTACAAAAAAAGCAAGATTGCTTTCAGTTATATCTTTAATTGGTTAAATCATTTTAATCGTTAATCGTTTGTTTTGACATGACTGCGTTGTTAGACGCAAGTCTAGAATGTACATGAATAATAATACCCAGGGGCACTCAAGTTACATGTTGGTAGGGGTATGCGGTGCTGAACTTTGGGAACTAAGAACTGATTTCGGGGCTTGATGATCTGAAATTTTAATATTTTTGTTGAGGTCTATGAACGAAAATTAGACCAAATTATAGACTTTGGAGCTAACAAATTCAAAATGTTTCCAAATTTGAGCTAAAGAGCTACAATTTTTGAGAGTGTTTAGGCTCAATGAACTGGAGCATGTTGCAAATGTGGGTCTTAAGGAACTACCGGAGAGCCTTAAAAAGGGACCCTTGACCGCCGCACACACCAGTACCACCTTTACATGTGAGTGACCCCCCACCCCCGGAATAATACTGCATAGGCCTACAGCCAGATCCAACACCCCTTCTTTTGGCACCTGAAGTTTGGTAGTGACGTCATAATGATAATGATGTCAATGAACTGGAGCATGTTGCAAATGGGGGTCTTAAGGAACTGGAGAGCCTTAAAAAGGGACCCTTGTCCACCGCACATACCAGTACCACCTTTACATGTGAGTGACCCCACCCCCACCCCGGAATAATATTGCATAGGCCTACAGCCAGATCCAACACCCCTTCGTTTAATTGGCACCTGAAGTTTGGAAGTGACGTCATATTTTGATTGTCATATTGCATCTTTTGCCTCTTTAAAACACAAGCCTAAAATTACTCTGAGTCTGTGATTATACTCTGTTTCCAAGGTATGCTACCTTAGGGGCAGAGCAAAAATTATGAGCATTGGGGGAAGGTAAAATTGGGGGTAAGAATTTTTTGCCGATCGAAAGGGAGGGTGGAAGCAATTTTTGGCAAGCCGAGAGGGGGGAACAAGCAATTTTTGGCACATATGGCCTGATATGGGCCACCTTTCAAATAAAACATTCTAAAAAGGCTTAGAAAACAGTACGGAAACTCTTACATAATGCAAATTTCCCTGCTCCATGCGCTCGCAACATAATATCTAAATCATTTAAGGTTTGTAAATTGGGATCTCCAAAAACTGGCATGTGCAAAGGAGCGTGCAAAGATTTTTGGCAGGCCAGGAGGGGGGGGGGGCAAGCGATTTTTGGCAGACCGAGAGGGAATAACCTTTTTTAGCAATTTCGCCCCTTCCCAGGCTCCGCATAATTATTGCACAGCCCCAAAACAATACTAGGCATGCTAGGTGGGACTAGCATTATGTATTTACAAGAAAATAATATAGAACTAAAATTCTGGTTAAGTTAGGGCCTACGTTGATAAAGTATTGGTAAAAACCCCAGGGCTTGAATTTAATACATGAGGACTCGGACTCGGACTCGAGCATTGAGGACTCGGACTCGGACTCGGACATCAGAAATGGACAGGGACTCGGACTCGGACTTGGACTCGGACACCAAGGACTCGGACTCGGATGACGAGGACTCGACTACAACACTGTCATATATATGCCATTGATACCCAGATTTATTTGGTGGTAGATCTACAATTCCTGGTGATATTGTGTGTGCAATATGGAAGCTCTCTAGATGTGTTGCAGACAAACAGACTTGGATGATTGAAAACAAACTCAAACTAAATCAAGAAAAGACTCTCTTTTATAAGTCAACTCTCATTGCATACTGACCGACCTTCATACTTTGTGAACATTTTGACATGAGTTTACGCCATGTCAAGACTCATAACAGCTGTAATTTGTGGTACACAATATATCGCTGTAGACTTGTTATACACAATGTTTCATGTTGATTTTAACTAAGCATTGATGACATGGACATTAACATATGCCAAGGATTCTTTGCTCGCGATCGGAAAAGTGACAAACACCATTCATAATAAGATCACTACTTTAAACACTACTTAAACACATGGTATTATCTCACATTTTGATTGGGTCTCACAATTAACTACTAACCTTAACATGCATTAAGCCACCCAAAAATAAACATATATGTGACATGATCAAGGGGAATGAGTCACATGTCGACCCTGGTCGAAAATGAATTTTACATTATGTTTCTAAAGAGGACATTTAGAGCTGTCTGAAACTGAAATCCCCATGTTGATACGTGGTCCCCATGTAATTATTGCACCACCCCTCATATGAACAGTTTAAATCCTAATGCAACAAAACTTGGGTTGTAGCTGCATTATGGATACCTCCATGTATTGGTGGTATCCAGGGGCACATATGGAGGTCAAAGGTCATTTGAGGTTATAATATTTGTTTGATATTTAGCTGTTATAATCTTTCCAAATTTAAACCACCCCATGGTGGAGGCATCCCAATCGACAAATACTGTAGCTACGTTTCTAGTTTTAATTTTCAAATGGATTGGGGGCACGCCCACCCCAACACCCCTATGATGCTACACCACTGTCTTAAGCTTGCAAAACTATACCACTCTTTGTGCTGAATTTCAAATTTGGTAAAGTTTACCTCATCTGCTGTTTACATATAAAGGTGTTTGTCTGTGTGATATTCATTTGACGCTTCACCTGTTTCTTGCTTAATACAGATACTGATATCAACCATGTCGTCTGCTAATCCGGATCCAGGTCTACTGACCCTAACAGACCTCACCATCAACAAGGGCAATCTAATAGAAGAAGACAGAAGGCAGGCCAAGTATAAGCTTGAACAACTCAAATGCTATTTGGAATTCAGCCAGCAAAGACCTCACAAGTATGCTCTCCAGAATATGATTGCAGCTTTACACTACCGACTTCAGGAAGAAGATGAAGCTACAAAGGTCTTAGAAGAAGCACGGAAGAATGATCCCTCAAACTTGAATGTCTTACATGATCTTGCTTTCATATATGACAAAGATTATAGAAAGGATGATGCATTAGAGTGTGAAGAAAAGTTGAAGTCATTCATGTATCAAATACAGAGCGGTGAAGGTCAATTGGTGTATGCTCGTTGTTTGGCTGGAAAGGGTCTTGCTTGGGCTTTTGATCTTCACCCAGAAACAAAAGGTACTACTAGGTTAGATAACTCAATTACTTTTTATAATCAAGCTCTTAACATTGCAGGTGGAGAAATAGATGCAAAGGAGAAAGAGGATTGGATGTATTACTTGGCAATGGGATATGTTCTTCAGAATAACATAGGTAAGATCAAAGAAGATGACAAAGATGGCAACCGCTACAAAGCGAATTTGGAGAAAGTCATGGGGTGTCTGGAATCAAACCTGAAATCTGACGATGCACAACGCAAGTCTGATGCATGGTGTCTACTTGGAAACGTGTTCAGTCAAAAACCAAAAAGTTTAGAAACGATACCACCTATCGTCAACACCAATGACTTCAGGATGTATTGGCGATGTCCCGAAAGATGCTATCAGCAGTCACTGGAGTTCAATGACAAGAACTGCATCACATTGACCCAGCTGGCACAATTTCACTATGATAATAACAAATTTGATGAAGCATTGCAGTTGCTCGAAAGGTCTTTGAAACTCAAATCAGGTATCACCAACATGTGGGCATTGCACATGAGAGCTCAGGTGCTGCGTATCAAGTTTAACAAGCAAGAAAGAAATCGGAAGTCAGGTGGAGGGTCATATCCTGATCAATCACTACTTGAAAATGCTAAAGAGGACTTGTTATTATGTACAGAGTATAATCCATATGTTTTGGACATGATCCACATGGCAGAAGTATGTCATAAGCTGAGCTGGAACCAAGAAACATCAACTGTAGAGAAGAGGAAACTCAAAGAAGCTCTACGATGGTGCACAAGAGCGGAAAGCTGTCAGGATGGTGCAGAGAGACCAGAATTGCACCAACAAAGAGCTCTTATTCTCCAAGACTTGGGTGATCATGAGAATGCTGTCAAATGCTTCATGCAGGCAATGGATTGTGAAAATCCAGGTACGAAATATAATGGAAACTTCATCTACATGTTCACAGGTATGTTGGCAAGATACCATGATACGAAAGAGAAGCCTCAGCATATGCTGAAAGAGCTTGCATATTGGCTTGATGGAGGTATGGAGAAATATAAAAACACAAAAATCAAAGTCAGCAACTTTGTGAGGAGTTATCCTGAAGAATTGTTGAGTATCGCTGAAGTTTTGTCACATTCGCGACCAAGAGACTGCTCAATTTATCGAGGAAACTAGTTGATGCTTTCAGGGAAACAAAAACATCTGATGATGGGGATAAGCTGAAAGCAATTGCAGAAAATGTTTCCCAAGGTATTGCTTCACTTCCAAAGTTACCTCCTAAGCCTCCAAGTCCAGCAATCCCAAAGATCTTCTCTAAGCCAGAAGCAGCTAATTCGAAACTTGGTACAGTACCAGAGAAAGAGATGAGTTCATTCCCATTTGCTGAGGTCTGTTCTGACGTTCAAACAAAATTGGAAGGATCAGAATCCAGACCAACTTGCACAATGCTCACAGCAGAAGCAGCAGCTGTAGCTACCAGTAGTCAGCAGTCTCCAGCAGCTGTAACTAGCAGTAGTCAGCAGTCTCCAGTTTCCAAAGCAAACACCACCAAAGACCTTGAGGGTCAGTCTCTTGTTAGATCTTCTCCAGTGGCACCAAATAGGCCAGATCAGGATGAGGCAGGGGTCAAAGGTCCAACTCATGAGTGTGATCAGAGAACCAAGCCATGTGAAACTCGGTCAAAATCAGCAAGAACATCATCAGAATCAAGAAATGATTCCATTAGCAGTTTATCATCTATTCCAAGCTCTCAAAATAGCAGTTCTTTAATACTAAGTATCAACATTCAATCTTCAAACTCAGATCAATGTCTTGATGGAAGGTTTGAGTTATCACCTGATGAAGTTTGTGATTGTAAAATTGCTGCCGCATTGCGGAAGGTTCTTGAAGAGTCTGACTTACGCCTTGCTGAAATTGGTGACCCACCTCCTACATCAAAGAATACCAAGTATAAGTATGATTTCTATGTTGTATATGATCAAGAATGCAGTGAGACAAGCGACTGGGTGTACTACCATCTGAGATCACAATTGGAGGTCGGAATTGATCCTTTGAAAGGGTGCATCCAGGAGAGGGACTTCCTTCCAGGCAAGCCTATCTTAGAAAACATGGAGGATGCAGTCAGCAATAGTGCCAAGATCATATTAATCTTATCCAAGGGCTTTAATGAAAATCCATGGTGCAAAAAGGCTACAATACTAGCTTTGGATCCAGATTACAGTCATAAAGTGATCCCAATACTTAGAGAAGATGTCCCTACACTACCACGACATCTGAAGACACTTCATTTTGAAGACGCGACTAAAACTATCAACTGGTCTCGCATTCGACAGCACTTGGAATCTGTTTGAAATGTTATAGTATAGAGTGCTTGCACATAAGGTCATTAGTTCAAACTATACTATACTGTATATACTGTATATTGTGTTTATGCTTTGAATTTGTTTATGCGCTGTGATCTAGATGAAACGGCGCTTTATAAAAGAATTGTGTATGTATGTATGTATACGCCAATATTTTCGCGTACAGTTATTTTCGCGGTTTCAAGTATCACTGACAATTTCGAGAGGTGTTAAATTTGCGGTTGTTGGCAACATATTAATCCACGAAAATAAAATCACCGTGAAAATTTCAGCGTATACAGTATATTTATATTGGCAATCACTTTACCATTCATATCAGGGTTCGCAGGTTTTTGCCGCAGGTGGAAAAAACCGCGGTTTTAACCGCTTGGCAAAAACAATTTTTGCCAGTTTTTGCCGGCAAAATGGCAAAAACTAAAAAAGTGATATATAATTCAGTTTTTTCATCTCAAAACAAATTATTAAGTTACAAAAATCATTTCCTGAGTGTATCAAGGCCAGATTTTGTATAATTATAAGTAGCATATTAAGAAATTAACGGCATGCGTTTTCATTACTCAAGTGCATTTAACCGAAATGTGGCATATATCAGATTCAAAACTTGTTCATTTAAAGGACTTGATGAGACAAAAATTAAGTTGAATGATTCATTAAAAGTTGTGTGCTGCTGTTTATGAGCTTTCTGTGTTATTTTATAATATTTGAGTGACTATATGTGAGTTTTTGCCATTTTTTGCCATTTTTGCCGGTTTAAACCAGGCAAAAACTGGCAAAAACATGTTTTTGCCAGTTTTTGCCACTGGCAATGGCAAAAACAGGTTTTTGCCAGCAAAAACCGAACCCTGATTCACATAATGGATGTTGATGCAAAAACAGTCATAAAATAATGCTCTGTTCATTGCTCAGTATGATATGTGCATGACCAGAGATGCCAACCCTCTTTGAATCTCAGGGAAGCTCTCTGAAATTAATGATTTTTTTGTACATTCCTATAAAGCAAATTTGATAACCTCTCAGATTGTACCCATTACCTTGCATGTAATTCTGAAAACCTCTCTGATTTCTGTGTGAAACCTTCCTGATTGCAAAATGTAAATGTTGGCATCTCTGCATGACCACTGAAGTTTAGAACAGTGACTTGGTGGGAAAATCATAAAATTGGGTCATGGTAAACTTGTTAATTAAATTTGATTTTGAAGATCTGGATGGATAAGATATATTTAAATATTTGCATGTACCATACTTAGATTTAATAAGATGAAATCAATATGTTGTCCAAACTTGTATGTAACTTAATTGTACATCATAAAATTCATTGAACATTTGTGATGCAATCAAGCAAAATGAGTCTGATGTTGGGCAAAGCACAAATTAGTTTTGTCATATTCGATGCTACATTTTGCAGAAAACCCTATTAAAATTTGTCAATTAGTTCTAAAGATAAGAGAAGTTAAAGAATTCTTAACCCTGGACCAAAACAAGTATATTTAAAGCACTGTACTTTAAATATGCTTTCCAAACAACACTCCAATGTGCGACATTTGGAACGACAATAAAGTACCTTTAAAGTACAAATAAAGCACAATGACAAGAAAGTAGGGGAGAGTGGGGTAAGTTGAGCCACTTTTTACATTTTCTTTCACTACGCTCAAATAAATAAAGCAGGACCAAATGCAGTGTTACAAATGAATTATGTGTATGTTTACTTGGTTATGATACCACACAATTTTAATCAATATTTTGCACTTTCTCACAGTGAGATGCCAAAAATTATTTGCAAATTGGCTCAACTTACCCCAACGGTGGGGTAAGTTGAGCCATTCGCGGGGGCAAGTTGAGCCGCCATAGAAATGCACAGTATATGCCATAGCTGTTAAATCCAATTTGGCCTTTTTTTTTTAATTGTTGTTTTCAGGTATTTATTTGAAAAATAGTTTGATATAGAAGTAGTTTGATCTAAATATTGCATACAAGTAATTTCTGACAAGATTTTACTTTGAATAAAAAAATTGGGGAAATTCTGCAGGTTTTTCCTATGCTCAACTTGCCCCATGGCCTGTGGCTCAACTTACCCCATGTGACCCTTTTTGTCAACAATCAAGCCTCCCGCCTGACTAAAACTTGTTACCGTTGTAAAAAGTTTTCTAAAATAGTTTTCATATACCACATCCTCAATACCCAGAATGCTATCATTTTAGCCTTTTTCTTTCTGGGTGAAACATGAAAAAAATTGTTTTTTGCCAAAAGTTGAACAAAAGTGAGAAAACTGAACTTTCTAATGCAGCTTTCTTATCCTATGTGCAAATGATTCCATATTACACTTGAGAAGCCTCTGTTATGTCATATACAAATAAGTGGAACTGCAAAGTAAAACAAGTTTTTACTTTTCTTTCTATAGGGGGTGGCTCAACTTACCCCTTGGCTCAACTTACCCCACTCTCCCCTACATTTAAAGCATACTGAAAAAAGCACATTTAAAGTACTGTACTGTACTTTAATTGTACTTTATACCAAACAAGCATATTTAAAGTACCGGTACTGTGCTTTAATGATACTTTATACCAAAACAAGTATATTTAAAGCACTGTACTTTAAATATGCTTTCTAAACAACACTCCAATGTGCGATATTTGGAACGATGATAAAGTACCTTTAAAGTACAAATAAAGCACAATAACCAGAAAAGTACATTTAAAGCATACTGAAAAAAGCACATTTAAAGTACTGTACTTTAATTGTACTTTACACCAAACAAGCATATTTAAAGTACTGTGCTTTAATTATACTTTATACCAAAACAAGTATATTCAGTATACATCATGCACCATGTAAGGTTATAATTAAAAGCTTTATAAGCTTACCACATTTATGGAGCTAATTCTCAAAGTGTTGGTAACACAATTGTGTTCACAAGCATACATTACCAGTAACTATCTCCTGTAATCAAGCCTGTATTTGCAAGTCCATTAAGTCCTTCATTTTATATAAATATGAATAGTTTTATACATCCATTGCAATATACAACCTTAGCACAACTGCCACAAGATGGCCGTTGGTATTTTTCAAATCTAGAAGAATGTAGTCATGTGACTTGTACATGTAAACATCACATGACCACATTAAAGTACATTTAAAGTACATTGAAAAGCACATTTTAAGTACTCTTACACTGCTGACAATACCACCAGGAAAATCAGTCCAGGTAAAGTATACATAAAGTACTGATAAAGTATATTTAAAGTACACACTACTGATGTTCAAAATTTGGTTAAGTCCAAAATAAGTACAATTAAAGTATACTCACTGACACTGGGAAAAAACCTAAGTCCAAATAAAGTATAGTTAAAGCATAAAAATTTCACATATTTATCAAAATATTCATAAAGCATAATTAAAGTCATATAAAGCACATTTAAAGTACCTTTAAAGTACAATGTTTTTCCAGGATATGAAAAATAAGCACATTTAAAGTACACTTTATATGTTCTTATTACCTATAAAGTATAGTTAAAGTACCCATAAAGTACAGATAAAGTACATTTCTAATGTGCTTTATTTGGTCCAGGGAAAACAATAGAATACAAAAAGAAATTTGTACCTTTTTGGCCATATCTCAAAATCAATGTTTTCAACATCCAACATTTAGCTGATCACATCTCATTTGTGCAACACCTTATGGTTAGTTTAGTTCAAAAATGTTGTATCTGCATTTTGTCATTTTGCAGGGGATGGATTTTTGTGATTCAATTTCTTTACTTTTTTATTGTTTTGAAATGTGTTGTTTATGTAATACAGATTTTATTAATTGTTAAGGGGGTACTACACCCCTGCCCAATTTTGTGCCTATTTTTGCATTTTTCTCACAAATTATAGCGCATTGGTGACAAGTAAGATATGTATATTATAGGGGCAAGGACTACAACTACTGCACTGGAAATTTCATTTCAGCACAGACAACAGTTGTGGAGTTACAGTCAAAAATGAGGGAAAACCAGTACCGTATTTGATCAATAAATCAATAACCTCTTGCCTTGAGTTGCTGAATTTTCAGTGCAGTAGTTGTAGTCCTTGCCCCTGTAATATACATATCTTACTTGTCACCAATACGTTATAATTTTTGAGAAAAATGCAAAAATATGCAAAACTGGCCAAGGGTGTAGTACCCCCTTGCTTGCAAAATGGCCTAAAATGTGTCCATTTACCTTTATTTTCATACTTCATTAATAACTCAATTTCACCCAAAATGTTCTAGTTAAGATCAATGTTGTACTGACCCATCGCCACATACAACATGGACTGAAAATGCTATCAGTTGAAGTAACTTCCTGTAATATAGTGTATGTATTATTTTCAGGTGTACACAGAATGCTGCCATGCAGTACATTGTCGAAGTGATTTCCTGAAATACAGGGTGTATCAAAATGATTGGTACCGAAGACTTCTCATTTTTTGCCGAATTTTTTTACTATTTTTTGTGCCAGTTTGGGGTTAATTGGTTAAATATTTGTAATTATAGTAGTGTTATCTTCTCTAAGAATTTTAGATCATAAATATAGCACATTCTATTCAGAAGTTACATGATTCTAAAGGAAAGTAGGTGTTTTTACACTTTTCATCGTAACGCTGGATCAGTAGCGCACCATTTTCAAAGCTCTATTTTACTGCAAATACCTTGTGAGGATGATATGTTGAAAATCATGGAAATGTTTAATATTTTCCCGGCCTATTTCCTCATTCATAATATATATTAATGTAATAATCAATATTTATTGCTTGAGAGTCATATTATTGACTTGAATAATTTAGGTGGGGTGAAAGAAGTTTGTGTATCAACACCATCAAGGGCGGTAATTTTTTTTTGTTGAGATTACTAAGTAGATGGTGTGGCAGAATGGCTATATACTGTAGACAGTATAGGTTAGTTTAGACCTGGTAAAAGTTATTGGAATGGCTCCACAGTATTCCACACTTCAGTGTGCATTCATAGTTAAGAATCACACAAAGATATGGAGAAGTGCAGAGAAGATTTAGGAGACAGTTTCTAAGAGCAACTTTATCTAAATGCTATAACTTGCAATGATTCAAAATTTGATATGGGCAGTTACAGAATGGATCGACCCATCCCGGGACCCATCCCAGTTGTTAAGTTCTTCCAAGATAGAGCTTCACCTCACACTGCCAGAGTCGTAAGGCGTGGACTTCAGGAACTATCTTTCTAAATGCATGTGTAAAGCAATTTTATGTTATGTATACTGAGGTGAGATATTGAAGAGTATGTATGCAATAGATGGTTCAAGCAGTGAACATATTCATCTTGTGTCAAACCATGATTACGTCGATCTTCGTTTAAATGACAATAGCTCCCAGATGCATCAACCTATCAACTTCAGATTAATAGAGTAATAAGTTAACATATGCCCCTTTCTATTTAGAGTACAAAAACTATATTAATTAGCAATTTTATATTTTTTATATATTTTTGAAAATGTCACATAGCCCGGTACCAATCATTTTGATACACCCTGTATATTGATTTCCTCTTGTTGCAAAAATGTATGTTTTCTTTTATTTTCAGCCCATATTTGGCATTTTTACCCAGATTTTACACTGTTTTCAGCATTTATTTAGTAGTTTTTCTGTTTTTGGTCTGTGGCCCCTGTATGTTTCATGTACATAATATGTTGCAAAATTTTTTGGAAGTTGCAGATCTTATTTATTTCACAAAATTAAGTATAATGTAACTCTCTCTATACATGTATATAATGTCGGTGTTATTTTTGCTCAAGGTCCACAAGCAAAATGTGAAATTTCGCTAAAAAACCCATCAAAATGAGTGACAATCACAAACTCATGAATATTTATGAACAAGAGGCATTGGAAAATTAACATGCAATAACAAAAATTATATAAAACTAAAATAATTCTATAGATGTAGACAAATTTATTGTTTGGGCATATTTTACCTCATTATAGTTTATGTGCAACTAATTGATTTATTCATATACTAGTGCACCTGCAGCTGTGAGAGCCCTGATGCTGTGAGAGCACTGGCATGGTAGCGATACTGTTTGACCCAGTTGACCTTTGACGTCGGTGTAATTTTTTTCATGCTCCCCTCATACGAAGGATTCCACCTATCAAGTTTAAGCCCAATATGGCAAAGTTTAAATTTAGCCCCTACATGACCTTTGACCTCGGTTGACCTCAATTTTGTTTTGCCCATATATTCCCCTCGTATCAAGGATTCCACCCACCAAGTTTCAGCCCGATAGGACAAAGTTTGAAATCCATGACCTTTGACCTTTGACCTCGGGTGACCTCCATATGTTTTTCATGCTCCCCTCATACAAAGGTTTCGACCCACCAAGTTTGAGCCAGATCGGGCAAAGTTTGAAATTTGACCCCTCCGTAATGACCTTTGACCTCGGTTGACCTCGATTTTATTTCATGCATTATATTCCCCTCCTATCAAGGATTCTACCCACCAAGTTTGGGCCCGATCGGACAAAGTTTGAAATTTTGACCTTTGACCTTGACCTCCGATGACCTTCAAAACCACATGGCTAACATGCTTTTTCCAATACCTATCTATATCCCAAATTTCAGCACGATGCGTCAAGTGCGCGTAAACGATAGCCGGACAGACAGACAGACAGACAGATAGATAGATAGATAGACAGATAGACAGATAGAGACCGCTTATTATTTTATTAGTATAGATATGGGATAAAGAGATAGAATGTGTAAAAAGACAAGTATTCTTGTATATTTTATCTTAACTATTTTTGAGGTAATAAGGCAGGGATGTAAATCTTCATGAAATTCCCTGATTTCAGGAAAGCTTTCGTGTACAAAGTATAGGGAAATACACATTTTCAGGAAATGTTAAAGCAGTTTCAGGAAATTATGTCAGTGCTTGTTTTCATCCCTGATAAGGGAGCAAACCAAAATTTTGATGATGTTCTATAAACAAAACTACTTTTGTTATAAATATAGACTGACCTCCCTCCCTAACTAAAATGTAATTGTGAAATGTGAAGGCTATTTTTACAAATTATTATTTTGTGCATCAGTATTGCACCCTTCTTTATACCACTGAAATTTAATTTTTGACCCTCCCTCTCTCATTTGTAAAAATAGTAAAATTTACAGGACGTCATCCATATTTTGGTCTGTTCGGTAAGTGACCACTAATCATTGATATTGTTTTCATTCTAAATGACTAGTCTGTTCAAATGAGTATATTGTACTATAAAGAATCAGTATATGTATTTTATATTTTATCCTTTAGTTGATAAGAATTCTGTAATCTTATTGGTCAAACGCAGGGCCGTAGCAAGCGGGGCGGCCGGGGATGCCATGGCCGCCCCACTTTTTGAGAAATTTGTTATGTTTTCTTTTATATCTCTATTTAAATTTAGGCATATATTTGTAATTTGGCCGCCCCACATTTGTGATGGCCGCCCCACATTTTTCAACTTTGCTATGGCCCTGGTCAAACGCCACTTGGATAAAAATCTCTATTACCTGCGTTAGGCTGCGTACTCCACGTTAATATACAGGCAAGTAATATTTTCCGTATTACCTGTGTAGTCCTAACACGCGAGCATATGCGTAACATAACATGCACGATATCCTAAGACTTGTGCACATACTGTACTTCATGCGCGGCATGACTGCACTGTTATAAGAAACTGGCCTACTTTTCAGCAAGATTATCAAAATAAATTCCTTCAGCAAAGTTTACGAACAAGTCAAAAGATAGTAGAATTTATGTTCACTAAAGGATAAAATCGTTACCTACTGTTTGTTCTCACGAAATACGGGAAAAGACCGTAAATTAATAAAGTCCAAGTGAAATAGTTATATAATATTTATTTATTTGCATAGCAAAAATAAAACCATAGATATTTTCCCGTATTTTGTGAACAAACAGGGGGTATATAACTAATAGTATTTGTGAGCATTATGAGACATAATCAGATCAATTCAGACCAAAGTTGGCAATAATGAAGTGAAATATAGGCAAATGTAAGGAGCAAAAAACAATGAAAATGGACACACAAAAAGTTCATAACTTTGTAACCAAGTATACCATGGATATGGGTGTTTTGACAACACCTTTAAAGTGTAAATAATGGTAAGAACTAAATTTTCAACATTTCTGACTTAGGGCTGTCTGCATCAGATCATGTCATCACATATATATTGTAAGCAGCTGCAGAACATACGTGTGTATCATGTCAATTTTAAAGTGCATGTATCATTATGTTGTCTGATATCATCTCAAATGTTGTCAATGTGACCTGTGAAATAAGTCATAGCTATTGAGTAAAAGACTGTAAAACTCACTAAATGATCTATAGATAACCAGAAAAATTGCCATATTTATTTGAATTGAAGTGTTTAAGAATGAGAAAAAGGTATTGTTTTTTAGCCAATGTCGTGCATCTATCGTCTCATATGAACATGCAACATTGTTATTGTTGGCATAAAACTGGTGTGTTTTACTCAAAATAATGATGTCACCTGTGTTATATGAGACAACAGATGCACTCCAGTGGCTAAAAAAACAATACCTTTATTCTCTAATTATAGCCCCCCATATATTGATCCACTCAGGACAATTGAGGACTTTTTGGTTGTAATTGTACTATATTTATTCTGCTCTGAAATTAAGGGAACAACCCAAAAGATTCATGTCAGGAAGTTAAAAATGTTGATTGTATTTCTCTTAAAAAACAGATGTTATTTTGACGTTGACGCACGTCGGTTTTGTTACAGACGGGGATTGGAGGAGGGGTCAGCTATGAAGCAAAACTAGTTATGTTTCGTCGTTGGGTAGGAAAGACCTCCTATGTACTTGTGGCCCTCGAACATGTTTAAAACAAAACTGCCAAAAGGTTATACATGAGGTTTTGCTTTAAACATGTTCAGGGGCCAATGACACAGGAGGTTTTTCCTGCCTAATAACGGTTTATAGGACATCATCAATCATTTGGGTTGTTCCATAAGGGTTTATCATAGTGAAAAAAAACCTAGTTAGGTTTGACTGTGAGGTGACATTATTTTGAAGTGGCCTTTTTTCTCATAAATAATGTTTGCTCTCTTACTTTTTGGCCTATATGTCAAATTGTGATTTATTTTCATCAATCTTGTATTTTTTGCATGTATGCTTTAATATTTTGAACTGTAGAATCCGAAAAATTTATACATGTTTCATATTGATAAACAGATTTGGTGATAATAATAATTCTAAGGCCCCCCAAAAAAAAAAAAAAAGGTTTGTCTCAAAGCTCACGCGCGCATTTGTAAAATCGCGCAATTTGACAAAAAAGAAATGCAGAAATTTTTTTTATTTCAAAAAAAATATATTTTTTTTAGTTTTTTCCATAAAAAATTGGCGAAAATCAGACTTTTTTCTCAAATTACCATGAAAAAAGTCAGGAATAAAAAAATATAAAAAATCGCATTCTCGTGAGAGCTCTATGAGACAAACAGTTTTTTTATGGCCTAAGCAACTGATGATTTTTCCACCAATTTTGTATTATTGGGATTATGTACGCGTGAGCATATTGCAGACTGACAAAATATACATGTTTAATAATTGGGTGTTAAACATTGGGAGCATTGAAATGGTGAATTTGCATATTAGGAATAGGATCATGTCATCAGTGGTGGTGCTACAGGGGGCAAGGGGCATTTGCCCCCCAATTTTTTTTTTCTTACCCCCAGTTTGCCCCCCAGTTTTTGAGGCAAAACCCCCCACTACAATGCGCAAAATTTGTCGATTTTCCCCCAGAAATTCACTTTGCCCCCAATGCCCCCCGAAAAAAATTCCTGGTGCCGCCACTGCATGTTATGTGAATATATTGAATTGCAGCAGGGCCATAAAAAGGTTGAAAAATGCGGCCATCACAAATGTGGGGCGGCCAAAAATTACAAATTGAAATAAAGATATAAAGTCAAATATAACAAATTTCTCAAAAAGTGCATGGCCATGGCATCCCCGGCTGCCCCGCTTGCTATAGCCCTGAGCTGCAGAAATATTTATACACATGTTTCAAATTGATTAAAAATGTGATGGTAAAAATAGGAAGTAAATTGTGATTTTTTTTCTGCCTCCGCAGGAGGTAGTATGCTTTGAAATTTACACCTAAAATGCCGCACATTGCGCGGCATGTAGGCCGATTGTACAAATTTATATTCTGACAAGTACTCTAATTTCCGCCCAATATCGAGAGCCCAATAAATATCCCCACCTCTTTGCGCCATACATAAATTCGCCTATCGCCATTTCCGAATGTTCAAAAAGGTAATCACGCTTCCTCAGCATGTGCAATAAATTAGCATTAAAATTAATCTTATTCTATAGGGATTCTAGAAACACCTAGCACGTGGCGCCAATGGTGCGGGTCTATCAAGCTCATGAATTATGCATTAGAATTTTTTAAACTCATATATTGTATAATTGAAGACCGAATTAAAAAGACTAGCTTATGTATGCCGTCCTGTCAACCAGACCAAAATGCCATACTGCGAGGTCAGCAACCAATCACAGCGCACCTTTGTCCTGACGTCAGACGCAAACTAGTATTTTTTTTAATTCGGTATTTAATTATGGATTGCAGCCTCATCACATCAGCAATATCGTAGAAATAAAGTCGGACAACCGTTATGCTGTGTGTGGCAATGGGAATACACATTAAACAAGGTTTAATTTCATGATTACATGAAACCAGATTATCAATGGAAAAACTTTGGCTGGAGAAGTTGAAGCTGACGCTCATGGCTATACACTTTGGATGTGATAATTTGACATCATGGATTGTTTTGTGCAAAATTGGAGGTATTTTTTGCGGCGAAGTCAGCAGACCGACTGACATGCAGGCTAGCATGCTAGGCTCGACTAGGCCGCAATCATCGTGGTCTACATCATAATAATAGTTCATACCGCTGGACAGCAGGAAGAATGTTTATAACTTACATTTCAATACAATCATGTTACTTTTATCTTGAACTTGGAAGAAACTGATTTCAATAACAATTTCAATATTGCAAACTCATGACCATCAGTGACAGTGACCATACATTACACTAAACAGTGAGTTCCGTGCCGGTTTATGACTAGAAAGTAGAATGGATTATTTATTTCTGTTCATCTTGATATCAACATTTAAATGGTAAGTTCATGAGTTTGACCTCAATGTCAAATCTACATTGTATGTCGCACAATTATGTGTTGTGCATGACTGAGTGCATGATGCTAGCATATGACTAGTCTAGGGCTAGGCCGGGGCTAGCAAACTGATTTCAATAACAATTTCAATATTGCAAACTCATGACCATATACCATCAGTGACCATACATGACACTAAACAGTGAGATCCGTGCGGTTTATGACTAGAAAGTAGAATGGATTATTTATTTCTGTTCATCTTGATATCAACATTTAAATGGAAAGTTCATGAGTTTGACCTCAATTAAAATACAAAACAGAACCCGTGTCAAATCTACATTGTATGTCGCACAGTTATGTGTAGTACATGACTGAGTGCATGATGCTAGCATCAGTGACCATACATGACACTAAACAGTGAGATCCGTGCCGGTTTATGACTAGAAAGTAGAATGGATTATTTATTTCTGTTCATCTTGATATCAACATTTAAATGGAAAGTTCATGAGCTAGCATGACTAGTCTAGGGCTAGGCCCGGGGCTAGTCCTTTACTAGCCCTTGGCAGTTGGCAGTATCTGGAAAACACTCCTCCGACACAGCGCTAGTCCAAATCTAAAAAACACTCTGCCAGTCCGAAACTGAAAACCACTGCCCTAGTCCGAATTTGCAAAACATGGCGCTATTCCGAATCTGAATTTAGGAAACACTGCGCTAGTCCGATATTCGGACTAGCGCTGTAATTTCAGATTCGGACCAGCGCTGTGATTTTCAGATTCGGACTACCGCTTTGGTTTCTGCAGTTTCGGACTGACGAAGTGTTTTCCTGACTCGGACTAGCGCAGTGTATTTCGGACTAGGGGTGTGTCGGACTGTTAAAGTGTTTTTAGATTCGGACTAGCGGTGTGTCGGACTGTTGCAGTGGTGTTCAAATTTGCTAAATGCATCCATGGGTTTTATATCTTATTTTGTAGCCTATCTGAAAATTTTACTTTGCATAATTCTTGCATATATAATTAGAAAATAAGGCCTACCTGACAACATTGCATAACAAAAAGAAAAGAAAGTTGTTGCCAACGACTTGGTTTCGCTCCATTTTGACAGGCCATATTTTGGTAACCGAATATCCGATTAAAATAAAAGTTTCAGTCTTGTATTAGGAGAAAATGGACTCACATATTTTAATCAGACAAAAATCTATATCCAATAGCGGTACCTTAAAAAAGATTAAAGCTAGCATTATAAGTATCTCCTTAACTATAACAAAAGGTGTCCACTGGTATCTTGGAGGCATTGTCTTTTTTTAAAGACATTTCTTGTCTGTACCAATTTTATATTTTGGGATCATGTACGCTTCAATGAAACTGTAGAAACGTATGTTTCATATTGATAAAATATTTGGTGGTAAAAATAAGCAAAATGTGATCTCTCTGTACAAATTGTGTATTTTCTTGACAATATACGTGTGTACACAATGAGCTGTGGAAACATTGTGTTTTATATTGATTAAATATTTGGTGATAAAAATTGTAAGCAAACAGCGATATCTTTCTCCAATTTAGTAGTTTTGGGATCATGTACGCGTGCACATATTGAACTGCAGTTACATTTACAAAATATTCATTATATTTATTGGAAAGAGTTAAACCTTTACACAGCTAAATGAATAATTTTTCAGTTTTGTGAGCTTTCGATGCAAAGATTCAGCATCATTTTCAAACTGATGTTATTGTTCTTTATATTGATGTTTCATTGATATGGATATTTTGGATTGATTTTGATGTTTCATATTGATATCTCCTATTAATAACAAATTGTAATTAGGGTGTATACCGTAAAACCCCGTCAATATATTCCGACTAATATAGTCTGCTTCTGATGAAAGCTACATTAATCCAGTCGCCATTATGGAGTTTGAGCAAATAAATTACGGATCCAAGCATATACAAACAAGTATTATTTTAAGACCGATCAATTGTATTGGTATATTAACGCTTGCTTCGAATTAATTAAGCTTTTATAAAAAACACTATATATGCTTGTAGACGGGGTTTTACGGTATTTCATAATTTGTTATATTGTTCTTGGTTTACCTATGACAGTTGGTAGTGGCATCATGTCAGGCAAAAATAGGGTGGTGTAAATATTGCAATTTTCACACTGTTTATCTTCCCTTACGAAAATGGCACGCTTTTTTTTGCAAGCGTGCAGCATGAATGCGCACACATGTCGCACATGTGCATATGAAGTGTGCGCATGCGTGTTTTTGGAAAAAAACATGCATGCACATGCATGCACCGTGCACAGTCTGCACGCATGCAGGGCTGCATGCATGCAGGAGCTGCACGCTTGCAGAAGCTGCACGCTTGCAGGAGCTGCATGCACGCGTGCAGAAGCTGCATGCTTGCAGGAGCTGCATGCGTGTTTTTTTCCAAAAACACGCATGCGCATGCATGCACAGTCTGCACGCTTATATAGCATGCAGGAGCTACACGTGTGCAGAAGCTGCACGCATGCAGGAGCTTGCCGCTTGCAGGAGCTGCACGCGTGCAGGATCTGATGATAATATACAGGTATTTATACACTTCATGCATGTCTGCTGAATTCAACACTAACCTAGACTATGGTTTCCTGGGGGAAAAGAATCGCAAAAAAACACTTTTGAAACTTACGCAATTCAATTTTTCTTGCAGAGACTATTCTTGATATGCTCAACATCAACAAGACAATGATGAAAACCCCTAAAATACACTTCAAACTTATAAATTTCAAAGTTATTGGGAGCTTCTGAGGAGCTAGCACTTCTCTGATCCTTGGCAGTTGGTGACCTCTGATATCCCATACTGCACTGCTGCTTCCTGCAATTATGCGTGCAAGTGGTCAATCGCGCGCGCTGCACGCTTCAAGTTTATGCAGAGAATATTAGGTGTGCAAATGCGTGCACTGCACACTTAAAAAATGCGTGCAGGGAAAAATGTGCAAGTTGCGTGCAGCGCACAGTTTATTATGTGTGCAAATATGTGTGCATTGATACTTGCGTGCATTGCCTGCACGCACACAGGCTAGTTCGCACACATGAACACGCTCTTGCTCGCTTCTGCACACTTCTGCACACTTTTGCACACTTATTTAAGCGTGCAGCACGCTTCGGCACACTTTTTTCTTGCCTGCATTTTCGTAAGGGTTATATCTATATCTAAAGTTTGGTATTTTGGTATTAAAAAGAGCAAAATGTCTGTGCCCCCCCTCCATAAGGGGTGGTGCAATAATTATGCATACCCCCAGTCTGGTGAATTATAGGGGGAGGGGCAAGGGCTTTTTGGCAGGCCAAAAGGGGGCAAGCATTTTTTGGCAGGTTGAAAGGGGGGGGGGTCAAGCGATTTTTGGCAGGTCGAAAGGGGTGGGGTTTTTGGCACAGCGATTTTTGGCACAGATATTTTGGGCACCATTTCTATATTTATGCCCTGAAAATTTCCTGCTCGCTGCGCTTGCATTATATGATAAGACAAATTAAAATTTTGGTTTTCTTAATTAAAGTTTTGGGTTTTGGTCATGTCTTTATGGTTGAGTGGAATTGTTTTTTTGCTTCTGAAGGGAACACAAAATTTTATTTTCAATTTTTATTGTCTCAGTATACACAAAGACTGGCATGTTTTAGGCTCTTCAATTCAAATTAGCTCTGCAGGGAGTAGGAAGTTGCTGTAAACTGGGTTATTTTCTGAGGGTTTTACTTTCAAGTTTTTCACGAATCAACATCTAACCAGGAAACCAACAACATGCGAATGGTTTATATAGTGTGTAGGTCTATGAAAGAAAGCTCAAAATCGTGAAACAAACACATGCAAAAGTGTTCAAAGTTAGCAATATGTCAATGAAATTAACTCCACACAAATATAACCACTTCACCAATAAGTTTCCCTCATTCCCTTTTCCCACATTTCCCCTTCAGCGGGCAGTGGAGGCGCCAGGATTTTTTTCGGGGGCATTGAGGGGGCAAAATTAATTTCATGAGGGGCAAAATGAACAAATTTTGCATAAAACTGCTGAAAAAGGTGGCATTTTTCGTAATTTTGGGTTTTTACTGGGGGAAAGAGTGGGGGGCATTTGCATCCCCCCCCCCGTGGCACCGCCACTGTCGGCGGGCCTAGGCTGCCATGCCACTGTCAATCATGAAATGATTAAAAAAACACATAAATTATACAGATGCCTTGCAATATTTACCTTGGATGCATTAGAGTATTTACATATATTTAATCAATCTTTCATTTTAAATGAATGAATTAATATGAATATTATATTTTGTATGCAAGAGATTTTGAAATTATATGATAAGTAATTATAACATAACAAACTTGTATCACCTGTGTTTAATTTCATGCACCTGAGGCAACACCATCAGCCCCAGATACTTTCCAGTGGTGTACCGTGGCCGCTCCTACCCCAGGGGGGGGGCTAAAAAATGTACATTTTGCCGGCCCCCTGCACTGAGCAACTGCCCCAGGCAACTGCCCGAAAAGGTTGACCCAATTTTTTTCCAGATGGCTGCAATGGTAGGAGCAAAAATTTTGTTTCATTAAATTATAGGTGTTACATGCCCCCTTACCACTGCCTCATCACGCTGTAGTAATATCATCAACTAAATTAGTTTTTCAAACCGTCCGCCCTTTTAAAATTGTAATAATTTGCCCCCTTCTGTACCGCCTTTTTTCTTTTGCCGCCTTCATCTTCCGCCGCCCTTTTTTTTGGCGCCTTACTTTTACCCGAGGGGTTCATGCCCCAAAGCCCCCAAAATATGCCCATATATGCTTTCTGCAGAGAAGTCCACCTCTTGGGAACCAAATATTTCTGAACACTCCCTTAGTGACTTGAGAAATGCTTTGTAGCATTGACCTTGAAGACTTCCACTGTCTGTGCTTTGAATCATTTTGTTCCATTCAGCTATTCTTGTTCACAGGTCTTGTGTATATCAATTGTTCGGATCGATGCACACATACAGGGCCGGCCGGTCCACTACTCAGTGGGCCGCGCCGGCCGGTCACTCGACATCAGCTAGCGATCAGCAAGGACAAGGATACATGAACACACTGTTGTTGGCAAGATGAAAATTACAGAATTGTAAGTGATAATAATTATTTCTTTTTTACACATTATTTTATTCAATTTTAGTTCCATATTATAATAGTGCTGCAAATCTGTCCATGACAGGGTGTAGACCACACTCATTTTGTCCAAATGCAAGTTACAAAAATGTATTTTTGTCTTGCCTGATAAGGCAGGATTTTATTGGAGATTATACAGTCAGGCTGTACGTCATGCAGTGTATATATGTGGGGGTGTGTGCGTATGTGTGTAACAAATTTGGTTAAAGTTTCATCAGGGTACATGAACAGCATAGCTATGAACAGTTCGAATCAAATTGCAAGCATTTATTATCAGAATCTTCCTTCCTATACTTTTTATAGAGTTGAAGAGTCTAGTATAATCAACACTTGGACTATTCCACTTGTTGGAATTTTGTTGTTAATAATTTTTGACTAAAAATCACATATTTGACCAACAAACAAAAAAAAAAAAAAACATATTTCTGACCAACAATCACACTTTTGACCAAAAGTCACATTTTGGCCCAAAAATTGCATTTTTGACCAAAATTACATTTTCACATTTTGACCAAAAATTATATTTTTGATCAAAGGTCACATTTCCCCAAAAAATTTTTACCGGGTTTTGTAGGAGTGGGTCACATATAATTATGTATATTGGATTTTCCTATATGATACATATGTATTAATACTGGCGAGAAATATAATTGAACCTGAGTGGAAGAAGGGCCCAATGAGTTAGACCCAGCATTTTATTGCCAGCAGACTGTTCTTCCTTGTGTGTGAAAGATAGCCAAAATACACTCTCTTAAAAGTCTTCCACATACACCTAATCATAGTTTTCATGGAAGAAAGGCCCAACTCCATGGAGTTAGGCCCTTCTTCCACAAATATTGGGTTAAAGAGGAATTTTGTTCATCCATGAAATCTGCTTTTCACTACAGTAAACTTTCTTGCTAATACGCGAGTTCTACTTTTTGCAATTAATGGTGATTACCTAATTTCTGTAGCTATTTCTGGTACTTGCAGTATATTAGTGGAAGAAGGGCCCAACTCCAGCTCGTATAAAGACCTGTACCGTTGCCAACATCATATATAATTTCGAATATATATGTAATATTATATGTTCATGCATTAAAGGTCCCCTGAAGATGAAAACATTCTGTCTATCAAACTTTTCCAAATATTAAGTTTTTTCTTAATATCTCAAAAACAGTTTTGATGGAGTTGGGCCCTTCTTCCACTCAACTATTCAATTATATGATGGTTCAAAATGGTAAAGAGACTTTTTGGATACCCCAGGCCCGTACGCAGGGGGGGTGCGACCACACCTCCCCAAATTTGCAAAAGTATACATAAAGTCCCAAAATTTCTGGATCTGCGAGCGTCGCGAGCAAAAAAATCAGGTTTTTTACGCTTTTTTGGTCAAAAAAAGTCCAAATTTGGGGAAGAAAGTCCACTTTTCACAAAATTGCCCCCTTGGAAAAAGTCCACTTTTTCAAAATCAGCACCCCCCCAAAAAAATCCTGTGTACGGGCCTGGGTATACCCTGTACTTTGTTGAGCAGATATTTTAGGATTAATAGGCCTACATGGGGCATTGGATAATTCATAATTTAGAGTTTCCTACTTCTCTTTTATTTCATGTGATGTGTTTGTTGCTGCGAATGTTGCGTATCATCAGTCGAGTTATTCTGCCACTGAAAGTTGAAGAGGTAAGTTATTTAGAGAATAAACGATAGGAATTTTGATTTTGGCTATTCTCTACCGTGTGATAGACGACAGGCAGGTCCAATATTTTGAGTAGTGGATGCCGGCGCACACTACGAAATGATGAGATATATCCTGAGAACTATTTGAAAGACCTACAATATATTTGAGACCCTGTATAAAAGACCCGGATGAAGTTCGTCAAAGAGGTGGGATATCGTTTGCACTACTTACCAACTACATTGGTTTGAAAACCTAAAGATTTTTAATACACAAAATGCACTACTCGCAGGCTGAGTTCGCCTTGAAAACCATACTATGCTAATTTGTTCCCCTGTATAAAATACATAATTTCATGCCTAAGGCCTAAAAAATCGTTTGATTGGCGTAACCCGTCCGACCCTTAAAAAAGGCCCGACCCTAGAGACATGCCTTGCCGTCTAGATTTTAAAGGCCAGTGGTTAATCACTCGCTAGCATGATGTTAGGCGAGTGGAATCACTCTCTAGAATAGGCGAGCTGTTAACTTTGTAGTTGCGAGTAATGCCTTGACACTGGAGCTGCATGTATGCCATTTATTCAACAATCATAATAAAAATACTGAATTAACACCTCTTCTACTCCGCTGCTTCTTATTTTAAAAGGGCATTTCGTGCTCCACAGCCTCATCCCCCCACTTTTCTCAAAAAAAGTTGAGATTTTTATATCACTGGAAACCTCTGGCTATATAATGTTTATATACAAAATATTTCTTGCAGATTAATTCGTTTAGCAAAGATATCGTGAAATTTGAATTTCGTTCTGGGGCACCATTACGAAATTACAACGCATTGTCTATGGAGCAGTGTAATACACATAATCATGCATAACTCGCGAACGCAAAATCTGAATCAACTGAAATTTTGGGAAAAGGTTCTTTTCGTGGATATCTAATGAAAAATGACATAATTAGAGGATGCCAGGATCACGAAATACTCCTTTAAGGCATAAGTTAAATTAACTTTTGAAAAGCATTCAACTGCATGTAATTAGTGCAGGACTCCCGGGACTTTTCTTGTCATGAAATATTGGAGGACACAAACAGTTTTGACATTTCAAGTCCAAGATCATTAATACCAAACCAATATGAAACACACACTTTCATGACCGTTGGCACCCTTTCTTTTGTTCTCAGGGATTAAGGACAGTTTATTACGATAAACAAATACATTAAAAGTACTGAAACTTTACTGAGTGATCGCAGCGAGCAATGTTTAGTGTCTATGGTGAGTGGAAAAACGCTCACTACACACCGAGTTTGGGTGAGCGGTGGCGAGCAAGAGCGATCGCTCGCCTCAAACGGCAAGGCCTGTCTACAGAGACTTTTTAAAAAAAAAAATTTGAAAATAAATAAACAAACAAACAAATAAATTTTAAATTTAAAGAAAAACAGCTTTAAAAGGGCTGCTAGATATACGAAGAGCTTATAGTTACAAAATTACTTGCATCCACCTCTGGGTAAAATTGAGTTATTGGCATGGGTAAAATACATATTTTGGTTGTGGTTACCATCTTCCCTTCCGGAGAAAAGTTGTATAGCTTCGGAAATACTAAAAAAATGACATTTTGCTGAATTTGATTAAAAACTCACAATTAAAAGGAGTGTTTCGTGATCCTAGCATCTTCTTTTTACGATATTTTTCCGTAGATATCCACGAAAAAAGCTTATTCCCAAAATTTCAGTTGATTCCGATTTTGTGTTTACGAGTTATGCATGATTATTATGTGTATTACACTGCTCCATAGACAATGTGTTGTAATTTCATTCTGGTATACCAGAATGAAATTCAAATTTCACGAAATTTGCTAAACTAATTAATCTTCAAGCAAATTTTTGTACATAAACGTTATGTAGCCAGAGGTTCCCAGTGATATAAAAATGTCAACTTTTTTTGAGAAAAGTGGAGGGATGATGCTGTGGATCACGAAATGCCCTTTTAAATAAGTAAATGAGATATTTCAATATTTCTTTTCGATTTTGAAAACAATAGACAATAAAGTATAAAGTAATGCAAAAAATGGGCTCTAATTTGATTGCAAAGGTGGTTTCTAGAAAAGGGGTAAATTTATTTAGTTGCAAAAGCCCTTGAACATTCACAAAAGCCCGATGGGCAGTGGGGCACTCGCTATTCTGGCCCAGTGGTTCTTCTGGCCTTTTGGTAATGATGAAAGTGTATTACATCTTATTACATGTAGTACTTTGTGGTTTGCCTTATAGTACCAGTGGCGTACCATGGCCGCTCCTACCCCGGGAGGCTGAAGGAAATTAAATTTTGCCGCCCGAAAAGGTTGACCCAATTTTTCTTTCGGTGGTTTGAAAAAGTGAAGAGAAAAAAAAGGATTATAAGCGTTAGCTCCCTAAACGCAACACATTTTGATGTAAAGTACAATTTTTTCACATACTTTTTCAAATTTTTCCACCCTTTTTTCTTTACTAATTCTTTTTGCTGCCCCTTCTACTTCCTTCGTCCCTTCGTTTTGCTGGCCCCTGCTTTTACCCGGGGGTCTCACGCCCCCAAAATATACGCATGAGTACTGTATGCATCGTTTTCGTATCGTATTGTTTAATTTCAGAATCAAGTGGCGCAGCTATTTACAACTGCTGAATACAGCAAAAATGAAACAGGAGGCAGCGAAGGAGTAGAAGTTGTAGCAAATGAACCGTTCGACAATGAAATGGGAAAAGGCCAATTTACACTCAAAGTATACCATGCACGACAGTAAGTATACACTTATGCACTGTGTTAAATTCACTACCCCATGCGCATATTTTGGGGGCACAAGCAGGGGGTGGTAACAGGGCCGGATTTACCATAGGGCCAGATGGGCCCAGGGCCCCCAAAATTGCTCGGTGCAGTGTGCATCTTCCATTTTAGCCAAAAAACATATTTTGGGCCAAAATAGCCTACAAAATTGCAAAATTTTATGCGCTTCACGCCAGCATGGCCTGTTATATAGCAAAATTCAGCTTCAATTCGGGCTAAAATAAGTCAAAAATTGACTAGTAAAATCTAAAGACTTGGCCACTTGAGTGCACATGCCTTCCTCACGGTGCGTTTGAGGCCTCCAAATTTTGGCCTGGCCCAGGGCCCCAAAAAGGTAAATCCGCCCTGGGTGGCAAAAAAAGAAGAAGGGCTGCAGAAGAAGGGCGGCAAGAAGAATTATTAAAGGAAAAAAGGGGGGTGCAGAAGGGGCAGGAATGTAAAAAGGCTGGAAATCAAAATCTTTACAAAAGTTGTTCAAAGAAAGTATATCTTTATGGTTGCCAGCAGGGCCACTGCTCAAGGGGGCGGGGTTATTGGGGTGTGTGTAACAGACTAACATCTCTATTTTTTTTCAAAATGTACCTTTTCTGCATGGTTTACATGGTAAACCAGGCAGACGACGCGGACACATCATTGTTAATTGGTGATGAACAACGGTGAAACAATCCCTAAATCTTTTCCCTTTTATCAAGCACAACATAACTGTTCATAATAATTATTTATTAATTGATCCAAGTTTTGACACAATCCTTGTATGTTGTTGTTTGTAAAGCCAAATGTGGATTAGATTGGATTCTTGTTTTTAAACTCCTCAACAAAAGTTTGGAAAGTTTTTTCAAGCATCTGTATCTCCAATTATTTGAGTGACATATTCACATCATGTTGCATATCACTAGATAGCTACAATGCTCCCTTTACAATGACACCCTATTTGAAACAACAACATTTTTCACGGCTGAGTACACGCCTTGTGAATGTAGTGGGTCTCAAACAGAATTTGCCAAATTGACCATTATTCTGTGCTCAAACAAAGCTAGCCACTAACCTCGAGCGGGTGGAAAAAACACAGCAGCCACAATAGTCAGGCACCTTCTCCTCATGCTGCTCACCGACCTGGTTGCGAATTTTTTTTCCGTAGTTAACATTTGAATAGGAGAAACTTATAATACATAATGTATAGTATTACATGTATTATGAGGCTAGATTCCACATGCCATTATTACTAAGTATTTCTTCTTACTTAACAAAAAGAAACGAACTATATTATATTTAAAATTCTACCAAAGTGAATTTTACACCCTTGAAAGTTAATTTTCTACCACCCAAAGAACAATATTCAATAAAGAATAACACTTTCAGACCTGCCAACTGTCCCTCATTTTGAGGGACTGTCCCTCATTTGGGGTTTGCCAAAGTGAAATTTCAGAATCAAGTGGCGCAGCTATTTACAACTGCTGAATACAGCAAAAATGAAACAGGAGGCAGCGAAGGAGTAGAAGTTGTAGCAAATGAACCGTTCGACAATGAAATGGGAAAAGGCCAATTTACACTCAAAGTATACCATGCACGACAGTAAGTATACACTTATGCACTGTGTTAAATTCACTACCCCATGCGCATATTTTGGGGGCACAAGCAGGGGGTGGTAACAGGGCCGGATTTACCATAGGGCCAGATGGGCCCAGGGCCCCCAAAATTGCTCGGTGCAGTGTGCATCTTCCATTTTAGCCAAAAAACATATTTTGGGCCAAAATAGCCTACAAAAATTGCAAAATTTTGCGCGCTTCACGCGCATGGCCTGTTATATAGCAAAATTCAGCTTCAATTCGGGCTAAAATAAGTCAAAAATTGACTAGTAAAATCTAAAGACTTGGCCACTTGAGTGCACATGCCTTCCTCACGGTGCGTTTGAGGCCTCCAAATTTTGGCCTGGCCCAGGGCCCCCAAAAAGGTAAATCCGGCCCTGGGTGGCAAAAAAGAAGGGGCGGCAGAAGAAGGGGCGGCAAGAAGAATTATTAAAGGAAAAAAGGGTGGTGCAGAAGGGGCAGGAATGTAAAAAGGCTGGAAATCAAAATCTTTACAAAAGTTGTTCAAAGAAAGTATATCTTTATGGTTGCCAGCAGGGCCACTGCTCAAGGGGGCGGGGTTATTGGGGTGTGTGTAAACCAGGCAGACGACGCGGACACATCATTGTTAATTGGTGATGAACAACGGTGAAACAATCCCTAAATCTTTTCCCTTTTATCAAGCACAACATAACTGTTCATAATAATTATTTATTAATTGATCCAAGTTTTGACACAATCCTTGTATGTTGTTGTTTGTAAAGCCAAATGTGGATTAGATTGGATTCTTGTTTTTAAACTCCTCAACAAAAGTTTGGAAAGTTTTTTCAAGCATCTGTATCTCCAATTATTTGAGTGACATATTCACATCATGTTGCATATCACTAGATAGCTACAATGCTCCCCTTTACAATGACACCCTATTTGAAACAACAACATTTTTCACGGCTGAGTACACGCCTTGTGAATGTAGTGGGTCTCAAACAGAATTTGCCAAATTGACCATTATTCTGTGCTCAAACAAAGCTAGCCACTAACCTCGAGCGGGTGGAAAAAACACAGCAGCCACAATAGTCAGGCACCTTCTCCTCATGCTGCTCACCGACCTGGTTGCGAATTTTTTTTCCGTAGTTAACATTTGAATAGGAGAAACTTATAATACATAATGTATAGTATTACATGTATTATGAGGCTAGATTCCACATGCCATTATTACTAAGTATTTCTTCTTACTTAACAAAAAGAAACGAACTATATTATATTTAAAATTCTACCAAAGTGAATTTTACACCCCTTGAAAGTTAATTTTCTACCACCCAAAGAACAATATTCAATAAAGAATAACACTTTCAGACCTGCCAACTGTCCCTCATTTTGAGGGACTGTCCCTCATTTGGGGTTTGCCAAAGTGAAATTGAGGGACAGTCCTGTTTTCTGAAAATTTCAGTGATGGCAAATTTAAATGTATGAACAGCAGAAAATGATGAAAATGTCCCTTTAAAATTTGCTATAGCATTTTTAGTCTATTGTGATATTAAAATTCAGACCTGCAAAACCTTCTGAATTCTGAAAGTGTTGCACACATTGTCTTTGAATTTGTCGGTACCTGTTTTTTGTACATGTGCAAGGTTTTGGTCTCAATGTCCCTCATTCTGGCTTCTGTAGGTTGGCAGGTCTGCACTTTATCGGGCAAATTCTCCCAAATTCTACCTGATTACTCTGCCACCAGACTATTCTGTGTTACAGACTGGGAAACCTGGCTCATGCTTGCCGCTCCCACGGCAAGGATTGTGAGTCGTCTTTGACAAAGACTACCACCAGACTAATATACTACCCTCTGTAATTACAATGCATGAAGTTGATTTTGCCTTTTGTTTTTCAGGAAATTACCTCTAATGATAAGATCATTAGTACCATCTGGAGCTCTAATTGAACTACATGAAGAGTCATGGAATGCTTATCCATACTGCAAAACAGTTATCAAAGTGAGTTTAAAGAGAATGTGTTTTATTAAACCATTCAATTCTGTTATTCAAAACGACTCTTTAAGCAATGGCGGCACCAGGAATTTTTTCGGGGGTGGTGGGGGGCATGGGGGAAGTGAACGTAATTTGTTGTTTTTTCCCCCAAAAGTGTGGGGAAAACTGGGGGGGCAAGCAAAAATTGGGGGGATGCCCCCACCCCCGTAGTGCACCACTGACTTTACAGTGATCAAAATCAATTACTGTAAAAATGGACATTTTCGTGAATGTATTTTTTGGACCTTTGTCAATTGGAAACTGTTCATATGTTTTTTAATTTGTGATTCTAAGCTGTATTCTTTGCATTGACTATACAGGGTGTATCAAAATTATGTATACAGTTTGAAAAATGCTGCTAGATTAAAAAGTATGAAGTCTGTGGTAAAAATTCTCTAGTTGATAACTTAATCAACATCTTGTCCTCCTATAGCTGAAAAATCACTGGCGTGTGACCAATGATAACGATTTGGGGGCTACTTTTGTGAACCGATTACAAAAAGCAGTTGCGCGAAGTCACATAAAAAATCAAAACATCATACAAATCACACAAAAAAGTCTCACCACTTTCTGTACTGTTTGCAGTTATTGACAGTTTTAGTCTTAGTCTTCCACATGCCCACAATTCTTCTGTATGCAAATTTAGGCTCTTCTCAACATGGCGTTCACACCACATCTAATGAGAGGTCTGTCCTGCCTGAGAATGTCAACTTGTGCAATTATGCGTCTCTGAAGTTCATCAAGGTCTGCAGGAGGACTTGTGAAAACACTTAATGCAAACTCTGCTTCATCGCCAATGATGAAATCTTCCAGGAAACGTAGAGGACGGGCAAGAAGCCACTGACAGAACACAGTGCGACGTTGGTGATCTGCTTGCTGAAGTTGATGTCTCCTTATCGTCTGATAGGGACAAAATCGCAAGTCATAAACGAGTTATTCTGTTAAAGGTTGCAGATGGTATTCCAAGCCCATTTGGACGGCAGCTAATTTGACCTCCTGCTTGCCCCGCCTGCAGAGTGTTAAGGACTGCTAGGAGATCTTCCCGTTCGAAGGAGATCACAATATTCTCTGTTCAGATTACGACTCGTTCCAGTTATTTGATACTTGTAAATAGCGCCATGTGAAGTGGGACATGCATTTGGGTACTGCTGACGGAATCTCCGAAGCACTTCTGCTGGACTCTGGATGTGATGGTACACTGCAACAAGGAAGGCCCTTTGCTCTGGAGTGTACCGTGGAGTATCCATTTTAATGTTGCTATTCTCCTTGTCAAGTAAAACCTAGCATATGTAAGGAGGTAGTTGCCCAGATTTACCGAAAGTCACATGTTATGTAACTCACACATGTACATGATTGGAACCCTAACAATGAGGACAAATGATCTGTACACCTGCATGTTTCTCTTGGCTGCACAACATAACAAGCACCAGGCATTTGAACCCAACTGACTTTGCGCAACTGCTTTTTGTACTCGGCTTACAAAAGTAGCCGCCAAATCCTTATTAATGGTCACACGCCAGTGATATTTCAGCTGCGGACAAGATGTTGACGAAGTTATCAACTAGAAAATTTTGACCAAAGACATCATACTTTTTAATCTAGCGGCATTTTTCAAAGTGTATACTTAATTTTGATACACCCTGTATACAGATAAGGAATATGATTTTAAGGATTAGTATCATTTGTAACACATTTTTTCATTTTTCAAACACATTTTTCAAATCAATGTTACAAAATTTATCCCATGTAGGAATTCATGTGAAGTAAAAATTTTAATTGAATGAACACAACAGTAGGCCTGCATAATCATATTTCAAAGCACAAAATATGGATGGGCTGAAAATACCCCGGGGGTGGGCACATCAACAAATGTTGGTGGTGGGAATTTTGAGGTGGTGGGTCTTTGTGAGCTGACGGCAAACAGGTAAAAGGGGGTCTTTTGGAGCTACGAACCAGGCTGCAAACAAGTAAAATGGGGTCTTTTGGAGCTGCGAACAATCAAAATCAAGGGTCTTTCTTGGCTTTTTGGTTGATGATCGCCTGAAAAAAAAACCCCAGAAATATGAGGGATGAGAAATTTTGGTGTCTTTTGGAGCTGAAAATATCAAAATCAAGGGTCTTTCAGAGCTCTTGGGTATTTTGAAGCTGCAAAATCCAAAAAGGGGGTGTCTTTCCGGGGGAACATACCCTTATGGTCATTTGTGTTGAGTTCCCCCACCCCTGGGTAAAATACTGATCAAGCTAATCAAAAGACATCATAAATACCAGCCAAACAGGAGCAAATTGGATTATACACAATATTGGAAACTACTGGTTCCCTCTGATTACGATGTAGGAATTGGGAGCGCGAACAGCAAGCACGTACCGCATTGAGCCGGGCAGCACCAAACTGACCCATCAATCTGGCTATTGATACTTGTCGACTTGTTGGGACTTTACCATGACTGGTTGAGATTTTGCAAGGCTCCAAACTAGAGCTAAGTGTATGCTTGTGGTGTTCAGCATACTATATCATATGTTCATTCAATTGAAATTCTTACTGTAGTTCTTAAGGGTTTGTTCACCCACCTTTGCACAGTATTTTTTGTGGGACCTGGGAGCACATCAGACACACCTAATTGCATTCTGAATACAAGGAATGTCCTTCTGATGGCAAATAATTTTGATTTTTTGAAATTTGTGATATAATACAAATTTTATGGCGCTAGTGGGGGCAAAGGGGCATTTTTCTTGCCCTCCCCCCACTTTTGAGGCAAAACCCAAAAAGTTAACGTAAATTTCCACTTTTTGCACCAATTTTCCCCCCCCCCCCCGAAATTCACTTTTCCTCCCAATGCCCCCCCCTCCAAAAAAAAAATTTGTGGTACCGCTACTGCTTACCTTGTCAGGGAATAAGACAATGCCAGACACAATTCCAATAAATTATAATTAAATGACTTTATGATGAAGCTCGGGCAAACTGAAATTACAATGAATTGATAAAGTGTGAAAAAATCGGGACCCAGCCATTCGATCACCAGTCAATATCTCATACCACTGCACCACCAGAGTTCACAGATATTATAATCTCAAGTAGTCATTCCCATTGTCTACATGTACTCTCTCATTGTGTCTTGGCAGTCAATTATTAATTAAAATTATTAGTAATGTTGATGGTGATGAACATCAGTTTCATGACACAATGTAACAGGGGCTATTTTAATGTGCCTACAGGCACGTTCGTGCAGTGCAGTGAGAATTAAATATCAAGATGTATGTATTACTTACATGGCATGTATTGTAAGTAATACATATATATATATATTGATATTATTTAAATTTGTTTTTATTATTAGAATCCGCTCATCATGAAAGACAGCATGGAATTAAAAATTGAGACGTGGTACAAACCAGGAAGGGGTGACCTACCTAATGTAAGTATCTCAAAACAACAGCTAACAACTTTGCTTCAGTTGCAATAGCCACAATTCTTAAACACTTGAGAATGATCTTGCAATCATTTTGGTTCTTATGTACCTGTGGGATATGGCACGATATCACACACTTAAAGGCCCATTCAGTGATTTGCTCATCCGGATGATCGTAAAAATCATCAAAATTCAGATTTTGGTACCTTTGTCGTTGTCATAGATGTGCTAACATAGCCTACAAGTGGTTCAGCCGAAAGCTGTGTATTTAAGACAAAATAAGACATTTTACACGAATCTGTAATTTAGATACAGATAGTATCTAAATTACTACATGTATTTGAATGGGGCTTCAACTTTGTCAGTAGGCCTACTGCTGTTTTCTTCGTTGTTTTTTTTGCCAAATTTGTCATTTCAAAAATACCAAATGACAATTTGAATGACTTATTCTTCACTTTTAAGCAATTTATAAACAATTTTAATTTTTTTAAAACTTGCACTGTGATCACTGAATGGGTCTTTAAGCGTGTGTGTGTGTCGACACACTATTTGAACCAATGAGAGGTGCATAGCAACAACGAGACTGATCGATTCTAAGCCTTAGGTAATATCTTGTAAATGAAGGATCTCATTTAATTACAATTTGGTATACTTAAATGATATGAAAATTATGTGTACACAATATTTTTGTGTCATGTTTATATTTTGACATAATTAAAGGCCCATTCAGTGATTTGCTTGTGTAATTTCCATTTCAGGGAGTTTGTGCCACTAAACCCTGCCAACTGGTCAACTAATGTAGTTTAGTTTGTAGGAATGCACAAATCTGGGCAGTGGGTTACCTTTTGGGAAGCCCGCTGCGGCGGTACCCCACTATTGGCTTGACTTTGCAATTTGCTTCAAATTTCGGGTTTTCTAGATTTACTTTGCATCTGTTTTGTTTAAAAGTATGTGCTTAGAATAAATAACACAACTAACTTGGTTTTAATTATATTACTGTTTACTAATATGCATTGAATGCAAGTAAAGTAATTCTATATACAGCCGGAATTAACAGTGGCGTAGCTAGGCTAGCTCTCACTGCAATAAATTTGTTTTACAATTCCTATAAATCTTTCTTCACTTACTTTGCTAATGTTACATTATTGTTTTAAAGAAGAAAATTGTATCCAAACGGTCACATTTCAGCACATCATATCTAAGCTCCCATTGGGCGCCCCATTTTAATTATATTACTGTTTACTAATATGCATTGAATGCAAGTAAAGTAATTCTATATACAGCCAGAATTAACAGTCCCAGCAAACACAAAAACGTTTTAAAAACGTTTTAAATAAGTTATATTTTGGCTTTTGGTTTAGGTAAAACGTTTTAATAACATTAAAATGTCGGGTTATATAAAGGTCATGATAACGTTTTAAAAGCGTTTTGTGTGAAAACACACTACAACAATATTTTTAAATGTTTTCAAAAAATATTATTGTAAACTATTTTTGTAAACATTTTTGCCAAATATTGTGTCAATACTTAAATAACATTATGTTAAAATATTTGAACCTAGCAAACACAGAAATGTTCTTAAAATGTTTTTTCAAAACCTTTTAATAACATTTAAATGTCGGGTTATATAAAGGTCATGAAAATGTTTTTAAAACGTTATTGAAAATATTTGGGGCAAACATTTTTCGGAAAATATTTTTTCAAATCCAAAATTACATTCTGTTTAAAATGTTTTATATCAAGTTGTCACGAATGTTTTTGGAATGTTATTAAAACGTTTTTATACCCTTTATATAACCCGACATTTAAACGTTTTCTGTAAAACATTTGTGTTTGCTGAGCAGTAGATTATCAAAAAATGTTTTTTAAGGTTATGAAAACGTTTTATACTCTTAATATACCCTTTATATAACCCGACATTTAAACGTTTTCTGACAATCTTTTATAACCTTTTGCGAATGATGTCGAAAACGTTTTGTGTTTGCTGGGGTGGCGTAGCTAGGCTAGCTCTCACTGCAATAAATTTGTTTTACAATTCCTTTAAATCTTTCTTCACTTACTATGCTAATGTTACATTATTGTTTTAAAGAAGAAAATTGTATCCAAATGATCACATTTCAGCACATCACATCAAAGCTCCCATTGGGCGCCCCATTCCTTTTAAAAAGGAGTTTTTATTAAGATTTTTACACAATTTAAATTTCTTTTGTATGTCATTTTCAGGTACATAATCTATCAGAAGAAGAATTAAAGTTGAGAGAGGTAGTAGTCATTGATATAGCGAATGATGCTGTATATCATGAGGTAAGTATATGGGGAGTGCCCCCTGGTATGATCCAGAGGGGGAGGGACGTGCTGCCCTGGTATTACCCCCTCCCCCCAAAAAAAATTGTTGTTGTTGAGCATTTACTAGTTGTATACCGGTACCTTTACATTAAATCATAAGAAACAGCCACAACTAGTAATCATTTTATTCCCACAAGAGTCAAGATGCCTTCTTTGCAGTAGACCTATTGGTCTATTTCATGAGATGGCACTCAGTTTCACTCAAAAAAACTGAAACTGGTGAGAAAAACCTGACAAAGCACCTAGGCCCTAAATGCAAGCCCCCTTAGCCCCCAAATGGGCTGAAAATAAATAAAAATGCAGGAATTTGGAAACCTGAATTCAGGATAAAAACGGAAAAGTGGCATCTCTGATTTTAATGGAACTATCAAGTTAAGGAGGCTGTGTACTCTCAGACATGCATGTAGTAAAAGTGCAATAACTTTGTAATTATTCGTGCAAGACATATAAAAGTATACATTTTTATGAAGGCAAGACATCAATCACAAAATCACAAAAAGGTGAGTTTTTGGAAATATTTGGTAGGTACATCATAACAAAAAAACACTCTTTCGAAAATATTTTATTTTGTTTTTAGCTCAATCTTGAGGCTCTATTCCAAAAACGTTTATTTTTATTTTTGTGATATTGGCCTTATTTTTTGAGATATTGACCATATAAGGCATCAAATTGAACTTTTAAAATTCACAAACGCCTATTTGCACAAAATGATGCCTAAAATCGGAAATAGACCAAAATATTAAAAAATGAGAAAACCGTTTCTTGAGTCGATCGTGCTTTTTACGATGATCATATTTGCTTACCTATAGATGCTGTATTTATTGAGTTATTGTGTACCTAAATCGTCATTTTACCGTTTAAAGTGGTCACATTTTGCACTTTAGTCAAATCTCGCAGGAGAATGCAGCAGTTTTTATTTTTCTACCTTACATTACTTAAACATCGGGTAAATCCACGGCCCCTTGAGAAGTTTGAGCGAAATCCATTCATAACTTGATATTTAAATCGGGGAAAGAACTTGAAAAAACCCACATTTTATCAGCTAAAACGGAGCCATTTGACCGCTAGGTTTTTGTGAAATCAGTGCTTCTGTGGTGTTCTATAAGATGCGCCACGCATGCAGATAAGCGTCGCGTATGTGTAGCGTATTTGTGCGTTAACAAATTGCGCGATACGCAACGCGATGCGTTGTTGCGCGTGTGTACCCTGCTGGTACAACAAAGATTTTCTTTCCTTTTCAATTTCAAACACGAGTGGAATAGTGAAATAAAATCCTTAAAATATTGCAGTTGGAGTTTACAAATCTGGATTTTCATTCCTTGTATTTATAAAAACATAACAAAGTACAAACATATAAAAAAAACCTCAATTTTGCGAAAGAAACAATGTCTAAAGTACACAGCTGCCTTAACAGGCGAGGATATTTTTTTGGGGCAGGCCCGGTGCATCCCCCCTCCCCCTAAAAAAGGAAAGGAAAGGAGAAAGGAAAGGAGAGAAGAGAAAGGGACAATTAATCCTGTTACATCACTATTTCTATGGCGAATACCTTTTAGGCCTATACTTTAATTGTTTTTTGCATATTACCATTGTGACATTTGCAGGAGGTGGCAGTTTTGCAGCATATAAAGTCTGCTTAAAAAGTAACACAGCTGTTATAAACAAGCCTATCGCTTCAGAACTAATAATTGTTTCTAAAATATTTCTGCATAGAAAGAAGGATGATTTATTTATTTGATACCCCCATTTGCCAAATGTCGTTCAATATTAACAACACAGTAGTGCATTTGAAGAAAAATACCTGAATTTAAAAGTTGACATCGATCAATGGTTATTTCGCAAGCATTGTGGCACGTAAAACCCTCCATTATCTTCGCGCTAAACTTCAAATCAATACAAATAGCTGCAACTTTTAAATCCTGGTATTTCTCTTTAAAAATCATTGCTGTGTTGTTAATATTGAACAAAATGGGACAAATGGGGTATCAAAATATATGTAAATAAATCATCCTTCATTTTATGTTGAAATATTCTGAACACAATTATTAGTTCTGATGCTATAGGCATATTTATAACAGCTGTGTTACTTTTTGTGCAGTCTACTGCGGCAAAATGGGCCACTCACTGTGACAACAAGAGCAGTTATTGCGTTGCAATTCTGGTAGACCGAACTAAGCATATCCTGTTGACCCCATATGACCTTTGACCTCGGTTAACCTATCTGATGACCTTTGACTTCGGATGATATTAAATTAATTTATTAATTCAATTAATTCAATTATTCATGTTTTATTTATTTAACTATAGACCTACTCTCTCTTTCTTCATTTAAAGGGTTAATATAACGCTATTTATTTATTTATTTATTTATTACACATATGTCAATACAGCATGTATTGGACTCGCTACACTGTGTTTCACGTTGCTAAAACGATCATCAGGCGAATGACTACGGATGTTTTTTCTTCTTCCTGGCAGTATTGCCATGTCGACATTTGCTTATGAATTCAGTCCGTTTGTTTAACGATCTGTTTGGATCGGTTTTTTTATTATTAAGGATTGCCAATTTCTCTTCTAGGCATAGATTACATATACCCGTTTCACGCCTAAAAGTATTGGATTCAAATATTTTTTCTTTTTCATCTCAGGATTACAAAGAGGAATGGGATCCACTGAAATTCAAATCAGAAAAGACAGGAAGAGGACCATTAATAGGACCATGGAAAGTAAGTACTCTACACCCAGTATCAGGGCTAGTCATCTTCAGGTCAATATTCTTCTCTTAATTTTTCATAAACGATATTTTTTTCACAGTGGGTAAGGGTGGAGTGCTTTTATTCCATTTTACCAAAATTTTACCAAAATTTTACCAAAATTTCATGCAGATTAATTTGTTTAGCAAATATTGTCAAATTTGAATTTCATTCTCGTATACCAGAACGAAATTACAACAGTCACCTATGGGGCAGTGTAATACACATAATCATGCATAACTCGCAAACGCAAAATCGAAATCAACTCCAATTTTGGGAATAAGCTTTTTTTCGTGCATATCTACTGAAAAATGTCATAAAAAGAGGATGCTAGGATCACGAAATCCTCCTTTAAGTTTGTGTATATTGTTCCTTATCACTGCAGTCACAGGTGGAGCCTGTTATGTGTTGCTACAAGCTTGTCACTTTATATTATATATTAAGTTTGTGTATATTGTTCCTTATCATTGCAGTCACAAGTGGAGCACGTTACGTGTTGCTACAAGCTTGTCACTTATTATATATTAAGTTTGTGTATATTGTTCCTTATCACTGCAGTCACAGGTAGCTACAGGTGGAGCCTGTTATGTGTTGCTACAAGCTTGTCACTTATTATATATTAAGTTTGTGTGTATTGTTCCTTATCATTACAGTCACAAGTGGAGCCTATTATGTATTGCTACAAGCTTGTCACTTAGTATATATTATTAAGTTTGTGTGTATTGTTCCTTATCATTGCAGTCACAAGTGGAGCCTGTTATGTGTTGCTACAAGCTTGTCAATTATTATATATTAAGTTTGTGTATATTGTTCCTTATCATTGCAGTCCTGTGTTGCTACAAGCTTGTCACTTATTATATATTAATTTTGTGTGTATTGTTCCTTATCATTGCAGTCACAAGTGGAGCCTGTTATGTGTTGCTACAAGCTTGTCACTTAGTATATATTAAGTTTGTGTGTATTGTTCCTTATCATTGCAGTCACAAGTGGAGCCTGTTATGTGTTGCTACAAGCTTGTCACTTATTATATATTAAGTTTGTGTGTATTGTTCCTTATCATTGCAGTCACAAGTGGAGCATGTTATGTGTTGCTACAAGCTTGTCACTTATTATATATTAAGTTTGTGTGTATTGTTCCTTATCATTGCAGTCACAAGTGGAGCATGTTATGTGTTGCTACAAGCTTGTCACTTATTATATATTAAGTTTGTGTGTATTGTTCCTTATCATTGCAGTCACAAGTGGAGCCTGTTATGTGTTGCTACAAGCTTGTCACTTATTATATATTAAGTTTGTGTGTATTGTTCCTTATCATTGCAGTCACAAGTGGAGCCTGTTATGTGTTGCTACAAGCTTGTCACTTATTATATATTAAGTTTGTGTGTATTGTTCCTTATCATTGCAGTCACAAGTGTAGCATGTTATGTGTTGCTACAAGCTTGTCACTTATTATATATTAAGTTTGTGTGTATTGTTCCTTATCATTGCAGTCACAAGTGGAGCCTGTTATGTATTGCTACAAGCTTGTCACTTATTATATATTAAGTTTGTGTGTATTGTTCCTTATCATTGCAGTCACAAGTAGAGCCTGTTATGTGTTGCTACAAGCTTGTCACTTATTATATATTAAGTTTGTGTGTATTGTTCCTTATCATTGCAGTCACAAGTAGAGCCTGTTATGTGTTGCTACAAGCTTGTCACTTATTATATATTAAGTTTGTGTGTATTGTTCCTTATCATTGCAGTCACAAGTAGAGCCTGTTATGTGTTGCTACAAGCTTGTCACTTATTATATATTAAGTTTGTGTGTATTGTTCCTTATCATTGCAGTCACAAGTAGAGCCTGTTATGTGTTGCTACAAGCTTGTCACTTATTATATATTAAGTTTGTGTGTATTGTTCCTTATCATTGCAGTCACAAGTAGAGCCTGTTATGTGTTGCTACAAGCTTGTCACTTATTATATATTAAGTTTGTGTGTATTGTTCCTTATCATTGCAGTCACAAGTAGAGCCTGTTATGTGTTGCTACAAGCTTGTCACTTATTATATATTAAGTTTGTGTGTATTGTTCCTTATCATTGCAGTCACAAGTGGAGCCTGTTATGTGTTGCTACAAGCTTGTCACTTATTATATATTAAGTTTGTGTGTATTGTTCTTTATCATTGCAGTCACAAGTAGAGCCTGTTATGTGTTGCTACAAGCTTGTCAAATTTAATTTCCACTGGTTTGGCCTGCAGACAAAGATGGAGAACACTGTAATGAGGGTGAGTCATGCACTAAATAAAAATTCCTTTAAAAAGGAAATGGGTGTACCAAAGAAAAGTGTATCTGCAAACATAACACATAACTGTACAACAAATATGTACAAATTAAACAACAATGTTAAACTTTGCACCATCTATTTGCAGGTCATGTGTGTAATCAGAGAGTTTTGTTTTGGTGCAAGATACGGTAAAACCACTGCTGCCTTGAAAAATACTGAGGCCCAAAACAAAACCTGTCAATCATATGGGAAAGTTGAGTGCATTTGCTGAATGATTGTCATGCACGCCTTTTAACCACGGGAAATCATGGGTGAATTCCCTCTCTGCTGTTTTATCTACCCGCACGCTGCTCACGTGTTGATAAAATTTACATGAACATGCCCAGAATTAGCATGTTAAAAGTATCTTTATCAATAAAAACCTCACTTCAAAAATTTCTGATGATGATGAGTCTTTTTAACTTTAAAACTTATTATTTCGCTCAAAATTCTGTGCCATCAATGGAAAATGTGCTAATTTTTCACTTTTTTCGGGGGCTACTCACGTTAAATGTATCAGCCAATTAAAGTGATGGGACCTTTTCTAAGAACACGGCTGGTTTATTGACCTACTTTAGTTAAGGATTCTTGTGATATAAAACTTGTTTTGATTGGATAAGGGGAACAGGGTGACGTTTTACCCTAAAATAGGTTAACGAATCAGCCGATGGCTACTATCGAGCATGGCGAACTCGGATGTCTATTGACCGGTGTCATCGATCGTCAATAAACTCCCTATGCATGACGTGCGCCCATGCATGCATGACGATAGGTCATTATTGTGCATGATCATAGTACAGCTGACTGGTCAAATCTTTTCTGCACGAAAGTGGGCCTAACTTTTCCATATGATAGTGATTTCAGAATAGATGTTGCCCAACTGTCATTCATTACAGACATATCAGACATTTTCAACAAATAAGAATGGTAGTTAATGTTATTTTATGACATACATAAAACACAGTTAAATATAAACAGTTATTATTATATTAACCTATAGATATGTTAACCTGAATTCAACAAAGGTGAGGGACTGGCATATCAATATGCTTCAGTGAACAGCATACAACCACTACACTGTTCAATTGCTTTCATGTGATGTGGCGGTAGTTTTAAAAGCACGGGCCCGGAACAAAATATGATGAGCGTGCATACTGCCAGGCAAAAAACAAAGGAAATTGTGATGATGCATGTGCATACTGCCAGGCAATGACGGCAGAAGTCAACTCATCTATATCCTACAAAAAATTACTAGGTGAACTTGACAGAAATTGACAACAAGAGCTACCAATCACAGAATTGCAACTGCATTGGGTGACTGTGTGCTTTGCTAATACATTGGCGGGGGGGCCTTGAGGGGGCAAAATCAACAAATTTTGTGCAAAATTGCCACAAAAAGTTGAGATTTTCGTAATTTTTAATTATTACAAGGGGGCAAGAGTTCTGACTGGGGGCATTTCCCCCATGCCCCCCGTGGCACCGCCACATGGTCATGGTTATGTAGCTCGTATCTGTGACAAACACCATGGCCCACATGCTAATATTATTACTGACTGCACATAAGCGCACATTTAAAAAAAAGCTCATATTCTCACCCTATACCCCCTACTTTAGGTCCAAAGGGTCCATCTCTCACCCAATGACTCCATATTTTTATATTTTACTCTCACCAAATATGTGACACGATCAAGGGAAATGAGTCGGATGTCGCTAATATTGATTTTGAGATATTGGCAAAGAAAGTGTTAAAATTCTTTTGTTTTATATTGTTTTCAGCGATTGATAAATTGACGTAACTTCACAAAGAAAAGTCGTATCAACATGGGGCTTTCAGTTTCTGAAAGCTCTAAATGTCCTCTTTAGAAACATGTGTAAAACTCATTTTCGACCAGGGCCGACATGCGACTCATTCCCCTTGATCATGTCACATATGCCCTTTACTGTGAAAGTGTCAGCCCTACACCCATATCCATTTTGTATTGAAGTGAGCCCCCCGGGGATAAAGAGCACCATCATTGTTCAACTTTGCTTGAATGGCACTGATTTACATTTACAGTATGTTGCTTTGTGCTGTATGGTTTTGGCTTGTAGTCATTACCTTACACTACCTGGAGAGCATTGATCAAAAATTGAATTCCCTCCTGAGGTTTGTATCTGTCAATGAGTGACCAGATCACAAGGATGTCATTATAGCTAGAGGCAGTATATAACACAAATGGGTCAATGAGTTACATAAAAACTGTGTGGTATTTAGTTCACAGGAAGTGAGTTGCAATTTGTGGTTAAATTAATAAATGAGTTATTAAAAGAGTTATTACCATCGATTTGGTCGAAAAAGGAGGTGAGACATGATCAAATCTCTCCAGGGCACAAAACGTAATGGTTAGGGCTAATATTTTGATTGGATTTTATTTGCAGATATATCAGAGAATGTTCTCCACTTTCCATCGTCAGCTGTTTTGTACGATAGATAAATATATTGAATTGACTATGGATGACATCAGACGCATTGAAGAGGAAACTAAAAAGGAGTTGAATGCAGTAAGTCTAGAGTTATACTTGCTGGCAGAAAAGAACAGCACTTGTGTACACTAAGAGCATACACAGCGTTAGTGGGGTTCTGATTGGTTAATTAGCTGTCTGGCAATCATAGAGACTGGTTACTTATTGGCTGATTACCTGCCAAAGCGTTTGTCAACGCAGTGCGGCACAGCACTCACATCAATCAGAGCAGGAGTGTGGTTTACTTTTTATTAAACATATATTAAATTTTCATCAATTTGCAATCGATTGGGAGTATTTTTATAGTCAATTTGTTGCCGAAAAGGTCTAAAATCGCGCAAAGAAAAGGCATGTTTTCACATGTGTTTCAATGGGATGCTGAATTAGTGGTGACATGCTCCCATATACCCACACCCAGACTATCAGCCCTCCACAAACACACCCCCACACACAGTGGCATGCACAGCACATTGAAAGTGGGGGGCCAGGTTGTTCAGTTCCCCCCAGTGGTGTCTGATTGAGGTGTGTAAGGTGTGGTTTTAGCATTTTCCCCCGAATGACCAACAAAAGTGGGTGGGCATGTGACCCCCTGCCCTGCCTTTGCGCACGCCACTGCCCACACATGACACAGGGTATAAGGGGGGATGGGTGGGTTGTGTGATGACAAAGGGGGGTTGTGTTGTTTATTGTTGTCGTTTTTGTTATTTTGAAACTTTTTAGGTCAGGTCAGGGGGTTCGTCAGTAATACAGGCCATCCGGTCTTACGAGAACCTCTCAATGTATGCGTTTGTTGTTGTGCCGTTATATTTTATACTAATGAAATAAAGATGGATGAATGAATGAATGAAAAAAGATATACTTTGATCAGCTCGTAATCGGCTGGCCCTATAACATCTTGGATTAATATCAAAATATTTTATTTTGAGAATTGTTTTGTAACATCTCGCCAGAAACATCACAAATTATTTTAATAATTTGTGATGTTAAAATTCAAGTCCTATACATTGTCTACTTTCTTTAACAAAATAAATATAGACCAAACAGGTCAATTAATAGCACTCTTATATTGATCTACTTTTCAGTGTAGTGGTAAAAGCCTAACATTTCCCGCCTATTACAAGCTGATCAAACTATAGAGACATTTATAAATTAATTTAATACAAGAATGTCTTTAAAAAAGGATCATTTTTTTTTTTTTTTTCATTTCTTTCCAGCAACGTATCAACGGAGAACTCCGAGGTATATTTTTGAAATGAATATAGAGCACTCTATATTCTTCTACAGGGTGTCTTAGAAATGACTAGGTCTTATAGCCATTTATGTCAGTTTCCAAGTTTAACACAACCATCAGCATGATGAAGATAACAATATATTTTGCTTGACTGCCACAAAATCCATCTGTGCTATGAACTTAAAGGTATATTGTAACATTTCCATAGGAAACAGATTTGAATTTCTTATTCACAAAATATTTAGTTTTTACTGTCAGATGGCACCTTTTAATTTTAACAAGGGACTGTTCACAAACACTTTTTAGGGGGGCCTGATGCAAAAAGGGAGGGCCCTGAAAATTTTTGACCCTCCTTAAGGGGGGGGGCCTGAAAAAAATGACCACAAATTTTCCTGGGAAAATTGAGTTTATATGCTTTTCTATGGGGTTGACCCATAATTTTCATATCTAAAAGGGGGGCCCTGAAATTTTTGAGGTCTGTATAGGGGGGCCCGAAAAATTTTTGCGATGAAATTTTTTTGCATCAGGCCCCCCCTAACAATTGTTTGTGAACAGTCTCCAAAGGAAATGGTCATTTTATTTATTTCAGCATATAATGTAGCTAATAAAGCATGTCACTCTGTCAATCATGACTGAGGTAAATCCTTTTGATGCGCGCATTGTACATTAAATTTGGATTTGTCATTTTTGGAACAGGCATAACTGTAGAATACCCCTCTCAGGGTTGTAGTATGATAAATTGGTGGTTGGTTGTACTTAAACTTGGGGTATTTTGTTTCAATATATAGTTTGATTGGTGCATTTAAACTATTTTTTTATATAAAGTGTTAAATTCTATTTTAATTAAGTATATAGCCCGGGGTATATAGCTCTTGGTTTTTAAGGTGGTTCAGTCAGGGTAGACACAGTTGAAAATGAAGTATTTATAGGTCTTGGTTAAGTTAGTACAATCAGCATAGACACAGTTGAATACGCAGTATTCCTTTTCATGTGTTAATTCGGGGCATGGATTAGGTTGGTCAGTTAATGATTCAATAAAATAATTCAGTCAACCATCAGTTGATATAAAAATATCATACAAATTGTAAATAAATGATGTAATATATTTTTTGTTTATTTTTAAAAGGAGTTTTACATTTCCATAATAGCGTTTACAACTTCATAATAAAATATTCACTAATTTGAATACAATTGAATTAATAGTTGTTACAGATTTGGTCAGGGACCAATTACCATTCATGCACTGCTAGATAGTATGAACCAATCAGAGCAAGCATTAGTAAATTACTAGCCGTGCATAAATATTGTATAATTGCACGGGCGCGCATTCCGCATAGTACGCGCAGTGCTTTCGGACGCATTCATTTTTAGAGGCATTTATATTTGTTTGTATTTTCCAACATTTTTAGTGACAATTTTGTTATAAAAATTACAAAAATCACAGGAATTTTTAGTTCTGTATGAAATAGGTTAATAAATGCGTATCACTTATTGCTCGAGAAATTGTACAAAATAATGCACTTGTACTGAGATGTTGATGCGTCTAATGCACTCCCCCATTCGGGGCTGGTGCATTAGACGCATCAATATATCTCAGTACGCATGCATTATTTTGTACAATTTTACTCCCAACAAGTGATACGCGTTTATATTAACCTACAAACGGTGTCTTTTATCATATTAGATATTTCATTATTAATAAAATATACAGTACACCATGTACCAAAACATGTTGTTGTCAGTATGAAATCATTGAGTTTGTGTTTATTATAGCCAACCTTTTCACATACTATGCTGCTGCCACTATACACTATGATCAGCTCGTAAGGCCAAAAAAAATTGTTTGTTTGTCCACATCCGACCGACCGTGTTCTCTGGTCCCGACCGTGTTCTTTTTTTTTTTTTTTTTTTTTTTTAATTTGCGTTGAATGGGCTAGTAAAACAGTGGTTAGTATAAATTGAAAGAAAGAAAATGTAAAGAAAATGAACAGTATAACATGCAGAACCATCTCAAGAGTTAAACCAGTAAAGTGCTGTATGTTTTGAATTATTTACCAGTCTTCAAATTGTCAGTTTCAAGTGCAATATCTGTAAAAAAAAAAAAAATCCGACCTACCGACCCAACTGTTTCATAAGCCTCTATGGCAAACAAACAATTTTTTTGGCCTAATAGCAGACCCCTGATTGCTGCCTCAGATTGTTCAGAAAAGGTAACAGCTATAATAGAAGCCACACCATTGCTATTAACCATTACATATCCCAGAACTTCCAGTAAGCCACACAGAAATTAATGCATCCTATGTGTTGTGGCGACACCAACCTGTTCCCATCACCCATAATCTCCCATACCGTACTTGTGTCAATTTTGTGATTCACAGCAGCTTGTTTTCAGGGTGCAAATTTGGCTAGTTTATTTGGCGTTTCCCAAAATCAGGGATGGCTAAAGATATTTGCATATCAAAAGGGGGTGATTTTTCAGCTGACAATTTTCAGAACTTCCACACGCAGCCCCTGGTTGATTTTAATACCTGCTGGCCAGGTGTCATAAACAGCATACACATTTTGGTGCTGAAAAAAATGCCCTTATAAAAAAAAAAGTAGGCACATCCTGGTGCTGAAAGCTACCCGTATAACAACATGCATTACCATTGGCTGAAAAACTACCTTTTTTACTTTTATTTAAAATTTTATAAAGGATTACGTTACCCCTGTTGGAGTTTATGAGAAAGTTATGAAGTATGATACTTCTGCCTGGAACAGGGACGGATTTAAGCAGTGGCCCGGTGGCCCGGGGCCAGTTGATTTTGCCTCGGGCCAGTAAACTACCAACAATGCTGGCCCGGCGGGCCACTAGATTTTTGATCCTGATATAAGGCAAGATATAATCAGTGATGGACACATACACAATTGGACAGTCTCTGCTCCCCGTCCTTGCTCCCCATCCTTGCGTTGCAAGCAAGTTGGAAATATACGGCCGCTTTTTACGGCGATGTAGGCCTACATACTATTTCCAAGCTCTTTCATGCTTTTCTTTTTTTTTTTGTGAACTTTTGGAACTATAGATTAAGGAAGGACTACTGACTGAACTTGTGTTAGTGACTAGTCTCTCTTTCTCTATATTGAGTACGCTCAGTACAAAACAATTAAAAATGTTCAGGTTTGCTTGAATTAAAGTGGCACCATACATCCTGAAAAAAGATTTTTAGGGTTCATGGTGGCACAGAATAAAATAATGTTAACACACAAGTAAGGGTGGTGCAATAATTATGTGTACCCCGGGGTGAATTATAGGGGGCAAAGATTTTTGGCAGGCCAAAGGGGGGGCAAGCATTTTTGGCAGGTCGAAAGGGGGTCAAGCAATTTTTGGCAGGTCGAAAGGGGGGGGCAAGCAATTTTTGGCACAGATATTTTGGGCACCGTTTCTATATTACGCCCTAAAAAGGCGAGGAAAAGCGATTACTGAACACGTTCAAATATGCAAAATTTCCTGCTCGCTGCTTTCGCATTATATGTTAAGACAATTTAAGGTTTTAAATTCGGGTTCCCCAAAATCTTGCATGTAAGGGGGGGCAAAGATTTTTTGGCACGTCAAAAGGGGGGGGGGGCAAAAGGTTTTTGGCACGTCGAAAGGGGGGGCAAAGGTTTTTAGCACGCCAAAGGGGGAACAAGCGATTTTGGCAGACCATTTTGAGAATTCACCCCGGGGTACACATAATTATTGCACCACCCCTAACATGTGTCAAGTTTGGTAATTGGTAGTCTCTAACTTTAAAAGTCGCATTGGAACATGCAGGCCCATAACCAGCATGACCAGGGTTTTTAAAAAGTGGCTTTTGTTCAAAATCTTGACCTTTTTTGACCGACAAGGACTGAAAACCTCTATTTTTCGCTAGCTACGCTCGTGAATGGGACTTTTGGGGTCAAAATAGGGGACTTTTTTGGCATGTGGCGAGGGGGTGTTCACCACCTGCCCCCTGGTTACGGGCATGGGAACATGCTTCTTTATTTGTACTTTTCGCAGTAGAACATATTGAAAAAGTTGGGCCAGTAAATTTATTGCAGGGCCAGTAGATTTGCCATTTCACTGGCCCGGAGGGCAGGGCTGTCAACTTTTGGAATTGCTTGGCGTGAGACAGAGGCGTACCGGGATTGCCGACTCAAATGTTCATTTTCTACCACGATTATTTGAGCCACGCGCCGGGAATGTGAAAAGGGGGGTAGGAGCAACATAATATTCATGACGATGCGTGAGATTTTACCAATTGTCCAGCTTTTTGCGTGAGATTTAGTACCTAGACGTGAGATAATACTACCTTGGCGTGAGACCGTGAGAAAGTGACCCAATGCGTGAGACTCACGGCCAATGCGTGAGAGTTGACAGCCCTGCCGGAGGGCCAGTAGAAAAATGAAACTTAAGTCTGTCCCTGGCCTGGAATAGGGGTTAAGAAGAAGAATAACAATAAAAAAGCAAAATTGAGCCCTGCTAATATCAAAATGGTCTGCCAAAAAATGCTTCCCCCCATCGCATGCCAAAAAACCGTCCCTAGCTTCCCAAAAATTGCCCCCTCCCCCTTGCACACAACCCAATTCATAAACTAAATGATCACTCCCACAAAAATCACCAGGGCCTATTCAGATATATCATTGCTCAATAAATGTAACAAAAACAAGAGGAATTTCAACCTCAACAGGATTATTGACTATCTTTTTAATTAAAAATCTAAAAATTGCGGACTACCCATGGTTTGTTGTGTAGGCCTATGGTAACAAATGGTTTAGGCATATGGCGAGCATAAAATTGTATATATTATAGACCATTTACGGGGTTTCCGTACTGTTTTCCTACACCTTTTCCTTGCCAAGAATCTCCTTCCCCCCTTCAACAAGTGGCGGTGCCATGCCATGGCCGGGGGGATGCCCCAGTCAGAACTCTTGCCTCAAGTGCCAGTAAAAACCCAAAATTACGAACATTTGCACTTTTTGGAGCAATTTTTCGCAAAATTTGTTGATTTTGCTCGCCCCCAAATTAATTTCCTCCATGCTCCCCTCTCCAAAAAATTCTTGGCTCTGCAACTGCCTTCAAACTGCCAAAACTTGGCCCCCCCCCCTTTTGCCCTGGGGTTAGATATATAAATTATTCCACAACCCCTTACTGTAACATTCCCGGGTAGCACCTCCTCTCTCCCTTTCGAGGACTTTTATACGAAAGCTGAAAAAGGTATGAAATCGCCAAGCAGGGCCGTTCCGACCATTAGGCCAGGTAAGGCGGTCGCCTAGGCGGCAAACGCAGAGGGGCGCGAAAAAAAATAAAATGAGGACGGATAAAAAGAAAAATGGGAGGAAAAATAAAAAGGGGCGAGGTATGCTTTGGTGCAGTGGCGTATAGCAGACGGGGTCAAGGGGGAGCACGTGCCCGGCGCCACCCTTAGTGAAGCGCCGAATTTGCCAATTCAGCATCGATTCTGCGCCCCTCCAAGCGATGAATATCAAACTTTTTGCGCGCTTCGCGCGCATTTAGTCACATCATTTGAAATATCAATTTAAGACCGATATTCAACTTAATTATGACCAAAATTAATTAGTGGTAGGTCCTAATTGTCCAAATTTTCGCAACTGTTTCACGAATGGGCGGCGGCGCCATTATGTATCCCTAGCCATTGGCGCCACAACCCCTAGCTACGCCACTGCTTTGGTGGGGCGGCAGGGAAAGGTTTTGCCTAGGGCGGCAAAATCCCTAGGAACAGCCCTGTCGCCAAGGAGTTTTCAAACAAAATAGATTAACATTTCTTTGCCATAAAATGTTAGCTTTTACTGTCAGATATATCCCTTTTATTTTTGAGCCGAACAACTCACGCCAAAGCAAAGAAAATTGGAATTTCAATTTACTACCAGCGCACATGTCGCCAATACGTAATGTACCATTCCTTCGGTCATGTTCAAGTGGTATGACACTTTGTTGTGTATATCAACGTCCCGCACGCCGTGTACGTACTGTGTGTTATGAACATCGTGTATGCGTTTGACTAATAATTCAATTGTAATAATAAAGCGCTGGCGTTCGGCGTTTTATTCAAAATCTCGGATTTTTACAAAACCACAGCACCTAGAGTCTTGATTTTTGCAGGGTATATTGGTTTAATGAAGTACAATTTAATCGTGTAAAAAAAGGAATTTTAAAAATTCAGTGAGGGCGTCTTCCTCAGCAAATGTTATAATATGGCTTTAAAGGAGTATTTTGTGATCCTAGCATCCTCTTTTTATGACATTTTTCAGTACATATCCACGAAAAAGCCTATTCCCAAAATTTCAGTTGATTCCGATTTTGCGTTTGCGAGTTATGCATGATTATGTGTATTACACTGCTCCATAGACAATGCGTTGTAATTTCGTTCTGGTGCACCAGAACGAAATTCAAATTTCACGATATTTTTGCAAAACGAATTCATCTGCAAGAAATATTTTGTACATAAACATTTTGTAGCCAGAGGTTTCCAGTGATATAAAAATCTCAACTTTTTTTGCGAAATGTGGGGGGATGAGGCTGTGGATCACGCAATGCCCCTTTAATACAAAAAGCTGGAAAAGGTCTGAAATCGCCCCCGGGAAATCGCCGCATGCAATTTTAAAGGAAATTCTTGTTGACAGGTCTTGCGTAATCGATATATCGGATGTGTACGCCGGCCGGTCGATCACTGTCAGCGATCAGCAAGATACACACTGTTGTTGGCAAGATGAAAATTACAGAATTGTAAGTGATATAATATTTCTTTTTTAACGTTAAGTTGTAAAATCTATTTCTTGTGTTATACAAATAGATGTGTACTACAAATCAATGGGCTTGACAGGGCGTAGATCACAGACACGGTCATTTTTGTCCAATCCAAATGCTTGACAAAATGAGTAAGCTTACAAAAATGTATTTTTTTTATGGACTTGATGTACTCGGGCAAGTACTACACTTGGTTTCAGAGAAGAACGGCTCAGATCGACACGAGCGCCTAGTTAAAGCCATATTATAACATTTTCATACAAAATAGATTAGCATTTCTTTGCCATATTTATGTTAGTTTTTACTGTCAGATATCCCCTTTTATTTTTGAGCCGACCAACTACGGCGGCAAAGGAAAGAAAATTGGAATTTACTACCAGCGCATATGTAGCCAATACGTACTAGTCCTTCAGACATGTTATGGTACGACCCTTTGTGTAGATCACCATCCCGCACGCCGTGTACGTACTGTGTGTTATGAACATTGTGTATGCGTTCGACTGATAATTCCATCGTCATGATCGTAATACAATGTACCGTAATAATATAAAAAACACCGGTTCCATGGTTTTATTCAAAATCTCGGATTTTGACAAAACTACAGCACCTAGAGTTTTGATTTTTGCAGGGTACATTGGTTTAATAAAGTACAATATAATCGTGTAAAAATGAATTTAAAAAAAAAAAATCAGTGAGGGCGTCCTCCTCAGCAAATGTTATAATATGGCTTTAAAAATGAGCGACATACGCGGAGCTTTGTGTTCCCTTCAAGCGGGCCGGTCTGTGCCAACCAATGTAATCAGCCAATCACTTATTGGCCAGATATTATTGCTATCACCGAAGTGCTGCCTAAATACAAAGTGGATATACAAGATGCAGAATTGCAATTTCCAGGTTTCGACTGTTTCAGATCTGAACCAAAAGGAAGAGGAATTTGTGTTTACATAAGAAGTGAGTTGAAGGCTATTAAGGTTGATGACCTGACAGATGAAGCTTTTAGAGAGTCCATGTGGTGCGAAATAAGACTGAAAGATGGTGACAAGTTGCTGTTAGGCTGTATCTACAGAAGCCCAAATTCATCCATGGGAAATAATCAGCAGCTGAATCAACTTATAAACAAAGCATGTACCAGGCAGAACTCTCATCTACTTATAGTTGGTGACTTTAACTTTCCAGAAGTTGACTGGCAGTCATGGACATGTAATGCTGGAGACAGTCACCCGGTTGGGCATTTCTTGACTGTTTACAGGATAACTTTTTTACCAGATGGTGGAGTTCTGCACTAGATTTAGACATGGTCAAAAACCCAGCCGTCTTGACTTGATTTTGACCAATGATGAGGCCATGATTTGTGATGTGACCGATAGTAGCCCCTTAGGCAAGAGCGACCATGTGGTGATACATTTTGAGTTAATTTGCTACAAAGACTTCTCTAGCGAGGAATTTGTTGGGCGGTTTAAGTATGATAAAGGAGATTACAAGAAGCTGAATGAGGATTTGTCTAGTGTGCAGTGGGAGGAGGAGTTGACCCCATATTCAGTTGATGTAGCATGGAATGTATTTACCAATCTTCTCGGAACAGCAATGGAAAGAAATATACCTAAGACAAAACCACCCAGAGCAAGTAAAGAAGGGAAGAAATGGAAGCCACTATGGATGTCTAATGAAGCCATGAAGAAAGTTAAGAAGAAATATCATGCTTGGAAAAGATATAGTAATACAAGGCAGTACCAGGACTTTGTGAATTATAAGAGAGCTAGGAATGCAGCATCCAAGGAGGTGAGGTTTGCAAAGAAGTCTTTTGAAAAGAAATTAGCTGCTGATATTAAGAAGAATCGAAGAGTTTCTGGAAATATGTGCGTTCAAAGACTAAGACAAAGACAGGCATTCATGATTTGGAGAAGGAAGATGGTAGTTTTTGCACATACAGATGAAGACAAAGCAGAGATTTTGAATAAATTCTTCGCCAGTGTCTTTACTGATGAGGACACTACAGATGTCCCAGATCCAGAGGTGAAAGTTATAGGGAGATACTCTCGGACATTAGCATTTCAGAGGAAGATATTTTGAAGAAATTGAAGAATTTGAACCGTCTAAATCTCCTGGACCTGATGGTCTTCACCGAGAATTCTGAAGGAAGCTGCAGAAGAGATATCAAAGCCGTTGCAGATAATTTTCAATAAGTCTATCAAGGAAGGCAAATTACCTAGTGAATGGAAGATAGCGCATGTTACTGCTTTGTTTAAGAAGGGTAAGAAGACATCTCCTGGGAACTACAGGCCAGTCAGCCTAACATCAGTTGTGTGTAAAGTGATGGAAACCATCATCAGAGACCATGTAATGAAGTATTTGGATGAAAGGCAATTACTTAGCGAGGACCAGCATGGCTTTAGGACAGGCCGTTCGTGTGTTACACAATTATTGGAGATTGTTGAGATCTGGACAAGCATGTTAGACGAAGGTGGAGGAATTGATGTAGTTTACCTAGATTTTAAGAAGGCTTTCGACAGTGTCCCCCATCAACGACTACTGAAGAAGTTAGCAGCATATGGTATTCAAGGAAGAGTGTTAAGTTGGATTGAGAGCTTCTTGATGGGAAGACAACAGAAGGTGGTGATTAATGGCAAAGGGTCTACATGGGAGGATGTGGTGAGTGGAATTCCTCAGGGCAGTGTGCTAGGCCCGATCCTCTTTGTGATCTTCATTAATGACTTGCCGGAAAGAGTAGACGGAAATGTGAAAATATTTGCAGATGATACTGAAAGTTTTCACAGCAGTCCATGGTGAAGAAGATTGCAGGTACCTTCAGAAGGATCTTGACAGCTTATGTGAATGGTCAGATAAATGGTTACTGAGATTTAACGTAGGAAAATGTGGTGTCATGCATTATGGCCAGCAGAGTAGTAAACATGTTTACAGTATGCAGGAAGATGGTGTGAGCAGAAACTTAGTTGAGTTGAATGAAGAAAAAGATCTTGGTGTGCTATTTGATCCTTCACTGAAGTTCAGTAAGCATGTTGGCCTTATAACATCTAGAGCTAACAGGATTACAGGTGTAATCAAGAGATCTTTTGATTATATGGACAGAGAGATGTTTCAGATTCTCTACAAAACCCTGGTCAGACCACATGTGGAATATGCCAATTGCATATGGCACCCAGCATTTCATAAGGACAGATTGAGTGTCGAGAAAGTACAGAGGAGAGCCACTAAGATAGTCCCTGAACTGAAGGAACTCAGCTATGCAGAGAGATTAGAAGCATTGAAGTTGCCATCATTGGCATATAGGAGAGTAAGAGGTGACTTGATTCAAGTCTACAAAATAATGCATGGCTTCAATGATGTTCAGAAAGAGGCTTTATTTGTGTTGGCTAGAGAATGGAGAACAAGAGGCAATAGTATGAAAATTCAGAAGAGGCATTCAAGACTCAGCTTAAGGTCAAATTCATTCACCCAAAGAGTAGTAACTCCGTGGAATAAGCTCCCGGACGATGTAGTAACAGCCAAATCAGTCAACGAATTCAAGAATGGTGTCGACGCGGCTCTCTCCAAGTGGTACAACAAGTACACATATGGAATTGGACCCGATTGGCAGCAGAAGTCAGTTTACTAACTCCTTCTCACTTATTAGGCTATGCAGTGTAATTTAGATGTTTAAGGTGGGCATTTTATAGGCTTTTTATAGCCTCCATCAGAGCCCGAGAAGACAGGTGAATACTTAGAGAATAAACGATAGGAATTTTTATTTTGACTGTCGTCTATCATAGGTAGAGGATAGTCAAAATGAAAATTACTATCGTTTATAAATTCTCATTCTTAGTCCGTTAAATATTATTTATAACTGTAAACTATTTTTTAAAACAAAAATTAAGTTACCGTCATAAAAGCTCCCCTTTTTCAAACATGAACGAAACTTGTTTACAACTTAAGTCACATCTTATGTTGCGCGTACTGCTAGTGCGTGCAAATATTCCGCACTGCGTCTACGCATACAACGCGATACATACACCAGAGTTCAATTTAGAGGGGTTTTACATGCACAAATGCATGTAACTTTGGCTCTGTGCATGTAGAATTTTGCCTGTGCATGCAAAATTTTGTGTTATTCAGCCCATTTTGAGGAAACCAGAGTTGTTGTGCATGTAAATTTTATTTTCTAAATCGAACCCTGACATACACGCACCTCTATGAGCGTGTTACGCGTTATCAACACTCATGATGACGTGGGGTCATCTTCAGCCTGAATATTCTGATAGACGACACCCAAAATCATGCGATTATCCAATCAGATTATGTGTCTACGTAATAGACCACTCCCACTGACTAAGAATAGATTATAAATCAATTTATCATTATCGGTCTGTTGTTATGATTTATCACTTATCAGAGAGATGATTTGTTCGAAATATTCTCTACGTAAAACTTGTTTTGCTGGGAGGGCATCCGTGAACAAATTTGTTGCTATAGAAAAATTATCAAATTCGTGGACATCGTTGGAACATTCAACTACGCTTGTTACTCCGCGACTAATCATGCTAACTACACGCGCGTACAACGCTACTCTACGCGTCCATATTGGCGAGGCTATCTGCGTACAACTGCCTACTACGCACAGCCACGCAAAGAGTATGTTCCTCGATGTCCACGAATTTGATAATTTCTCTATAGTGTTTCTCGAACAGCATGAACAGGCGATGGAATCAAAAAACAATAAAACTTATTGGAAAAGCAGTTTCCTTCATAAAATCAGCATCACATCAGTCAAGTAAAAAGATGATCAGATGAGTGGGAAGTGGCAAAGAATATGTGAAATAATGATTGAATTTTTTTAAAGAAAAATATGTTGCGTTTTTTCGAGAAATTCACCATCTTGAATAAATGCAGAATTGCGTCAAGCAGTAAAACGTTAAGCTGCCAAAGGCGCTTGAAAATGCCTGATATGCGAGCCTAAAAATCACCATCAAAACAAGTGTGCACTGTGCATCAAATGCCTGTGCATCACCAGTTTTGCATTCAGCTCTTTTATATAAATTTTGTACATTAAAAATTATGGATAAAAATGTGGATTTTGAATAGGGTGGCACATGAAAATTTCAAACCCACCCCTGGAATTACTTTTTCTGTCAGGATTGTTCCTTCTGCAAAATGTTTTAAAAAACCTTTTGAATCATCTCAATCGGACAATCCGTTGTGAAGATACATTGTATGTATGCAGCCTTCTAAAGATTCACAAAAATGGCCATTTTTACCCCATTTTTAGGAAAATCCTGATTTTGTCATAAATTTGCTTATTCGCAGAGCGATAATTGTGGGAATAAAGCTAAAGAAGGTATGAGATGTATTGTTTTTTGTTTATTTAATGTTCTTTTATAAATGCAAATATTAAAAATCCAGGGTCATGACATAATTGTTATATTTTCTTCTTTACAACAATTCTAAAATGGCTGATATCACAAAAATAAAGGACTTTTAAGTGTCAGAGCTATTCGAAAAGAGAAGGGGGACCATCCCTGGTTTTGATATCTGCAATCAATCCTAGACAATATTTTGTATGGAGTTTTTGTTAATTCATAATGATCATATTCTCTTTTATTTCATGTGATGTATTTGTTGCTGTGAATATTGCGTACATCAGTCGAGTTGTTCTGCCACTTGAAGTAGAAGAGGTAAGCCCACTAATGGACCCTGATCTATGGCTAGACTGCTGCCCTCAGTCGTCAACCGTCTGGATTGACGACTGAGAAAACTATGTGGAAAAAAAGTGACGGATTTTGCAACAGGATTCCTGTGGCATAGAGCATGCGCAGTTATGTCCAAATTGACCTTTTGACCGAGTTTGTTGTTTTTAGAAGTTCAGAGCGCAATCTTATCACAGCAGCTCGTTTCGGCGACGCGGTACACGGGCGTTGCTAGTCTGTCACGCTACGGCGCACAACCAAAGTCGCATTGGATAGTTTTCAGAAGTCCGTCATGATATGGCCTGTAAAATAATCAGTCGTCACTACGAAGCATACACTGTACATGCGAAGTGTAGACGGCTGATTGGAATTAGTCTAATCTATGGCAAGCATGCCGTATTTAGTCAAATAAACGCCCGGGCGTTACATTTTCAAGGGGGCGTTTATTCAAGGTCAATTTTAGAACGATAATTCCTGTTAAAATCATTAGGTAAACTAAAAACACACACTAAAATGACGAACTATGAACTAGAAACGCTGACTTCTGGCTCACTTCCGGGTTTCTGATCCAGATTTTCGCCAATTGACGCTATTATCAACCATGTGCGCAACTTGGTAAGCTTACTACACAAGATAGCATGGAAATATCGGCTTTTTTGAAACATCTTGGTTGAAAAAAGGGGTGGGGGGCGTTTATTTGAGGGGGGGCGACTATTTGACGAAATACGGTATATGGCAAACCAAGTGTAAAACTTATGGAATATAAAGGCGCTATCATTTTCTTTGGAAGGGGGAGGGGTCCCAAATATACAGGGGGTCATAGATATTTTAGACCAAAAATAGTGGGGTTATAATTTTTTAACACCCAAATATGGGTAGAGGGGATATAGTAGAATTATTAAGACCAATTAAAATACCGTAAAACCCTGTCTACAAGCATATAGAGTGCTTCTGATGAAAGCTAAATTATTCCAGGCGCCATTATAGAGTTTGAACAAATAAATTACAGATTCAAGCATATAAAAACAAGTATTATTGTAAGACCAATCTATTGTATTGGTATATATACACCTAATTAGTATTAGTTAAGCTTTCATAAAAAAAAAACCATATATATGCTTGTAGACGGGGTTTTACGATATGCGCACAATCTTTAGTTAAATATAATGTAACATTTTGCACGCTCCGTGCGCCTTCTTTACATTTTAATACAATCAGAATTTGAACGCACTCACCTACATACAGTCAAGATTAATAGGTAAATTTTCCCGGGAAAATTTTCTGGACACATGACCATTGACCAATGCGTATCAATGTAAGTGTGACCTCGAGCCTGATCTCTGACCCCCGGCGGTGACCTCGCTATTCAAGTCTTAGTTATTTTGAATTGGAATAGTAGTTTTGGCTGCAATTTCGATAGAAATTCGTGCATTGCAAAATTATTGAAAATTATGCAATCTTAATTTCTTCACAATATCATCAAAACGTAATTTTAAAAATATTTACCTCACGGAAAAAAATATTTATCACGGAAACTCTTGTTATAACATTATAAACTTCCGACAAGTAACTTATTTTGCATCCAAGGAGAAATTCTTCCTATTCAAATACATTGGAAGACCGCCCGCTGTGCTCGGGGTCACATTCCATAATGCTAATATGTCTGCGCCCATGGGTGTCACGTGTCCAGAAAATTTTTATTGTGAATATATTTTCCTAATAATCTTGACTGACATAACAGGACCCCCTTCCGAAGAAAATAACATTCCCCTGAAAGTACTTGTTTTGTCTTATCTTGCTACTCGTATTCCCGGCTCGTATTATGGTAGCTTTGTACCAGGATAACAAAGCTTATCCACCATTTTTCAGGGAAGCTTTAAAACGAGGTGGTTTGTCCAATATGAGGTACTTCCTTTTCGCAGGGATATTGCACACTCCTTGACCATGGAATTATGGACCATGTACTTTTAATGTGTCTGATTCATAAAAGTTTTTGCCCTGCAGTGAACTCTACTAATCTTGATTGACCAAAGTTCACTGTCTACTGATGCAAATATGTATAGCATTGTACACATAAATGTACTAATAGTCCCATCTATGCCCTCCTATGTTAAATACAGTACTGTAAATAAACAATACAGAGCAGATACTGTCGTGTGATGTGGAAAGTACGCTTTTAGGGGGTTGTAATTTTTCTGAAAAGGGGTCATGAATATACTGGGTGTCATAGTATTTTTTATACCAAAAAAAGGAAACAATTGAAATGAAAAATGTTCACATGCTACATATATGTACTAATTTTTTCCAACATTTCTTGACCTCTTTGGAATCATTTGTTTGGGTTTGTGTGTGTAAGTGGGAGCTTGGCATCATAACAATTTTCAACCTGTGCCGGGGGGTCAAAAAATTGGCTACAGTGACTAACATATCCATGACCCCCTTCCGAAGAATGAGTAGCCGCTTTTATAAATCATGCTGTTCCCAATTGGTAGCAAGACAAGAGATCTAGGGAATTCCTAAAACTCTGTTTTAGCTATACAGATTTATTTACAATTTGTATTTCATAGTAGCTCAGATATCACCAATTCAACCCATCATGCACCAAACTCAATGAATTTTCAATATGGTTGGTGTATGGTGCAAATCACTATTGAGGTCCTGTTTGAATAAATTCTACATTCTGGTGTCGAAAATGTTTATAAATTTATTTGCCTTAAAGTGAGCATTCATCTTTTATCCTCATTTTAGTATCAAGTGGGACAGCTGTTTGCAGTTGCTGACGCCAGCAAAAATGAAACAGGAGGTGGTGAAGGAGTAGAAGTTTTAAAAAATGAACCGTACGACAATGAAATGGGAAAAGGTCAATATACACACAAAATATACCATCTACAACAGTAAGTAAATACTGACTTAAAATTTTAAAGACAAATTCATTACCACTTAGTATTATCATTAAATAACTTCAAATGATCTTGAAATGTAAGGAAAAACCATCAAGTAATTCAAGTCTTGAGTTGCTTGATGGATTTTCTTTTCATTTTAAAATCTGTGAAAACATTTTGACAAACGATATTTCTTGAATTTCAAGAACTGTTGTTTGTCAATTTGTAAAAAACCCAAAAATGCCAGCTTGGAAAAAGGTGTAATATTTATGGCTCCACTGATGGAGGTATTATGCTTATTGAATTGGTTGTCCATCCATCTGTCCGTCAGTCCTTCCGTTGTGCCGTCCGTCATTCTGTCCATCATTCCGTTGTGCGTCTATTTGTGTTTGCAAGTGCAATTTATCAGAACTGGAATGATGTATAGTGATGTGATTTGGTGGAAAGGTGACAATTAGCAGAATTCAAACTTCAGTACCTTTTCATCACAAAAAATATGCTAATTTGATAGCTAATTTTCATAAATTTCTGTTCTTTCATAATAATTATTTATTAATCGTTCAAACTGATGGCAATAATTGAATGCTGTTTGTGAGGTTATTATTTGGGGGTTGGACTAAAACGGAGTACTAATCAAGTCTTGTTCACTTTACAACCATATACTGTCCTCGGTAATTAAAACATGTCATATACAATACATGCATGAAGTTGATTTTACCTTTTATTTGCAGGAAAGTACCACGATGGGTGAGAGCATTAGCACCAAAAGGATCATTAGAACTACATGAAGAAGCATGGAATGCTTATCCATACTGTAAAACAGTTATCACAGTGAGTATAGCAAGAATATGTTTCATGATTTCATTTCTATTATTCAAAAAAGACAAAAACTCTTGTATGTCATTGGTTTAAAACTATATTGTATTACATATCACTCATGTACATGTACATAAATTCTAGGCAGTTAATTGGTTGATGATCATTTGATATTTTACCATCAACTACTGCTGCGGAATAGGCAATAAGCCTCTGAGCCTGATCAGCAACAGCATGTGTGTCAGACTTGATGTTGTGTTGTAAAATATGAAATTTTATTGAATAATATAAAAGAAATGTTAACTGTCTTAAATTAGTGTAATAGTTGAAATATAATCAATCAGTGAGAGTTGTACTGTAAAAGTGGACATTTTTATGCAATGAATTTTTCGCTCTCTTTCCAATGTTTAACTGTTTTACTTGTTTTGCAATTTGCGATTCTAAGCTTCCTTACATAGACCTATGCACAGATGGGTATTTTGACTCCTTTTTATTTTCACAGTACAGCTGCTTGGAACATGAAAAGTGCAAAAATAAACGTAGCGTGAAAATTTCCATTCCTGCTTATGGAATGGAACAATCCATCTTTCACCTTGTGATTTTATTTCAATTATAATTACACATACAAATGTAGACAGTTTATATATGTTGTTATAATCAAGGGTGTCCATTAAATACCAGGTCAGGAAATACCAGGTGGTAAATATTGGTATTTACCAGTAATGACATTGAAGCAATTTTGATGTAAGTGGGAGTTATTGGACACTTCTCTTTTTACATAATTTGTATTTTCAGAGAGTTAAAGGAGTATTTTGTGATCCTAGCATCCTCTTTTTATGACATTTTTCAGTAGATATCCACAATATCCACGCTTATTCCCAAAATTTCAGTTGATTCCGTTTTTGAGTTTGTGAGTTATGCATGATTATGTGTATTACACTGCTCCATAGACAATGTGTTGTAATTTCGTTCTGGTATACCAGAACGAAATTCAATTTCACAATATTTTTGTAATTTGTAATTGCTCATAACAGATAACATAGCAAGATCATACAATTTCACATAAGTCTGGATTGAATGTGATATCTTTGGATCAAAACTGTCTTGGTGCTATTAGCCTACTGATAGACAATTTCTCTCCATTCTGTATCATTCTGAAGCAGTATCTTTAAAAGTGGAGCAGTGTTTTTCTATATTACAGGGTTGTTTATAGTATTAATTTCACCTTGCAATCCAAACCACACAGTGCAATCCTATTGCAAGGTGGTCTGCAACAAGCAATTGCTTTTGAAATTGTATGATCTTGCTATTATTAGAGTTGAATTTCAATTTTTGTGCCTAAGAAAATTATTTTACCAAATAGATTTAAGTTTGATATTTTTTAGAATTTGTTAACCTGTTAGAATTAAATTTAACAACAAAAAGTATTTAATCCATAATTACAATCCTACAATAAAAAGAGGCACCCCCAAAAAAAATAAAAATAAAAGAGAATGATTTGTTTCTGGTCTCACAGGAGGTTGGAAAGACAATGTGGTGTGCATGTCCCATCCTGAGTGATTTTCAATTATTTTCAGACTCTTTTGTTATACATGTACATGTATGTCATGGATAATCTCTTGAAAAAACTAAACAATTGATATTTTGTTTAACTAAACATATTGATGTTTTTACTTGTTTTACCATCAGATGCCAAATTACATGAAAGAAAAAATGGAATTTAAAATTGAGACGTGGCACAAACCAGGAAGGGGTGAGCTACCAAATGTAAGTATCACAACTTTGCTTTGTAATTTCCTGAAATATACTGTGTCAAGAGCAGTTTCTTTGAAGGAATCGGATGGCAAAGTTTGCACAGTATTTTTTCTGGGACCTGCGAGCACATCAGACATATTGATTTGCATTCTGAATACGAGGAATGTCCTTCTAATATCAATAATTTTGAAAATTGAAATGTGTAGGTATTTACAGCTCAGCTCAATTACACATAAATGCCCAACCCAGTAATGTAATATTTGAACAGATGTTGTGCACAATAAACGATTTCATGGTCAGCCAGTTCTAATCAGGGTAAAGCTACATTGTTAAATTAATGTAGTTATGATCATCATCACAGTGAGATAATAGCTTACTTTTGAGACCTTAATACCATTATTTTGCATTTTATTTTCAGGTACATAACCTATCAGAAAAAGAATTACAAAAGAGGGATGTAATAGTTATTGATATAGCCAGTGACCCTGTACATCCCAAGGTGAGTAGCTTATACCATATAGTTTTTAAGCTCTTTTAAGAGCCACCAAATCTTCAGTATGAAACTACTCTTTTCAGTGTATATAGGCAGTACACTTGAACAACTCCTTCAGAGTAAATAGGACACATAATATAGACATAATAAACAGCTCTTTTCAGAGCCACCAACCTTTTAGTGAACAAGGGAAGTCAGAGCCACTGAAGGAGAGGGGCACTCCTACTACAACAGATCTTTTTAGAGCCACCAACTCTTTAGTAGATACATATAAGGAGCAGTCTATTGCACCGTTATTCACCCTGATGTGCCAGTGACATTGACGTATTGAGGCAGAGCTGTTTTGCATCGTGGGCATGAGGGGGGGGGGGAGGAATGTGAACCCCCAATTGATTTGAAAATTGAGCCAACTTGACTGCTTTCTGATGTGCAGGAACTAGCAAATAGAAAAATGGAAATTTATGAAGAAAAACCAGAAGTAGCAAAGTGCAAGTCAATAATAAAAAGCCAATGGACACTTCTAGTAGATCAATGTTGTTCTGACAAAAACAGCAAAAAAATAGTAAACTTTCTTTTTCATCTCAGGATTACAAAGAGGAATGGGACCCACTGAAATTCAAATCAGAGAAGACAGGAAGAGGACCATTAATAGGACCATGGAAAGTAAGTATCCTACACCAGTACATTGGCATAAATATGGCAATGGGCTAGTCTAGTTGAAATCCATACACCCCATTATATGGAAGACATGACCTTAATCTTCCACATATTGGGTGTAGATTTCAAATGGAGTCATCCATTAAGTTAACGCCATTTCGAATTCACACTTTCTGTCTGGACGATTAAGGTCATGTCTTGCATAGGGGGTGTGTGGATTTCAACTGGAGTTGGCCATTTATTTTCCCCCAAATTGGAAGCTTCTGTGGATTCCTATTTTGACGGGGTTGTTTCCATGGCTGTGATTTTGATTGGGGGATGTTCCCAGGACTGTGTCACTTGTACTTGTACCAGGACTGTGTCACTTGCAGTCTCTTTACTGGCAGCTCATGGGGAGTTTTGAGCCTAAAATGTATGTAAGTGTGCACATCCCAATGCTTGTGTACTGCTTAAATTGTGAGACTGATCAATTCTCAGGAACGTCATGTCAGATATACATGTATAGCTGTTGATTGACAGTTACTATGCTTGATCATACTTACAATACTGTGTCTCCTGAGGCTCTGATTGTGTGGTATATGGTAGAAAAGGTGTGCTTGGGGTGACATGAAGCGGGTAAAAGGTATAAATGAACATCAGTAGGTTTACTGTAACATTGGGTGGAAAGTCTACTGTCTCTGAATGCAACAAGTGTGTCAAGAAAGGCAGAGATGCCACTTGCTTGTTGAAAAAAATCAGGAAGTTGGGAAGTGTAGCCACTCATTCATTGCCAAAAAATCCTGAATATTTGGTTAAAAATGGCAAAAATCAGGAATTCCTGATAAATCAGGAAAAGTGGCATCTCTGAAAAGGGGACTTCACTGCTGGATGTCTCAAAAATGGATTTGATTGTGTTGTGAGACAAATTTAAATGAAGTTGGAAGTTAACAAGATCATCTGCAGAGCCTATCCGAAAGGAAAAACCGTCATCAATAAAGCATTTCCATGTGATGCAGGAATTGGAATAGAGGGGAGACTGAAGAAGCTTGTCTCTTCCAATGTTCCCATCAATTATGTTGGCGTATGAGGGTTGTAATGGATACCATTGAATTGAAAGTTGTCCAGTGTTAGTTCCAAAAGTTTGATGAGATGATTGTTAGGGGGTTGAGGGTTGGCATGTGTCGAGATCAGCGCAACATGCTAAAAGGCCATCAAAGTGATTGATGTTTGTATACAAAGAGGTGACATCCGCGGTAACCAATGTTGTTTGTGAAGGAAGATCCATGGTATTATTGATATGATTGATAAAGTCAGTGCATGTGGTATCCTTCAAATATGAAGGTATCCTTTCAATTAGGGGGTGCAGGTGTGAGTCAAGGAACCATGAAAATTGAGCTGTGGGACAGTTCAGAAACAATCGGGCGGCAGCTGGGGTTGCCAGGTTTATGAATTTTGGGGACGATGAAGGCCTAGTGCTGAAAGCTTGAGTTGATAGACAATCTCTGATTTGCAACATGTGTTGTCATGGTCAATCTCTTTCACCTATAAAAAACATTTCCAAAGACTTGGCTTCGTTTGAAACACTTTCAAAGTATCTTTTCACTTTATTCTTATTATTTCTATTGATTTGTTTATTTAGGTATTTTTATGTGGAAACTTGAATAAGCTTGACAATTTCTGACATTGCAGTATATGATGCATACATTAATTTATGATATATGTGTACATCCATATCATAACGATGCACCTGTCGGCTGCATGGGTCTCACTTCACATAATAGCTAATGATATTAAATATTACACTCACCACAAGTGGAGGTCACTTCAATTCATCCCAAGTCACATGGCTTAGAAATACAAAGAACGTTCCTTAACCATATGACTTTGGGATGATTGGAAGTGACCTCTACTCTGTTATTTATTCCTACCTATGTAATATTATGTTCCTTATCATTGCAGTCACAAGTGGAGCCTGTTATGTGTTGCTACAAACTTGTCACTGTTAATTTCCAATGGTTTGGTCTGCAGACAATAGTGGAAGACTACGCAATGAAGGTGAGCATTTATTGCTATGTTGTGCTGCCCCGGCTACCCCACTCAACACAAAAGTTGGTAACCATGCGTGTTAACCAAATTTTTCAACAACCTCCTTTGCAAAGATTTTCATCAAATTAACCCCCTTTTTCTGGCAAAATGAAGAACAAAATTGGGCAAAAAAAACACCCTTTTTTATGAATTTCAATGACTATAGGGAAGAGCTATTGTGTTAAAAAGCATTAGCAGATAAGATGTGAACTCAGTCCATCTTTGGATGTTACGAAGTGACACAAGTTTTTTCTTCTCACCTATAGATCACTCATGCTGGTTGTATATTTCCCTGCACTTACTGATGAATAAAACAATTGAATCATTGTGAACAAATATGGCTTCATTTAAAGCAATAATATGCAATTTCAATAAATAAAGAATAGATTCTTATTTTTTTCCCACAAAATTTTAGTTTTCACTGATCACATTATATCCTCTTTTAATTTCAAGCCAACAAATGAGGTAAAACAAAAAAAATTGCTATTTTATTCCAGTGCCTATAATTATAGTCAAAGCTTGTATCAGCTCGCCGATCGTTTATTGAAATTCATGCAGCTGGGACGTATAAATAAGACGTAAGACGAATAGCGATTTACACACAGTTTATACATCACTAATTCAATGATACACATGCATGAGACATGTCAGCCATCACTCCATCGGTGAACTCAGAATAAATCCGGTTTTTGTTCCTTTTCATTTACAGATGTATAGGAGACTATTCTTCAACTTCCATCGTCAGCTGTTTTGTACGATAGATAAATATATTGAATTGACTATGGATGACATCAGACGAATTGAAGAGGAAACCAAGAAGGAGTTGGATGCAGTAAGTCTTGAGAACTATATAATGTGGCCAATTATGACAAATCAGCAAAACCTTATGTTATAAGATGCAAGGTGGGTGGGGAGAGTTTAGACTACTGGCCTCTGGTGGTGACAGCCTGCCGAGTGTAGTTTTGGATTTGGTACCGTTGCACTCAATGTTGATACTTGTCCAATGCAGAGGGGCTTTTGCATCATATTTTGTTTTAGCTCGTAATTGCCAACACTAAACATTGTGGAGTGACAGAGAATAGCGTACAAACAGTTGGCTCAGCACCTATGCAAAATGAGCTTCATGTATTATGTGACTGACTGACAAGTTAATTGAGACTTGAATGAAGCCCACAGGCTTAGCATAAAAAATGTCTGTTTTGAAGTACATTGTATTGAATCATCAACATATCAGCATAGCCGCATTGATTGATATATTTCTCAAAAAACAAGTAAAATTCATATTTACCTCGCTTGGCATTTACAGACCTGAAACTTTTCCTCTTTTAAGCTGATTTCCTCTTTTTTTATTCCTGAAATTTACACATTGTTATATCAGCTCAATTTGAGCTTTTTTATCATGATTTTGCGGTATTTTTCTCTTTTTTAAAGCATTTTCATCTTTTTTCACAAATGGTCAGTTTCAGGTCTGCATTCAGTTAGTGTATTGCTTGATCATAATTGTTGTTCTTTTTCTTTCATTTCCTCCCCAGCAACGTGCTAGTGGCGCAATCAGAGGGACAGTTGATGATACCAAGAAGAAATGAGTTCAAAGCACTTTGTCATTTTTTCTACAGGATGTCCCAGAAATGATTAGTACTATATCCATATGACATCGTATTTCAAGTTTCACATGACCATCAGCTTGATGAAGATAACAAATCTTTGCTTTGATTGGCATTTGACAAGATCCATCTGTGCTATGAACTTAATGCCACAACTGTAACAACAACAACAACAACAACAAAGCAGCTGTGAAAATGAAGGGTAAACTGGCCATGTGTTATCCTAGTAGCCTACGCATCTTGCTGTCACTCCAGCAAACACAAAGAAAATGTATGTATGTACAAAGCAAGATAGACCAAGTCTAAATTTAGACCTGGTCTAACTATGGAGATTAGTCCTGCGGAGTAGGAACTTTTTGGTACATTACCTTATATTATTGTAGATCCTGTTAAGGGCAAATACGAGTAGCTTAATATTAAATGGCTACAGTTATATTCATGGACTTTGTTAGGAGTAAAGGTGGAAAATAAAAGATTAAAGGAATCCCTCCCTAAGTCTAATCTCTATAGATAGACCAGTCTTAACTTGTTTTGTGCATATGGACCAAATGTCATGTTATTTAAAGCGGATAAAACATTTTAATAACATTTTTGCAAACTTGATGCAAAACACAATGTTATTAAATATTGAGAAATATTGACAAAATATTTTGCGAAATGCTTGTCAAAATATATTTTACAATAACTTTTTGATAACATTTTTTTTCGGAAATGTTATTGAATTGTTTTTTCACACATTTAAGCATTTTGTACAAAACCAAAATGTGTTTAAACACGTTTATAACATTTTGAAAACATTTTTGTGTTTGCTGGGAATCTTATTTCCATGAGAAATAAGAATTTTTTAGTTGGGGTTTAAGATTGCAAAAACAAATATGGACATTGAGCTTCCATATAGTTTAAATGAGATATTTGAAAAGGTACTGGTATCAATTATTCTGTGACACCTTGTATAAAGGTCCATTCATACTACGCTGCAATTGCTTTGCGGTGCGTTGCCACACTGCATCGTACTGCAAAATACTGCATTGTGGTATCGCAGTAAAGTTAAATACATTTTAACTTGGAAGCGATGAGTTGTGGTGAGTGGCAGCAAAAAGTAATCGGTATATCGGCAACGTATTGCAAAGCAATTGGGGTGTAGTATGAATCAACCTTAAGACTGCTAATATACAGTAGGTCCACTCTGTATTCAATGTGACATGTATGATCATTCTAAAAAGTCATAATGACCCCTGAAATATTTTGGTCCATTTTAAGGATATTTTGACCCCAATTGTGGGGAAATTTGTCTTCAAAAAATATTTTTTACTATAATTTGAAATGTGTTAAGTATACTTTAAGAAATGAAACTTTTCAGCCAAATCCCCCTTGTTTCCTTTTTACGAAGGATTAATGCTTTATTGAATAGTACAGTAAGCCAAAAAATTAAGGTACCAGTTGTGTTTACTCCTGTATATCCTAAATAAAGAAAAATGTGTCAAAATTAAAACAAGCAGCTAATACCTGTACTCTTTAGCTCTGATTTAAGACCTCGTTTGTTGAAATTGGTTGAGAATTAAAGAAACAGTGGTCTAACACCTACTAAAGAAACGAAAGCAAAAGTTGTGCTTTTGTGTTCTAATCAATAAAAGCACGACGCTAGTTTTAACGTGTTAATCAATGGAAGCACAGGCGCTGGTTCTCTTGTTCGTGAAGCGCATTGTGTGCAAATCAATAGGCCATGCAATGGAGCAAACTGCAAATTGGCTTCTTCCTTGGGTTTTTGGATCGTCATATCTTTATTTCTTGAACAATTTCAACAAATGAGGTCTTAAATCTGAGCTAAAAGATGCAGTTATTGGCTGCTGGGTTCTAATTATGACACATCTGTCTTTGTTTAGGATATACAAGGGGGTGAACATAACTGGTACCTTAATTTTTTGGCTTACTGTATATATCTATGTCATTGACCCACATGGATCAGATCAGGTCACAATGGGCTATTCCAGTTGAAATCCATATACCCCCTGTGGAAACATGACCATAATCTCCCACACAGGGGGTGCAAATCTCAAATGCAGTCACCCTTTCAAGTATACCTCATTTGAAATTCACACTCCCTGTGTAGAAGATTAAGGACATCATCGTCCACAGGGGGTGTATGGATTTCAACTGGAATAGCCCAATTTTCACAAAAAGCTTAGAAATTACCTCTATTTTGCACAAATTTCAGAATGATCATGCGGCCATTTTGTCAATGCAAGTTGACCCACTAGGTTATTACTGTAATAATAAATTAGTCTTAAATCACCAGAGAAAATCAAAATGGTGATGAATACATACACCTCATTTTTATATTTATTCCTTTTTTAGGTGTACTATCCATTCTGCAATATTTGTGGTAGTAAACAATTAATTCAGTCTTAGTGGAAGAATCCAGCCAGGATTTTGGCTGTTGTTAATTATAATGGTGAAATGTTGTAAAATTGTATATTCCCTCCAAATTTGGTACATATTGGTATTTTGTATAGTAACTTTGTGGGAGGGGTGAGATGCCATATTGGATTGACATAATGTGATCCAAATAGCATTAAGGTGGTACTACACCCTATGAACAATTTGTGACTATTTTTGCATTTTTCTCAAAAAATAATTAACATGCTGGTAACAAAAGTTATGTATATTAGAGGGGCAAGGAATCCAGTAACTACACTGGAATTTCAGTGACTCAAGACAAGCGGTACATTATTTATGATAAGAAAAGAGGTATCGCTAGAATGTACAGCTAGAATGTACCTCATCTCTTATAATATACATAATTTTTGTTCCCAGTATTTTTTGAGAAAAATGCAAAATTAGTCACAAAATTTATCAGGGGGTGTAGTACCACCTTAAACCTGAAGATTTTTCAGTGCAATTTGCATGGTTTCTGTGATAGTGTGTAATATATTAATACTACTTCAGTGTTGTCCATAAAAGTAAACATAATTACACATACTATTATGTGGTGTGACGGGAAGGACAACTATAACTAAAACAAAAAAGTTGTCAAGAGTCTGCCTGATAGAGCTTCCAAAGACACATTTTATATTTGAAGTCATATTGTAAGATTATCTCACAATGATGTCCTTGTTATTTTTCTACAATTTCTGGGGGTTTTCACATGATTATGATGTTCATCCATGTCATAAAATAACCATAGTCAGTGCTCTAATTCCAAGAAACTCTATTAAGGGATGAACCTTTGGACAGTATTTATTGTGGGACATTAGAGCACATCAGACATATCGAATTGCATTCTGAATATGAAGAATGTCCTAATGATATCAAATAATTTTGATTGTTTGAAATTTGCAATGTAATACACATTTTATGTCAAATGATTAAAAATTGATATTTTTTTATATTTAACAGTACTCGAAGTAAACTTTATAAATCTGATGATTTATACTTGAAGTGTATGTAGGTGGGATAAAAAGCCGACGATCAATTGAAAATTTTGACCTTTTATATTGGAGATATGGATTTTTTCCCAAAACACAAAAAAAAATAGGTATTTTTTGGGGGAAAATCCATCTTCAATATGAAAGGTCAAAAGTTTCAATTGATCGTCGGCTTTTCCTCCCAGCTACATACACTTTAAGAATATCATTAAATTTATAAAATTTACTTCGAGGACTGTTATCAAAATGTGAAAAATATCAAATTTTAATAATTTGTCATAACATTTGTATTATATCGTGAATTTCAAAAAATTAAAATTATTTGATATCAGAAAGACATTCTTCGTATTCAGAATGCAATTTGATGTCTGATGTGCTCTCATGTCCCACAAAAAATACTGTCGAAACGCTCATTCCAGATCCCTTTGTATTTTACTTTGGATTCCAAAATAAGTGTAGTAAATGCATAAATGAGCCAGGACTGTGCAACCGATTTCCTCTGTATCGCCTCAATAATTTACATGTTTCGAAATATAAGCAACATTTTATGGTGGTAATTTGGCCTACTGAATTCTTGACCCGAACAAGTTTCTGAGGGCTTGAATGGAAAGTCAAGCTGGAGAAGGACACAGATGGAAAAAAAAAAACAAGATGCAAGTAATGCGTGAACAAGTGTAGAGAAAATATATATGGGCCATTGGCCCCCGGGCACACCTATGATTTCAAGGCCTGCTCATTTAAGTTACCTTAATGGGCATTAACATAAAGATGATTTTGTAGGAAAAATAAAATAAAAATGTCATAGAAATCTTACAATGTTTCTTTAAATGGAAAAAAAAATATGTGACATGATCAAGGGAATGAGTCACATGTCAGCAATTGTCAATTAGAAGTTTTTTACATCTTTTTCTGGTAGTTTACAAATGCTACATTTTGATGCAGACAGACATCTATACTGATGTGTGTCTTAAGTCCATTCCGCCTTCTCCTGGAGCGTAGCATCAATATGGAAGTACCCCTGTTTATTTGCCTTTTGTGTAAGTTTAATTTAAAGCATATTAAAGTGGTTTTCTTATGGAGGAGGAACAGACTTATGACAATTTATCAATGGCTGAAAACAATATAAAACAAAAGAATTTGAACATTGTTTTGGCCAATATCTCAAAGACAGTATTAGCAACATCTGACTCATTCCCCTTGATCATGTCACATATACCTGAAAACTATGCAAATTATGAAACCGTTTTCAAAAGTGTGTTATATAGGAATACCAAGGGGCATTGAATTGTATGTTTGTGGGGTGTGTGTGTCTGGATAATCACTGTTAGAGAAGGATGTTTTATTCCCACCTGCTGTCATGGATTCACATGGACGAAGTGCAAGTTTGTAATCATATTTGACTTGATCATGCAAAATAGGACAAAAATTGATAAGCAACCTGCAACATTATGTCATTTTTGTCAGAATCTGGCTAAATTAACTGTATTAGGCCAAAAAAAAACCAAGTTTGTTTCTTGTAGCCTGCACACATTGCATTCTAGAGGCTGTTTTTTGCGCATTGCATTTTTTTAAAACATTTGTGTTAAAAATCAGGGAAAAACAAGAAACGAAACAAGCCAGAAACGAGGCTAGAATTAATTGCACGATCAGCGGAAGCATCAAGGAAGCAATGATTATGTTTATAATCATGGGGTTAACCAAACATGGCAGCAACAACTTGAACAAGTAAACAAATTGTGAAGTGGTTCTTGTTGCACATTGCAGTTTTTTGTATATAAAAGAGAAATTTAAAAAAAAATGGTTTGCTCTCTACAGACTTGCTATTAGAAACAAACTTTTTGGCCTTTTGTATAATTGTAGTGAAAACAATGAAAAGCATACTGAAATTTTAATATGAAATCATTGCCCTAACATTTAAAACAAACAAAAACATAAATTTTGACAGTGTCCTTATTTTCCATGATTGATTCACAAATCCTACATCAGTCCACCCCACAGAATTAGAGACAGAGAACCGGGACTCGACTGCCATCTTGATACAGGCATGGAGCAAAAATTGGGGGTATTAGGTTTCCCTCGCAATGCAAGCATGACATGAATGATGGGGGACACTAATGATGAGACGCAGAATTGTTTTCGTTAGTCTCCGCACACCATCAGCAAGGACCAGAATACCCCCAATTTTCTCCCCATAGCTGACGGCACGATTGTACTTGGCGGTATAGGGAGTCCTGGTTCTCCTTCTAATTCTGTGGTCCACCCAGTAGTGAAACATGCTACCAACTTCCTCTGTGGAGTGCTAATGTGTGGTTTTTTTTACTATTGTTAGCTGTGACCGAAATATTGTAAATAGAATGATTGGGAAAACATGAAGTTTTACATAAAAAAGAATGAACACACACAAGTGGGAAAGCCAAATATTTGGTTGGTCCTGCAGCTGTCTATTGGTGTTCATGCAGTAATGTGTCAATCATGAGATGATAATTTTGTAAGTTATATTTATCAATCTTCAGGAGAATGACAGAAGGGTGCCTGGTATTTGTATTACATCAGAGGATGAATGGATTATTCCTGTTGAAATCGGTACACCCCCATGGAAGACTTCATCTTAATCTTCCACAATGGGAGTATGAATTTCAAATGGGGTTACCTGAATTACTGACTCCATCTACACCCTAAATCTCATGTCTCTCATAGAGGGCATGTAGATTTCAACTGGAATAACCAATTAAACACTTCCCAGTAGAAAGTAATTTTGGAAGCATTGTGCTGCTTTTTCAAGTTCCAGCTAAGTAAAATGAGGAAAAATATCACAAAGTAAAATTTTGGAAACAAATTGACATTTCTTCAAAAAAAAGCAATTTAAAATTTTATTTTGCACAACAATTGGAATTTTTGACATTGTTCCCATTTTATTGAAGTACTCAAAAAAGTAGTCCTGTAATGTTTCCAAATCACCTACTGGGTACACTATGATGCCAGACCAATGGTGTGTGCAAACAGGGCAACAACACACAAGATAGGACTCAGAGATGACAGTCTGCAGGAAATTTGACTGATTTCGGGAAATTTTGCTCAGATGTTCAATTTTCACACATTTCTGACAATTGGCATCTCTGATTGGTTGTCAAATTTGGATTTGTCACTTTTATTTGAGCTGCAATTTCACTTCAATCAAAAAGAAAATGAACTTGAAAATGTACTATTAACTGAGGGGTTATCTCTCTGTGGTAGTTCCAAAATAACAATTTTTCAGTCAAATTCAATGGAAGCCCTAGCGACATTTATGCTTTTCCCATAATCTGTAGCAAAAGTGTTGAGTATCACCAAGGCTTCCATTGCAAAAGTATTGAATCATTCTATGTTAATTATGTCATTCTTGCATTCTCCTGAAGCAATGTATTATGAAAAGTGATGTATAAAATTTTAATGAGTAGGTGTTATTTCTGCAAGAAAAAGGGTTTTTGTCCATGTTTTCCGGTATCCTCCTGCATCTAAAACTGAGCTTACTTCCCCAAGTATATATTGATCTGCCTTAGCTTGTCTCCCGTATTGAATAAAGGTATTGAAAGTGGTGCAAATGGTCAGAGTATCCGGCAATCACCAATAAATCCAAGCATCCTGCAACCCTATCACCACAATTGTAATGAGATTGTGATCTTATAGTTTGATCAGCTCGTAATCAGCGAGCCTACAGTCTGTCCACTTTGAAGTATGAAGTAAAGTACGCAGTAAATTGGGTAGTTTCCAAAAGGTAATGTCAATAGGAATTAACACACTGCTATGCGCACAGCCTCTTAATACGCAACGCACGATACGCTTACCCAAAATGTGCGTACCTGACTTCTTACTTCGCACAATACGCTTACCCAAAATGTGCGTACCTGACTTCTTACTTCAAAGTGGACAAACTTTACATCGCGGATTAATATCAATGTTTTATTTCAAGAATTATCTTGTAATCTTGCCAGAAGCATCACAAATTATCAATGCGGGTTCTCTACACTTTCACTCTACACTCTCTACACATGAGTCTACTTTCCCGCATAGTGGTAAAAGCCTTACAATTCCCACCAATAACAAGCTGATCAAACACATTTTTCTTTCCCAAAATATTTTCAATGTATTTTTTTCATCATAAAGCAATAAGAATGTGAATGTAGTAGCTGGTGGTTAGACCCCATATATTGACTATATATGATCCAATTATATACATGTAATTCACTGCCATTGAAAACATTCTCCCATCAGTTTCTCATCAAAATATGAGAATTTGAGTTGGTAAAATGATTCCATATTTTGTCTATTAATGATTAATGTTGTTTATGTACCTTTTTATAATAAAAATAAAACCCAATCCTGAAAAGTGGTTGTAGGGACTTGATATGTAAAGAAGAACACTCTGAACTTCAAATGTTGGCCTCTTTTTCTTTTGAACAGGCATAAATTTGCTACTAAAGAATACCAAATGTCCCAAACATATAATTAATGCTAATCATGAAAGCAGAATCAGTCATTCAACAGTAGGATATGTATGTACATGCTTTTATTCTCATGCAAATGAGGCTGTTGAATTCGGAAACCATGGTTAATGTATAACCACAGGCAGCTGATGCTGAAGATAGCAATTAACACTTGCAGAAAGTTATTTGCATTGTTTAAAAATGAAGAGCTTATTTCCAAACCGTGTTAAGTCCACAAACATGTGTTTCTGATTTACCAGTGCGATGCAATGGGTTGTGATGCTATAGGTATTACAATTTCAGTTGGATGCACCATTACAAAGCAAACAGTGGAGGTTGCATGCACAGTAACAATACTGTGTGAGGCCTTTGATTCCCAAATGAGAACAACAGTCTGCATATTGTTAACCAGTGTTGTGGTAAATAATGGCTTGTTAATGGTACAACTTATTGTTGCTAACTTGTCAAAGTAATTGTGAGTGTATCACACAAGTAAATGAGAAACATGTGGGAATAAGCTATTCAAATATTTAAGTGATCTTATGGATGACCTATTCATGCTCGTTGATCATTTACACAAAATATTTTGTACAGAAAATATTCGATTAACTCCCAGGCCTACTACTATACCTGCGGGCCCCACCAAGATTGATTTTCATAAATGTAAGGAGTGATCATGTCACTTGCTTCTTCCTTGGCCTATAAAATTTTTTGTTTTGATTTTTTTTCCTACATGAACAATGTCTTCACCCTGAAATTGTATTGAAATGATTTTGTTCCTGCAGAAAATGATAAAATATGCTAGGTCTTAGCTAGGATGTAAACACATCTGTCTTTCTTGACTTAATTGAATGCAATATTGTGAAATTCACTAGCAATTTGAAAGGTTATGGCGAGTGACAACTTGTTGAAAATCAACTTTGGGTGAGGCTCGTCTCAAAGGGAAGTCTTTATTTTTAAAATAATAGAAACAAGTTTAAACATATACGAGTGGATATTCATACGTAGTGGTAGATAAAATGATTAAAGAGTTTAACTTTAACATTACACTATTTTTCGCTCACCTGGAACGTTTTCACTAGTTCGACTAGCGTCTTCAGTCATCAGTGAAGGTTATCCCGATCGTAGACAAGATACCATCACAGCATCACCATCTGCTGAAGACGCTAGTCGAACTAGTGAAAACGTTCCAGGTCAGTGAAAAATAGTGTAGTGTTTAAACATGTTTATGATATGGTACTTCAACACAAGACTTTTGATAGGATAAAAATTGGTGAAGCTCCGACTACTTCACGGCTTATTTTTAACATCTGTCATTGGTATGTACTTTGATAAAAGATTATCATACAAATTGTAAATATAATTATGTGATATATTTTTCATTTATTTTAGGAACTGACATTTCCATAATGGCATTTAAAACTAAATTATACAATCATCATGCCATCATTTGAATACAAAATTAAATAATAATTGCATCTGATAGATTTGGTCAGGGACCAATCACCAATGTGTATTTTATCGTATTAGATATGTCATTATTAATAAAATGTGTACCCAAACATGTTGTTGTCAGTATGAAATTATTGTGTTATAGCGTGACCTTCTACTTAGATTCGCCATAGAAGTGATGATGATGATGTAACAGGATTAACTACCGTAGCAATTTCTGAATATATCGCCCTGCACTACAAGTGGGTTGCACTCATCACCTGTGTATGTCTGCAATCATAAACTGAATATTACAATGCTGCTCTTTTCCAGGTGCAAGTAATTTGTGTGTTTGTTTCTTTTATTTTTTTATAGCACTTTGAATTCCCCAGTAAAGGTATATGCTGGAAACTAAATATTAAGTATTAAATATTAAATAAATAAATAAATAAATAAATATTAAATATTAAGTGGATTCCTACAGTAAGGCTAGTGGACCTTTTTCCCAGACATCACCGAATGATTGATATTGGGTCCAGCATTCAAGTCATCCACACCCAAACGCAAATACCGCACTGGCATGCTTGATCAACTTTATGTAATGCAAGGCGTTCTGCGCAAGCTTGCCAGCTCGCAGTATGCGTTAAAAGTGGGTGACCTGATTGACAGCCTCATCCCCAACTTTACCCTATCAAAATGCAGATTTTGGTATCAGGTGAAAGCTCATATTTTTCTCACTAACATATTGAAATTAGGCATTCCAAATCTGTATATTTCGAAGAAATCGTCAAAAACTGTCGAATTAGTCTCAAATATGGTATACCATATTTTGACTCATTCAGCAGTTTTTGATGATATCTTCGGAAATACACCGACTTGGAACTCCTAATTTCAGTATGTTAATGAGAAAAATATGATTCTTTCATTTGATATCTTTTACATGATCATGATGATTATCATTAATAAAAACACTGTAGACTACCAGTGTTACGCTGTATTAAATGTTAGTAATTCCATGAAGAATTAGTCGCATTTACAATGAAAATTTATATGATCTTTTTGCATGAATGCTTGAAAGGGACAACAGTTTATGTAATACATAAGTTTTAAAGAATTTAATTTTCCAAATATATCAGGTCACCTTCCTTTAAGTTCCTCACACCATAAAAAGTAAACAAACTTACAAAAACAAAACAAGGATTGATTTTCAAATAGCATCACATTTTTTTCTGCATCTTTGAATTTTATAGTATCAAATGAAATATTTTGTGGAATCTGAAGTGAAAGATGAAAAACCGACAAGAAAATATGCAATGTTTGGTGTTTTCACATTGTGTGCACATGGGGAATGCATATGTTGTTGTTTGTTTACATCTGAGACCCAATATTGATGTCACAGGAAAAAGGTCTAGTTATTTGGCAAAAGCAATTCAAAGTGTAAACTCAGTTTCACTATTATTTTGACACATTTTGAGCATAAACTAAGGGCGCGTTCTCACTATGCCTGTTTGATACCAGGACGTGGACTCGATCCTACATCGAGTCCACTTCCAAGCTTTATAGTGAGAAGCGAAATAATGGTCTCAATCCTACATCCAGGATGTAGCATCGAGACCACCTCATTGAGTGTAGTCTCGTACCTAGGGCGTGGTATCAAACAGCATAGTGAGAACAGCGTTTACAAGTGGACTCGATCCACTTATACCGGAAATGCTCTATGCACGACCTTGATGGCCAGCGTTGTACTATAGGCCTATACAATATACAGTCTACATTATATAATTTTCCATTATAAAATTTAAACATAGGCATTTTCAACTTTAAAAATTCATAGCTGGTATTATAGAACAAATTTCTACAGGCTTTATTTCGTGTAGTAATTTACAAAATTTATTTTTTATGTGGAAAAAGCTCGGGGAAAGTGGCTAGGCCTATACACGTAAGTTTGTTTGAGATTCTTGCCGTAGTTTAATGAGCAGCATGCTTCTCGTGCAGTGTGAAAACAACGGCATCGCGGCAAGATACAGATTTTCCCGGTCCCCGCACTCCGTGCATCCATGGGTATTCATGCTCGTCGAAAATTTCGCGAAATAGGGGGTGTTTTCAGATGAAGAAATGCGATTCATGAAACACACAAAAAGGGGTGTTTTTCAAACCACGTGTTCGCGAAATTGAAAAAAAAGGGTATTTTCATGGAGCAGCCTACGTTTCTGTCAGAAAAGGGTATGTTAGAAATATTGTGGGCGTTTTAGCGAAAATAGGGGTATTGTCGAAGGGCAAATAATTCTCGAAATCGCTAAAAAAAGGGGTGTTTTTCTTCTAAAAACTTCGCGAAAAGAGATGCAAAAGGGGGTGTTTTTAAAGTTCACCGACAAGCATGAATACCTGCGGATGCACGGAGTGCGGGGACCGGGACAGATTTTATCCAGTTTCAGAATTAAACAAAACGACTTTGAACTTCAAAAGGATATTATTCAGGTGTAATATATTCGTTTTTGAGGTGTCCATTTTGCTAGACTGAGTCAAAATTATCAATCAAAAATACTAAATAGTATTTTTGATGGTGATTTAGAGGTTGTGTTCCGTGTAAATCGGCGTGCTTGACCAAAATCAGAAATAACAACCCGATGTATTTCTCTCATTTTACACGTATATAGGCCTAATATAAAATAATAGTTTTTAATAGAGCGTTTTATTTCAGATCTTTCCAAATTATACATATCACAAAATAACATATCCATAGATTGCAGAAATATATCAGGGGGCCTGGAAATAAAAAATGATCTTTCAAAATTGATAGTTTGATTTGTGCTGTGAGTTCGGCTCAAAACATGCATTGCAACAGAATTTGTGACGTCATGCATTGATATTATAACATCCGGGTAAGTGGAGTCGATCCTACATCAGCATTTTGGTGGTAGTGAGAACGCGAAATCAATGTGGACTGAGTCCACTTGTATGTGGACTCGGACCTAGGTACGAGACCCCATGTCTGTAGTGAGAACACGACCTAAGAGTTGAACAAATCTTGAATTGTCACATTTTAGAAATATTCTGGCAAGTTGAAATGCTGGTGGGCAAGTTGTGAACCATTGCAAACGGTCTAAACTAAGCTATCAGGCAATTTGGTACAAATGTCCAGCGTATTTGAGCCAAGGTATAAAGATTCCGACATATTTCTCATCCTTCATGATATATCAGTACTTCTTGAAGAATCTGTTGAGTTCGTGGACAAATGTTGAGCATATCTGCAGCAGTAATGTCTTTTATGGGAAGGATAAGTTCTGCTATATCCTGAAGTATACCAAGCGTCTGAAATGAAAGAAGGAAGGAAGGAAGGAAATGGCATTATATCATGGATAGAACTAATCTGCACCAATGGGAAGATTTAGTAGGTGTTCTCAATTTGTGGAAAAATTCATGCTTTGTCATTAATTACATAAATATACCTGTTGAGTTTCTGTTCCAAAATAATGTACATTTTTGTAGCAATATATTGTCATTGAAGATCAAAGAGTCCATGTTCATCACCCATTTGACAAGAGCAAAGACACATGGGCCATATATTACTTGCTTGCTTGTGTTTGTATGCTTGGTAAAATTGCACTAAAAGTGTCTGAGGTTTAGTAAGATCGACATACCTTATCCAGCTGGGTAGGCACAGAGAGTGAGTTGGCATCAGATATGTCACCTAGCTTTGTCTCCACAAGTCTAACAAGAGACACATGTGCAAATGTAATATAGGTCTTGTATTACATGCTTGACTTTGTCTCTGTATGCTTGGTAGAATTAAGAGTGTCTGAGTTTTTTAGTATGACATACCTCCTTATCGTGTAGGGTCCCAGGCACAGAGATTGAGTTGTCATCAGATATTTCACAAAGTTTTGTCTCCACAAGTCTTACTAGAGACATAAACGCCTACCAAAGAGTAATTACCTCCCTTTATTACGATATAAAACTCAAAATTATGCATCAAATTTAAAAACTGAAACAGCGAAAACAAACCCAGGTTAATTCTGCAAATTTTGATAGCTCATTTGTTTGGATAGCTCAAAATTTGTAGCCATGTTGACTCCTTGAATGAAAAAGGTGTACTCAAGTCAGTGTACCATTACATTCTCTATATGACTGGTCAAGGATGACCCGTGATGACCAGGCACTCTAGTAACAAAAGCAACATTTTCAATGGGTTTAGGCACAACTTTTGAATGCGGTTCTTTTTCATTTAAAGGGTCACCATGTCAACAAATTTTGGGCTATTAAGACAAATGAGGCATCAAAATTTGTAAAACAAATCTGGGGTTCCCTTTGCTAGTCCAATTTTAAATTTTGATGCATAGATTTTGAATTATTATCTCATAATGAAGTGGGGTAATTACTTTTTGGTAGATGTTTAGCATGCTTGACTTTGTGTATGCTTGATAGAATTACAAGTGTCCCAAGGTTTCAGGTATGACATACGGTACCTTCTTATCCAGCAGGGTCCCAGGCACAGAGAGTGAGTTGGCATCAGATATGTCACCTAGCTTTGTCTCCACAAGTCTTATAAGAGACACAGGTGCAAAGGCACATGGGTCTCGTATTACATCCTTGAATTTGTCTCTGTATGCTTGGTAGAATTGTACTAGAGTGTCTTCATTTAGCAGGTGCACCTGAAACATGATAAGACGAGGGAATGAGCACATTTTAATTTTGGGTTGATTTGCTGTACAATTTTTGCAGAGCTTTTTCATGAAATATTTAATAACATTTCTTTGTCCTTCCTTATTTCATCTTTCCTTCAGACAATCTTTAGCTTAGAAGATCTCTCCACTCTGCTTTAAATTGTGACATCATGTTTAAGTGTGTCACATGTCCAAAGTTCACCAAGACTATAGGCCTATACGTCTTCATAAAAAAAAACCCTTACCTTTGTAGATGTGCTGTGTCTGTTTTGATCCTGATGTTTGAGTGACACCATGTGTCCAGGGTTCTCCAAGGTCAATTGTATCAAATCTTGTAAAGCTTGATTCAAAGAATTCACATAGTCCATCTGAAATGCTACACTATGGAAGACACGCCATAGCTCTGCAATGCTATCTACATCCTATGATGGGAAAACAAGCATAATACGAGGCTGGCTTCATGTGATACCATGATAATCCACAATATGGGCTATTCTAGTTAAAATCCATACACCCCCTATGGAAGACATGACCTTAATCTCCCACACACTGAGTGTGAATTTCAAAAAGGATTACCTGAATGGATGACTCCATTTGAAATTCTCACCCCCTGTGTGGGAGATTAAGGTTATGTCTTCCAAACGGGGTGTATGGGTATCAACTAGAATAGGCTTATCAGTACAGCTGCTTGCTATTTTTACCTTGGTTTTGTTTAATGAACTTTTCCTTCTCAACAAAACCAATTCCAAAATCAAATCTTTCTGCATGGCCCTCTGTCAGCATTGGGCAATTTGAAATACAGGCTGTCAGTTAACACCACAACTAACATCCTTAAATAATACTATAACATCATTTTCGTGTGAATATATTAAGAGCCCATAAATATTATTTTCACTCTCAATTTTGGAAAAGAAAGGAACTGTGATATATATTTTCACATTTATTTCACTTGGGAGCATCCAAAATTCATCCCAATTTAAATTCCCAGATGAAATTATTTCTGACCTTGAAATATAACTATATTTCCACATCAGTGAATTCATTTTGTCTTCAATATCAAGGGCTTTGTTACCTTGTTGATGAGTGCCCTAGTAAGAAGCAGCTTGTAGACTTCCATCATGTCATGGCTATCCTTCATAAAATCTCGTATCTGCTCATCTAATTCATCAGTCACTTGGCTCAACCCAGATGAATTGCATGGACTTATACCATCAATACACTTGACTTGCTCAAAATGAAAGCTTGCCTGGATGAAGTAAACAGTCATCTACAAGTTATAAGTTACTAATATAAAGACAATTTGTGACCTGCTACCACAAAATGAGCCTATGAATGAGTGAATGGCCCTAAAATACTAGTGGCTTGAACAGGTGCATGTGAAACAAAGAACACCAACGCAGCAGCCAGGATGTCTCAAAACTACCAATTTGCAACTTTATACTCATTTTGTGGTAGCAGGTTACATTTTTTCTACATCTAGATACCAACCACTTGATTGACAAATGATTATAATCAATCAGGAATCACTAGCATCAAATCACAAGCAGTTTATTTCAAGGCAACTTTCAAGGCCCAGTCACTAACTGACTGAAATGCTGGTAGCGTTGTACAATTGCTACTGGCGTTTGATCCCTAGCAATTTTTCACTCACTGCAACGAGTGGTATGATATGTGTGTTATCAGTGGATGAGGTTTGTGGCCCATAGATTTGGTCACACTACCCTACATAAACTAATAATCCTAGCATGGAGGACAAGTCGGCGGCAGAGTGCACCACTATCGTAAGTGCAGTAGAATGTAATAGCTGCCTGTTGTAAAACACCTATTATTTGCAGCACAATTCCCTCATCATGCTCATTGTAAAGTGTTGATGATCTGTATACTTTCTTGATGGCCACTAAGCTAACCCCAAGATATCATATCACCTTACATTTAGTTGGGTTATGTTATTATGTTATTGGTTAAAAGTAAGTATATTTATTGAAATGTTGCAAATGGCAGCTATTGCATTCTACTGCACTTACGATAGTGTTGCACTCTGCCAACGAATGCAAGTCCTCCTAATACAACATGCCAAAACAAACCAACAAATTTAGTATTTCATCAAACCCCATCTTGGCTAGTTGAGGGTCCAGTCTACGAGTGTCAGCAGTGATTTATCCTGATTTATTCCATGCAAAACCTAAATATTTCATAATTTTCCTATACTTCACGCTGAGCAAAGATGACAAGTTCAAATTCTCTGTTATCATATCAATTCCTACAGTTTATTACTTCACTTGCTCAAAATGCTGGTCAGGTGTGAGCGCATTCTGCATGGCTACTTGCAATACAAATGTATCTTATAACATTTCAAAATGAACAAGATTGAAAATGGTAAAGCTGACATATAACTAAGAATATTGAATATTGTTGATCTTTTAGGCTCACCTCTTTTTGATCAAGAAATACACTTCGGTAGAATTGTAGTGAACTGTAAGGATAAAATGGCTCACATCTGAAAGAAAACAATTTTAATTTAAAAATTCATCAATGTTATGCCCATGATTATTACTGAAGACTAAGCCTAGAATAGTTATTGCAGATCTGACCTTGTGGTCCAATACCAGTAATTATTTATTACACGGTTTCAATGGCAAAATGGCTAATTTTGGGTGGTACTTTCTCATATATATATGGAAAAGTTTTCCTATGAAAGTCTCTTTAAATAAATTTTACTCAACTCCAGTGTGTGCATGCTGTGTGTACAGAGGCGTTCGAGGTCAGTGCACAATGCATACATTACAACACAACACACTAAGCAGGGCTGTACGGAAGAGGTTATGGGTTTTCCTACGGTACGACAGCATTTTGTAACCAATCAGATTCCTTTTCAGAAAGGAGAATCTGGCAAAATATTTCTAGGAAATACCGTTTGAGCCAAGTCAATTGGATTGACTATTATCAAGTGAGGGCCGTCTATAGCACGCTACTTTAATGACACGGGGGTGCATGTCAGTGTATTTCGCCATAAATCGAGTGAGATTTTGGGAATACCTCATCGCGGTGTTTAGTGCTCCTGTACTGACGAGGTCTTTCATCAGATTTCCTAGAAAATCGGGAAAGTAAAGTTTAATATATACATGAGACAATTAAGAGTGAGCCAAAAATAAAAGACTTTCCCTTTATAATAATTGAAGTTGAATGTGAAAAAAGACAATTTTCTCCCATTGCTTAACTGTGGGACCCCTTTTATTTGAGCAAAAGAGACTACTTTTCCATATGAGAACTCTCACAGTTAAACGCCACCAATATCAGGTGCAACTAGATGATTTAAATGCCAGGTGGACCTGAGACTATTTTCTTGTTTCAATTGTACAAGTGATATGCATTAATCTAGAAATGTTTTCACTGTCCACTAAAAAAAAGCAAAAAAAGTAATGTCATTTTGGTTCACTACATGTGACACATTTAAAGATACAATCAGTGTGCTCTGGTATTGGAATGTTATTAAGGATTTTGGAAGAAAAATTTTCTTCTTGAGATACAAAGTAAACAAGAGAGTATGGAAAATTTGGTTATATTTGTAGGAATTAAAAATTTGAAAAATAAACCATTTTCCAGGTTAAAATCGCTTTGATTTGAAATGCCGCAATACCGTTGGTCATTAACAATACCAGCTGTTTATCATTAATATTTGATGATAAAAATGTATTATGCATTCAGTAATTACGGTCAAAATTCAAATGAATTACCACTGTGCCATTTTAGATGTAATTCCATGCTGTTGTCTGCTGCATTGGGAGGGGCCGGGGCACTTGGCTATTTTGGTGTACAGCATACACAAGTGGAAAAAAAACATGTTAAAAGGGGTGTTTTTGTGAAAGAAAATGGAACACACGCTTTACGTTTAGGAGTCTCCGTCATTTTCAAGAAAAAGGGGCGTTTTTTTCCAAGCTAGTTGAACATGTAAATTTGTTTTGGGAGTCATATTTTAACTTTTATGAGATACATTTGGTGCGAAACTGTGCTAAATCCTTGTTTAGGGTCATTTTTTGGCGGAAGACCAAAACCTTGTTAGATGGTATTTTGAAAACAGTTAGTCATACCTGTGTGTACTTTTATGTTCGAATACACCCCCTCACATTCAATTGCCTTTCCAAGTATAGCTGTCATAGTAGTTCATCACATTTCTACTAACTCTAGTTGCAAATTACATCATAATGGAATATAAAACTGATAAAAGTGAGTCCAGTTGATAAGTTTTATGTTCTAATTTAATCTTTAATAAACCTGGATGAATGACAACCTTCACAAACGTATCATACACAATAAACATTGGGCTGTTCTAGATGAAATCCAAACATGCCCAATGAAAGACCAAACCTAAATCTTCCATACAGGGAGTGTGCATTTTAAACAGGGTTACCCAATTGAGATCCTTACCCCCTGTGTGAGAGATTGAGATCATGTCTTCCATAAGGGGTGTATGGATTTCAACTGGAATAGCACATTACCTATCTTGAGCATTGTCTACATACAGGTAATGAAAGCTGAGGTATTTCACTATACAGAGATACCTCCAACCAATGGCTTGGTAAAGCTGAAAGGCAATGAAGAATAACAGATTATAACATGCATTAAGTAGGAACCACTATCAACACACGACAGCAAGCTTAACAGTCTAGGCAATATAATTTTGTTATGGGATTCATCCTTTTCCTCTTTTTTTTTGAAGAGGTTTGGTGCTTTCAGCTGCTACGGCTATGTGCACTACCAGCTGTACAATTCTCTCTGAACAATACCTTTATTTCCATACAAAGCCATGAATACTTTTATGCTTCACTGCACCTTGGTTATGCTATGCTGTATGTGTTTCCATACGAATGCCTGTGCGTTAATTCCTCTCGGATGCTTGTGCGTAAATTTCCTATATCTTCTTCTTGCACTCAATTCAAAACCAAATGGTGTCTTCTCAGAGCCATACAGGCCGAATCAGCAGAAGAAGTGGCTAAACCGTGACCAAAACTAAACATGGTCCTCCGGATACGCCGAACTCTTCGCTTCCACGCCTGTTCCCCATTGCCCAAGTTAGCGTTACCCATCCGACACCACATGGAGGTTTGGGTTGGGTTGCCCGCGAGCAATCACTGTGCCAGCTCTGCGGGCCTTGTCGGACTATGGGATTCATCTCAGGCACTAATTTGGTACTATACTATTCAGCAAATTACTTCAGTGGTGTCCATCTGCCCTGTCTGATTATCGGGTAAAAAGAACGAGGTCACACATTGCTGCGCAGCTTGACCAGCAAATGAGGTGCCGATGTAATTCAATTAGCCAATCAGAATCACACTTATGTATACGCCATAAACTGCGCCAAATTTACAGACTGCTGAAATTCTCTGCTGAAAACTATAGTCCCACATGGTTTAATTTGCCAGGACTGCTTTACATGCATCATTATCTACCTTAAAAAAACACACACAAAAACACACATTGCAAAAAACAGAACTTGTTGCCTTTCACTTGTACAACCTGCTGAAGTCACATACCTTAATACTGATGTCATGTTTGTCATTGACTGCATGGATGAGATGAGACATGAACTGCTCCTTGTTGTCCAGTATTTGTTGTATGGGAAACAAGTCAGACTCTCCAAAATACACACCCAAAATCACTAGATTTGGCTCCATGATTTCTGTCACTTGTTCATAGGCTAAATGCAAAAGGATAATCAACTTTTCAGTTTGTGATTGTGAAATAATTCAAGATTAGATGCAAACAGAGGATTTCCGCCCTCAAAATTAACACACACACACACACCCCGTGACGTAGCCTGGGAGACCTGGGTGGGTGGGATGAATTGCCCCACCCCCTGCAGAAATTTTTCAGGGATAAAATAGGGATGGCAAAGAGTGTCATTAAAATGACTAACAATGTGACAAAAAAATTGACAAATGGGGATGAAAGTTAGGCTGTGTTCCCCCCACCAAACTCCTGGCTATGCCACTGTATGCCCGTTTGTATGACGCCCACTCCCAAGTGTGGTGTTAGTGTGAGTTTCCAACTGCAAAGTTTTTCCACACATCTGATCCATACACAATTGCCTTATACTTGTACTGTGGAGGTGTTCATATTACAAAATGGGAGGTGTTATACCTCCTTTATAGCTCTCAGACACTGTTTTTGAAAGGGTGCTACAAATTTTTCATTATTATCCATATACTTTCATTACTTTTGCTATTGTCTATTGTGCTAACCTCTAGTGAAACCCCATACATCCCCCGACTAGGTGCATTTACAACTACTGACTGACAAAAGTGGGAGCTGTGTAAATTTAACCAGACTTTACCATTCAGCAAATTACTTCAGCGGTGTTCGTCTGCTCTGTCTGATTATCGCGTAAAAAGAACTAGGTCACACTTTGCTACACAGCTTGACCAGCGAATGAGGTGCCGATGTGATGATGACATGATTCAATTAGCCAATCAGAACCACACTTCCGTATATGCCATAAACTGCGCCAAATTGGCAGACCGCTGAAGTTCTCTGCTGAAAACTACAGGTGCATTCCCCCCCTGACTGGGTGCACCTTCCAATGACTGACTGCCAAAAGTGTGTGTGTGGGGGGGTCATGGCCCTGCCTCTTAGCATATGCTACTGATGCTCATGTGTACTATTTTGTGATGGATACCGACATATAACAAATGTCCTTTTTTCATTATTTTTATTATTTTGTTGCATTACTAACATTAACATCACATTATAGCTACATCCTACACTGCAATAACTCACCAACTTTAGCAAATAGTTGAATAGCTTCACTGTGTACACCCATAGGTCCCTTGATATAGTAGTATTCATGCACCACAAGCTGAGTGAGATAGGGGACTAGTTGACCATACAGTGGACACAGGCCACCTACAGCTGTACCATGGAAAATCTGTAGAAAAAAATACAAGTCACTTCCATAATGCTCTTTAAATCTACTCTTTTCATGATCTAACAAAAACAAGTGAATGCAGCTTTCTACAAAATGGATTCTTTTATCCTAACCTCACTCAATTCCACAAAATCTCACAATCTGGTATCCTCCACTGAACATGAAATGGACAGGATCAGGTAATACAATACAAAAAGGTACCACCACCCAAACTACCTGTGTGGTGTTAGGGCCTACAGCTAATTCTATAACCTCATTGAATCTTATGCAATATGTTGCAGTTACATACAGTCTGTAGCCATTAATCCCTTTTATGATACTATATAGAAATTGTAAACCTCCTTTAACAAATTGAATATATCTAACTTCATTTTTTCTACTGCAAATTTTTACCAAGTCAGCCCAAGGTCAACCCCTTCTCTAGCCGAGTTAAAACTGCCCATCCTGTAATTCTGATCAACGCAACAGGCCAAAGACTTGGTATGTTTTGACCATACGTTAACGATATGCCATACTTGCAAAGCATCAATGAACACAGTCTTATCCAAACGTCTTGTTAATGGTACAGTAAAACCCTGTTTTTTCATGACGGTAGAAGATTTAACATCACCAAATAATGTCTCTAAAGGCCTTCCGATGTACTGTTTTTACATTTCAGTAAATGTTGACCAACCATAAACCAATATCAAAAATCAAAACAATTGGACAGATTTTGTGAACAATTTGGGCCAGGTATTAAATAAAGGCTTGATTCCATGCAAGCATCTGCCAAGATTTAAAAAGAATCTTGTGTTTTTATTCGGATTATATTTCTCAAGATGCCGGTTTCTAGGTAAAATTACAAGTGATGCTATTCTGAAAATGGAATGAACAAACTTGATAGTTTTCGCAGTTCAGTAGTTTGAAAATTCAATGGTCACCAATATATTTCTTTTTGTTTGCTTATTTGTTTGTCTTTCATGAAAATATTACTTCAAAAAATTGAATTGCTTCATAAGGTAGGTAGCGCCATTTGAATAAAGGCCATTTTGTACACAAAGTATAGGGAAATTTATTACTATTGTTCACCCTGAAGCACACAAATGCAATGTGTATTACAATGCATCGATGATAGATACTCCATCTTACCAACCCCCAATCGGATGACCCACGCTACGCCACTGCAATGCATCGATGATACGTCACAGAAACTCCATCTCACCAACCTGAAATTGCCCCTTGCGTGTCATCATCAATCTCCTAGTAACACCCTTGGTAACAGCTGCTATCTTCAGAAACCCACTGGTATTGGTATCAAGCCCAACTAGGGCAGCATTGCCTCCATATACATTGTAACCTGGGATAGTACACACAGCGTTTGTCTCATCTACAGTCTTGACTGACTGGAAGTGGAGGAGGTGGCTGGCGAGTTGTTGGTTGGTCTCTTGACATAGTTGCATTCTGGAAATTTAATATAAAATCAAAATAAAGAAAATTGTCCCACCTTCAACTGAAGTTTAAAGTTGATTATCATGTCTGTTTGGATTGTGAAAGACCATGCATTCACTCCTGAATTGGGCTATTCCATTTAAAATCCACATCAATCAGCGATCGTATTTGGCAAGGCTTGATTCTATTTGTATGAGCGTACCACCATTATTTTGTCAATTAACATTCACGCAGATAAATCATAAAGAATTTAAAGCCATCAAGAAAGAGGCGGTAATCACTTTCATATATAGTAAAAGTTGAAAGATTGCAGTTAATTAAAAATATCTATTCATAAGGAAAAATAATTTGGAATAGGTTATGAGAAAATTATTAAGATTTACGATATGATATGCATAAATTTAGTACCAGTAGTAATTAGAACAAAGATGTATTAATTACAATAGAGTTAGGGGTGTGCAATTTGACATTTCTATCAGTTTTGGTGGCTCTTTATAACTTATGAGGTGAATATCGGTAAAGTTTGTTGTAGGAAATGTCAAAAGACACACCCTGTACTTGACTGTATATTACATTATATTTTTACAGGTACTTCATCTTGTGAAAAAAGTTTAAGTCGTTAAAGTTTATCATTGGCTATTTCATGTCAAAAATAGAGACTCAATCCTAATTGGACCAGTTGAAAAACAGCAGCTTGTTATTGGAAAAAATGAGGAAAGTGCTTTGGGATCCAAGGACCTAATGTTCATTAGTTTTGGCTCATTCTGTCTAATTATGTGAATCTGCATCATACACAGTGAAATTAATGAGTTGTAAAATAATAAACTACATCCCTGATGACAACAGCTGGTAGTTTGAAACCTAAACCCTTTCCCATGATGCAATGCCAGGATGGTGTGCCATTATATGGATGGTGACATGTAAAGGTGTGGTTTTTTTTGCGTATATATGCGATGGACACTGTGCATCTGTAAATAATTTGCAATTTGAGAAAATACAACAACAAAATTCCCTGAAATTTCCGAAATTTGAGTCGGCATTCAATTGTACATGAAAATTTTTTTTCCCAATTTGTTCAAAATCTGGGTCGGTCGGGCCCGTAGAACAGGGTTTTCTTTTTTCGTCACCTATTAAAGATAGCGAATACATCACATCGATTACCTCTAAAGGGGAAAAAGAAGATTTGTCTCTCCAACCCGTGCACATAAGTATGTGAAAGCCATCCTAGCACATAGCCTTATACCTGGGCCTTATTTACAGATTTCTTTATAGCTATTACATTTTTTTTTTCAAAGTGGTAAACAAAGTGGGCTAAAACACACACACACTTGCAACACGCAAAACTATTTTTTATTAAACATAGCACATAGCTTTTTTGCAAAATGTTTGAGAGACTAAACTTTTTTTTTGAGTATGCTTTGATACAGACTAAATTAACCCCCTATACTGGTCATCTAACAGCAATTCTGATTGGTTGATAACTTGAAATTATCATTTTAACTGCCAATTATGACTGGGCTTTATTAATGGTCAAACTTGCACTTGCAGATGGTTTCAAAATGGACACAATATTCATTTTGACCAATCGGCAGGTAGTTCTCATGGGGTTAAACCATTTGGAATTGTGGGATTGGATAAGTCTTACTCTGGATAGAACTGTTATATATGTTGTTATTTTTCCCTACATAACCAGCAGACTGTTGTTTATTTTCATTTTAACATTGTCTATACTCCTGTAAGCATCACAAAAGTGAGGGATGAATTGATTCATAGAAACATGTCTTCATGTGAAGCTGCAAACTGTAAGTGCATATGATCTAGTTAATTGATAAATAATACAGATTTTTTATTGTTTTATCATGCTATTCAGTTGAAATCCATACACCCCTATGGAAGACATGACCTTAATCTTCCACACAGGGGTGTGAATTTCAAATGGGGTTACCTGAACGGGTGGCTCCATTTGAAATCTGTACCCACTGTGGGGGAGATTAAGGGCATAATCTCAATTGGGGTTGTATGAATTTCAATTGGAATGAGCCCACTTGTTGAACCAGCAAGATAATGGAAACAAAAGTACATCAAAAGACACTGAATCAAACTATTTCAAATGCTGACAAGTATTTGGACAAAAGATGCGTACATATTAAAAACTGGACTTAGACCAAAATGGAGGTCACAATTTTTGTGAAATCTCGCAATGCAAGTGCTAGTATGCAAGCTGTTGCTTATACTGGCATTCTAAAAAGTACACTAAATCCCGAAACACCTTGTTATCATTTAGTATGGTATTTACAATCTGTTACAAGGAAAAGACAGAAAAAAGACCTTGATATTACATCGAGGGCAATATTTCCATCCTTCCACATCAAAATCCCAGTTGAACCTTGTTGAAACATGTTTCAGTTTCTTGAAAGCAACTGGTTTAACTGGTTTCACTGGTTTAATTTGGGTGAACTGTGTTCAGCTGCTTTCTGTAACTCCATCTAAAACATCTAAAAATCTACTTGAAAACTAGTTTCAATTTTTGTTATGTATTCAACAGTTACTGTTTTGCATGGTTTTATTTTGGTTCAGCCATGTTTATATGGTTTTATACTCCATATGAAAAGCTATAACTGAAAAGTACATGCATGTATTGTATTCCATCGCAATTTGCATTACATAATCATCATGTTCAATTGTGCGAATTTAGCAAGATTTCAACTGGTTCCAGTTTGATTCAGTGAAAATCCAAGAAACATGGTTGTTTGATTTAAATCATGCCGATTTAAATCACATGATTTTCATTTTTTACCATTTTGATCAACTAAGTTAAAATTCCTTTCTTAAATTGACTGTTTTACTTCATATCTAATGCTTCTTCTATAGCAGTTCTTGGAAAAAAAATTATTAAAAAAAAAAATCTGATTTAGATTTTTAAAAATCTGATTTTTTTTTTTTTTTTAAATTAAAAATCACCAACCCTGCCAAGAAATGATCTCAAAAATCAAATTCATTCCCTATCTGCAAATACACCAGTAAGTGTAGTAAATCATATAAAATCTTTGGGTCTTATGGTGGGGTCATTTTCATTTCCCCTCCAATTTTATGGCAAGCCAAGGGGTCCAAAAGCGTGGAACAGCTACGCGTAGCTTCTTTCTCGTTACGAGCAGCTGTTTGACCAATCAAAATAGTCAAATTTAATCACGTGGTTGGGTCGTTAGCTTGCGTAGTATAGTTATAGGTATCCTCTTTCACAATTATTATCTTGTAATTAATTTACGGAATTAGCATAGATAACGAGCGGGTAAAGGAGGCCAAATCACAGCATGTGTCAAGAGAACATGTTGCTAATGCCTGGCTAAAATGACACAAAGCATATTTATTTAGTGTTTCCAAGTTTACACCATGTTTAATAGCAAGTAACTTTATACTCGGGCTGTATTAGCGGTGCAGGGGATATGAAGGTCAAACAACAACAACTACTGATGTAAAGCGCTGTGTAAAGATATTGCAGGGAAAGCGATATCACATGCCACTGTGTAAATATGGAGAGAGTAAAATGGGTCATCATTTTTTTTTTTCGGAGCGGGGGGTCCTAAATTTACAAAAAGTCGGCGTCAATAAAATTGCGGCCCTCACTATTTCGGCATCAAAATGTTATGACCCCGACTCCCACCACCGATACACCTTACCCCCTAGACAGGCTAAAATTGTATTGAAATCAGTCTTTTTGAATACAATAAACACACTATCTGTAGTCATCTTGTGACTCCCTACATTTTGTCATTATCAATTTATGACCCCCTCCCCTTATTTTTCTTTCCAAAAAGTATGACCCCCTATATTTGGGATCCCCTTCCGAAGAAAATGATAGCCCCCTAAATATAGAACAATCATCATTCTGTTCAGATATTACTTTAATAGCACCTATACCATTTTTTGCTGATATACTATAGATATTTTCATTTACAAAAATTAACAACGTAATATTTGTGAGAGAGGATGTTTACATCAGCTCCACGTGTTTAAAACCACGAATCTGATTGGTTAATAAGCTGCACGTAACGAGAAAGAAGCTACGCGTAGCAGTTCCACGCTTTTGGACCCCTTGGCTTGCCATACAATTTTGGAGGCTGCTATATAAGGTCATTGTTTGCACCCTTTTCTGTGGGATCCGCCATCTTGTGGGTACTGCCATTCTGCATGTCATGCGTTGGACATTATGCCCCCGATTACGCGGAAGCCATAGCGTGTGATGCACCTCTTCAGTCAAGCGTCAATGTGGTGATCTTAGCAACAAGGCACTCTGTACCCACAAAATGGCGGCCGTTGACGTCACAGTGACTACCTCTATACCTCCCTCCTCCTTCCCAGAGCAAATTTACTAGCAGTTGAAACAACTCTAAATCAAATTCAAATTAGGCACTGATGTGAATGAGCAAATGCACAGATTTTGTTATTTATTTCCAGCAGAATATTCATGATACTTTCACTCAAAAACTATCTATATAATAATACGCATCGTCTATCTGTCTATCTGTGTGTCTGTGTGTCTGTGTGTCTGTCTGTCCGCCTATTTTCTCGGAGACTAGGGGTGCATACGTTCCTCAAACTTGGTGGGTGGGTGCAGCTTGGTATGAGGAAGAACGAGTTTATATTTTTTAAGGTCAAAGGTCAAGGCGGGGTCAAGTTCAATTGAAGTCTAATTTCAAACACTTTAAATGGCAAATCTAGCCATGCCAATGTGTTGACCTTGGACTCTCAAACAAAAGTTTCCACGGTGACCTTTTCCTCAGACCCACGGTTAAGAGGTCAAAGGTCAAGAAAGGTAAAACTTCAAATTGCCCCTATAGAGCTCAAACTTGGTGGGTGGGTGGACATTGGACAAACAAATAAAAGTTTCCACGGTGACCTTTTTGTCAGACGTACAGTTAAGAGGTCATAGGTCAAAAATGTAAAAATTTCAAATTGCTCCTATGAAGCTCAAACTTGGTGGGTGGGTGGACCTTGCACTAACAAATAAAAGTTTCCACAGTGACCTTTTCGACAGACCTACGGTTAAGAGGTCATAGGTCAAGATAGGTAAAAACTTCAAATTGCCCCTATAGAGCTCAAACTTGGTAGGTGGGTGGACCTTGGACTAACGAGCAAAAGTTTCCACGGTGACCTTTTCTTTAGACCTACGGTGAAGAGGTCATAGGTCAAAAAGGTAAAAATTTCAAATTGCCCCTATGGAGCTCAAATGTGGTGGGTGGGTGGACCTTGGACTAACAAACAAAAGTTTCCACGGTGACCTTTTCGACAGACCTACGGTTAAGAGGTCATAGGTCAAGATAGGTAAAAACTTCAAATTGCCCCTATAGAGCTCAAACTTGGTGGTTGGGTGGACCTTGGACTAACAAACAAAAGTTTCCACGGCGACCTTTTTGTCAGACCTACAGTTCAGAGGTCATAGGTCAAAAAACATAAAAATTTCAAATTGCTCATGAAACTTGGTGGGTGGGTGTAACTTTGGCCAAGGAAGCTCAGATTTGAGAGCGAAAGTCAGGTCAAATTGCAAAAGCTCCAATTGAGCTCATCTGTGAGGACAGTGATCCCAGCCAAAGGACATACCCTAATTTTAAGATCTGCAAAAGCCAATAACCATGACAGCCGAGAACCGCGAAATACGGGTACCGCCTAGTATAATAATACCAGTGGTAGTCTGTGAGTCTGTGACTTCTATATAATAATACTGGTAGTCTGTGACTCTGTGCCTCTGTCTGCCCGGTGTCGTCACTTAACATTGACTATGTGTACGCATGATCGTTCCCAATTTCGTGAAAAAAGGGGTTATTTTAAACTATGTTCGCGAACATTTTATGTTCGCGATGTTTAAAAAATAGGGTTGTTTTTGACGACGGTGTACTCGAAATTAAAAAATAGGGTATATTTTTGTGAATCATGATCATGTTGAAATCCCAAGAAATCTTACCATTTCTCGCTCAATTTACTCCCGGATTTCACTGAAACTTTTTTGCCTTCCTAATATCCCGGCCTAAATATTCAGCAACACGCTCGACTCGGTTTTATTTGTTTCATGGTTTGTTTACCCAGTTTGGCCGCCGATTCCATGGGACTTTTTTCATCGGCTTTATTTTATGACTCGCCCGGCCTCCGGAGCCTTGACAAACTGGGTACCCACAAACCGGGCCACAAACTCTTCGAAATGGCACCTGATCATAAAGGACTGAATTGTTCCTTCTGAACCTTCTGAAGTTGTAGGCCTAGTCAGCAGGGCGAAAACCGCAATTCGCAAATCGCTAACTATTTGGTGACCGGCAAGCTAGAGGTTTTTCTTGAAAATATCTAAAGAGGGGGCTAATATAGTGGTTTGAGTGAGGGAATTCGTGGCAAATGCCAGAGTTCGTAATTTTGGTCAGGCAGTTTATGTATTGGTCACATTCAAGCTTTATTTTGCAAAAAAAAAAAAAAAAAAAAAAAACGGGAGGAAAGATTACATTGTTGATAACTGTATCATAAAAAACACATGATGCATCCTATTGGATGTATTTGTATATATTTTTCTGTTATTTTCCTCATAAAAAGGACAGCAGAGTTCTCCTCAGAACAGACAATGAAGTGTTTTTGTGCGTGTTCTTGAAATGTTAAAAAAGGGGTATTTTTGTAAAAGTGTACTTGAAATGCAAAAAATAGGGGTATTTTTTAAGGCTAATTTGTACCCGTTTTTGTGTAAAATAGGGGTAAAAAATGACGAAAATGTTCTTGAAACCGCGCAAAATAGGGGGGTATTTTTGACTTGGGGAACGATCATGCGTTACGCCTTTGAATGTTAAGTGACGACACCGGGTCTGTCTGTCTGTCTGTCCGCCTATTTTCTCGGAGACTGGGGGTCGCACGTTCCTCAAACTTGGTGGGTGGGTGCAGCTTGACCCCATACAGAACAAGTTTGTATTGGTTAGTGGGTCAAGGTCACCCAAGGTCATCCAGGGGTCAAATTAGTAAAAACTGTTTTTCTCATAGACTGGGGGTCGCACGTTCCTCAAACTTGACGGGTGGGTGCGTCTTGACCCGGGACAGAACAAGTTTGTATTGGTTAGTGGGTCAAGGTCACCAGAGGTCATCTAGGGGTCAAATTTGTAAAAACTGTCATATGGGCATGCAACTTGGTGGGTAGGTGCATCTTGACCTAAGACGGAACAAGTTTGTATTGGTTAGTGGGTCAAGGTCACAAGGAGTCATCTGAGGTCAAATTAGTAAAAACTGTCCTATGGGCATAAAACTTGTGGAGTACAGTCAGTCACCATCAGCCAGGTAATCGCGACAGCCGAGAACCGCCAAATACGGGTAACCGCCTAGTAATTTATTATTACTGCAGAAATTCCATTCATTAACTTATTTCTATTTATATATTTGCTTTGTTTGCCAGGAGAGTCACCATTACCTGTTGGGTCAAAGATCACCATCAGGCCTAGGTCAAAGGTCACCATGGGATTATGTACTTTAAGGAATGCTGCGTTGGCCGGACTAATATTTATAATCCATGCAATATTTGTTTTCCGGATAATGAACATGCAAAGGAGTAACATCTTTTTTCAGCATGATAGACAAAGGAGTTTGATTCAGCCACTTAGACAATCAGAAACAAAAACTGTATTTGTTGATGAAACAATGACATATGACATAACATGTGAAGAACAAAATAACAGCATAAATGGAGATTATTTTCACAAGGTTCTGACCCCAATGTACGAGCCACTCTACACATGCCTGAACCCACACACAAAAATAGTAATCCTTGTGATTTCCAAAGCCAATAACATCGAACAGCGTGAAGCAATCAGACACACATGGGCAAAAGCCTTAATCTACAACACATCCTATGTATACATCACATATTTATTTGTAACTGGTAAACAATCATTGTATTATCAGAAAACAGAATTCGAAGAGCATGGAGACATCCTAATAGGTGATTTTGAAGACAATTTCCAATCGAGAAGTGATAGTCTGAAAACACTACTAGGAATAAGGTGGATTTTACGCCACCATTGCTCCAATTCAAACCTTGCCATTATGATTGTTTTGGATGACTTCTTTATCAACTTACCAGTTATACTCCAAAGACTTTTACCCATTATTAAAAACACCAGATTGTCTAATAAGGTTTGGATCGGCAACATACAAAGAGGCAACACTACTGTTCGGTTCCCTCCGTATAGTAAATGGTATTTATCCTACACCAAGTTTCCATGGAACACCACTCCTCCATTTTGCTCCATTGAGACCGGCTACATCCTGTCTTATGGAGCAGCTAAACATCTTTACAAATGGTCTTGGAATAACACAATTCTATCTGTTCCTGATATTTATATTGGATTAGCTGCTGTAGAAGGGCAATGGACAATATCACAAGATATGTCTGTCATACCTAGTTACATCAATAGTAGAAACACCTGCTTGGCTACACAGCAAACTATTACAACAGGATTGAACACACCCAAAAAGTTACAGAGTGTATTCTATAATAAACACATCACAAAAAATAATTGCCCCTAATTTAAACTTGAAGAACCACAACTCTAAACCCATACATCAAATTTTCAAGCTGAAATAGCAAAACAGAAAGCCACTTCCATTTGATACATTTTGATATCTTGATTGTCTCAATATCCCCCTCCCCATTGTTACCATGGCAATCCTTTTAAAGGAGGTAGAGATTCCAACGTTGCACTTAAAAGAACTCAAACCAAAGCTACTCATCAAACCCATGCTTAGTGATATTCTCTGCATGACTGGTAGATTTAACAAGAAAAGCAAACAACAAGTTGGGGCAATACCGTAAAACCTCATCTACAAGCATATAGAGTGTTTTTGATGAAAGCAAAATTAATACGACACAGCCAAAAATATGCCAATACAATAGATTGGTCTTACAATAATACTTGTTTGTATAAGCTTGCATCGGTTTTGTGTATTTGCTCAAAGTCCATAATGTTATAATTCTGTCGATGGATGGCACCTGGATTAATTTAGCTTTCACCAAAAGCACTATAGAGATATATGCTTGTAGACAAGGTTTTATGGTATGCGTAACTTTGGAATCAGCCTGTTAATTTGTTAATAGGACTGCTGTTACAACTGTTTCATAGCTATATGACAGGTATGAGACATGTATCAAAATGTGCACTGCCAATATGAATTTTTTTTTAAATCATACAAAACTTCAAAATTGAATTACTGTTCTGTCACTAAAAGTTTTCTAGTGCACTTACCTAAGTGCAGCTTGTCTGAGATGTGCTATAAGGCATAGGTATGGGTTGGGAGGTAGCCATGGCTTGCTAAATAGATCCAGTAGGAACTCCCGCCAGACTTGGTCCAATTTCACATCCACTAAATACTACATGAGAATATACAAAATATCTTTTGCTAACATGAACAATGGGTTATCCTATATACCCCTATGGAAGACATGATCTCCCATTCAGATTTGAAATTGATTCACTCATACAGGTAACCCCATTTGATTTTCACACTCCCTCCCCCTGTATGGATTTCAACTGGAATAGCTCAATAACAATGGCAATCAAACTAGAAACAAACCATTAGCATTTTACAAGTTATTTGTCCACATTAGTAGACAAATTAAAGCTGAATGATTTCCAAACTTTCTATTTTTTAATATAATTATATATATATTGAAAGTTTTAATATTGTCAAAACTTTCATATTGTCAAAGAAAAAACAGATCATACTGGTATTTACAAAAATTGAAAGAAATGAGGGAAAAAGAGACTACATTGACTGACTGGAGAATAAAAAAACCAACTGCATTGTTTTGGGATTTTTTTTGAGTAGGCATATTATCAAATGGTAAGATGGCAATGACAATAACTGTATAACTGATGTTGAACAAATTTGTTTGGTAGAGGCCATTAAGACATGCATTCAGATGAATCAGTATACACAGAACTGCATAATTTTCTCATATTGTTCGGTGCACAATATACCATATCCCAATCGGTGTTTATGGGGTTTCACATCTGAACTCTTAATATATAAATTATGTATAATATTTTGCAGTAAACCTTTGACAAGAGCTTATTTTAAGCGTACACAGCGCATTTACTGTGTTGAAACGCACTTGTCTCCGGTTGGAGTCAATCTGATGTTGCCGAGTGGAAATTTATTAATGAACTTTGCACTGTACACGTTGTTAGCTCTGATTTTGCAACAGCATGGTAGTGTGCGCTCGTCAAAGGTTTACTGTAAAATATTATAGTTGCTTACCTGAATCAACACAGCATCATCAACTATAATGCGTGGCCACCTACTCTCTTGCTTGGCAGTTTCTACATCAACAACTTATAAAGAGAAAAATTGAAACAATAGCGATTGTTCATACTTTCATACTTTCATATCACTACATTCTACCAAAGTAGAAATTTGCATATGAATGAACACAGCTGCTAACAGTGTGACAATTGTCCACATATGCTGTGTGATGAACATGTGCATAACACGGAAGTGAATCCAACCACGCCAACTCTCTAATGATCGGTTAGTATTTTCATTAAGTATCCAAGATTGTGCGTTCACATTCGATATTCAAATGAAATCGCTGTTGGCAACTGTATGGGTTCATTCAAATGAAATTTTAACTACCTTCCCAATCCACCCACCCGTCAAAAAACCTGCTAGAGTAAATGTGTGTCAAAATGTCCAAGTAAATTGAGTTGTACTCGGTGTCTTAGCTAGCCACCCGTCTGCCCGTCATTTTATACGGGGAGTTTGCTCCTGGGATGGGCAAAATTAATGCCTTTGACAGATGCTGCATTATAATTGTAAGTGTTTAGAAATTCTATTGACCTTTTTACTAGACCAGGTTTGCAAAGTCTTCAGTTAACGGCTCTTTTCAGACCCACCAAACCTTTAAAATTAGCAGATAGGCAAGATCTGCTTGTTCTCTGTTGACAAGGGACAGTCTTCAGTGAACGGCTCTTTTCAGAGCCATCAGTAGGCAAGGGGCGGTCTACATGTCTCATTCTTAAGTACTTTGTCCTGAAGAAGTCAGAGCTACTCCTGACGAAAGCTTGACAGTTCTAAACTTGTCTGACGATGAACCCGCTAAAAACCCACTAATAAGCATGTATGCCTTTGAAATTACTCAAATTGAACTTACAAATATTCCTTTGCTGAGTTATTCTTTTGTCTTCTACACCATGAGGGACAACTTGAGGAACTTCTTTAACTGGAGAGGAAGATGCCTGGTGGCTGAGTGGAGTCTAAAAATGATTAGGAAAAAAGAAAGAATTTGTCTACATATGCTGTCTGCAAAAATACAACATTTGTTGATATTTTGCCCAAGAATATTTTGCAAAACACAGATACAGAAGGAAACTGGTATTATTTTGCTTATAGCTTTTATTGATATTGGTACATGTTGAAAAGTACCTTGTATCAGGTGAGCCCAAAGTGTTAATAGTTTTGGTACCCTAACATTGATGTGTTTCTTCTGTCTTCTAAAATTTATAAGTTAATAACTGCATATTATTTGTTGATAGTGATATTGTACAAAAAAAATTCACTTATACCGAGATGTTGATGCATCTAATGCACTCTACTGAGAACCTATTTCATACACAAGAAAAAATCCTGTAATTTTTGTTATTCTTATAACAAACTTTTCACTAAAAATTACGAATATACAAGCAAAAAATATAATTGCATCAACCTGCAAGGAAAATGAACCAATCTTATGCATACACATTCAAAAGCACTGTACAGAGTGCCTTCAGAGTATGTCAGTACCTTCTGCATACTTTTCTAACCACTTTCCTGATTGGCTGCTATGATATAGGAGTGTATAAAGATAGAATTATCATAATTTTGCCCCATTACCCTCAAAACACATAATGTGCTTTCTGCTATGCTTACTATCCCATAGGAGTATATGAATTGTTTTTTGTAGCGTGCATCCTGCAAACATCATCCTTACAAAATTACAGTCCCTTACCTTACTCTTTCTGTTCTTCATATCTGCTTTGCTTTGACAAGTTTTCACTTCTGATGGAATGTTCTGATGATTTCTCTTCACAGCACTCTTCAAAAACAATAAAAACAGAACAAGTTGAAAATTGTTCCAATTAATTCATGAAGAGTACATTGGTCATATACTCTTCAAGAAATTGAATTAACAATCATTTTTCCTCTTCTTAATGCCCATGTGTCTGGCAAAAAGTTTTTAATACCACTCACTTATTTCCCCTCAGATCACACAAATCTCCTGCCTTATGGTCTTAGAATGTCTTCTAAATGTTTGAGCTGTCAGTAAAACAATGTTTTTATTTTGCCCTCTTTTTCTTCACTCTTCCAACTTGTTTATAGTGCCTACATTGCTTAGTCTACCTTGATCCTATATCTTTCTTCCACAACACTGCAGTAAAACAAGTAAAATAGTCACAAAAGGAAAGCAATCCTATTATTTCATGAAAGTTCATCTGTGCTGGTATATTGAATGATTAAAGTTCAAACCTTTGATAAAAACACAAGAGAATTATTCCTACCTCAGAATTTTCAGACAGTAATGGTATCTATCATCAGAGAGACTGAGAATGTTGGTTATGATCAACAACGATCACAGTCTCGCTGATGAAAGATGGAGTAACCATCAGAAAATTCCAAGGTAGAAATATTTTTCTTGTGTTTGGATCAAAAGTTTTAAACTTTAATTAATCCTATTATTGATATGCACATACTACGTACAGCCGACCCAGAAGCTCGCTTGCAGATCAGCACAAGGAGCATTTATAGAACATCAAGCAAGAATTGACAGTTATAAGTACTCTTTTGTCCCAAAAAACAGTACAGGAATTGAATAGCATTCCATCAAACATTACCAGTATCCCAGACCCTGAACACTTCAAAATCACCTTAAGTGATTTCATCAGAGCCCAGGATCGGAATATTAAGAACTAAATAAGCCCTTATCGTGCACACCTCAATGCTATGCGTCTTCTTCCACATGGAATGTTGCACAGTACAAGAAGATGTGTAAAGAAATACATACCTGTAAGTTAATTTGTTTAAGACATGATGAAGCATCATCTAGGAGCTGTAGGAAGATGGTTGTGCAATACAGTTGAAGGCTTACAAGACACTTCATTACCTATGGATAAGAATGATAGTGAAGAAATACTTTTAAAAAATCTTATTTAACCTGGGTAGATCATTCAATGTTGAAACACTACTTTCCCATGAATAATAGGACAGTGAAATTCAACTTGGGTAGATCATTCAGTGTTGAAACATTGCTCTCCCATGATGCCCAGGGACTGTGGTGTGGTGTACAAACAGCCAGGCATTACCCTGATTGGGAACTGGTTGTGAGGTCTTTGTCATCCACTGTATCAACCCACAATTTAAATGCAGCAATGGAGAGTGGAAAATTGAATAATAATGAATTTTGTATAAGGAAGTAAAGGGCAGAATTGGATTATAGGAAAACTAAAAATAACAAATTCCTAAATGTCTCTCTCACTGTAAATTGGATGTGAAATTATAAACTTGTACAGCAATTCATTTTCAAGATTTGGAGCCTGAATCTAACATCTTGTTTGCCCATCCACAATGTGCCAAGGACTATTTGCTATTATTTGTTGCATTGTTATTCCTTTTCATTCATGGACTCAGAAACCCTTAAAAAAGCCTCATGCCATAAGATACAGGGCTATTCTAATCGAAATCTATATACCCCCTATGGAAGACATGATCTTAATCTCCCACACAGGGGGTGTAAATTTCAAATGGGGTTACCTGAATGGGTGACTTATTTGACATCTACACCCCTGTGTGAGAGATTAAGGTCATGTCTTCCATAGGGGTGTATGGATTTCAACTGGAATAGCCCAACACTATTGTCTCACCTGCTGGTAATCTTGGTCATCATTTTCAACTAATGAACTCAAATGCTGCAGCTTTGCTTTAATGACAGTTGGTACTGTATGCTGGTCTGAAAATTGTCCACTCCTGATAGAAAATAACAAACATAATTCATCTGTCAACAACTACTCCACCAATTCTACAATGTCTGACTCCCAATTTATTTCTCTTAGATCATCCCCACTCTATGCCCATAAACAGCACATAAAGCCGGGGTGTGAGAAATTCTTACAACAGCAAAATGCAGACACCCAAAGTCAGCAATTCTAATTATTTTGTGTTTTGTGAGATTGTAGCATGTGGGTTTCTAACATTGCAAGTTTTATTTTGAAAATTAGCTGGTCTTGAATAGATTTGGGTGTATACGTACATTCAAACTAAGAATTCCTTTGCAAGAAAACTTGTTACATCCAGTAATATCAAGTCTTTCTTTTATGATGTGTTGAAAATGTAATGCTTCAAACATATAGTAATTTATAACTATCGGCAAGGTTCTTCAGTGATCTGCCGATTAGGTGATTTTTACAGTGTAATCACGAAAGTGGGGTTCTGATTGGCTAATTGAATCATGTCATCATTACATTGGCACCTCATTCACTGAACAAACTGTGTAGCATCGGGCACTGCTGAGGAACACTGCTGAATATTATAAAATCCGACTCGAATACAGCATGTTCAGGCATAAGAAAGTGGATCAGTGGAAAAGAAAAAAATATTAACAACACTAAAAGACGAAACTTTAATAGAGTATCCGTCTCCTATACCTTTGTACAGATAAGAGAGAGAGAGAGAGACTCTAGTCCTATTATAGAGTAATATCTGGTCTTGTTGACTGAGATTTGTAGGAGAACAAAGCACTCAACTTACAATGCTGTATCCAGAACATGTATAAGGACTCCTCTATACTGTCTTACTGCTTGTGTTAGCATGTCTTGATGCTGATGAGACATGACACCCTGAATGAAACACATGGAAATATAAGATGGGGTAAATGCTGAATTAAATACTTCTACTTAGCATATCTGACTTGAAAACTAAATGGAGCAACAATTACGATGTAACATGTTGAAACAAAACTCACTGTCACCAAGATTGAACCAAATTGACATGTCAATTAATATAAATCAAATGTAGATAAAAATGGCAAATAAGCCAAAACACAAAACATATTAAAACAAACATGTTAAGTTCTTCAATTTTGTTTTGGAAGTATTTATTTCAGATTTCAGTGTGTGTGGGGGAGTGGGGGGGGTGTGGGGGAGGTGTATCACTATAAAATATTGACACTGAAAAACACACTGAAATCCAAGTTCAGTACTACTCTAGCCATTTTCAGTGTTACTCTGGGTATTTTCAGTGTAATTTTCAGTGTGGCTATAATTGTGAATTGATTAATTTTCATAACAATAGCATGGACAAATACATTTCAGAGTGATTAGCATCATTCCAGTAGGGTCACTCATTTTCAGTAGTGTTTCTGTCCATATTTCAGTGTGATCAGATATTATTCTGATAACAAAATAACACTTTTCAGTGCGCTGTTTCAGTGGTATTATCTATTGCCTAAATTTTTGGTGTTACTCCACAGTTTCAGTGTCAATTTTCAGTCTCAAAATGCGATGTAATCAAGCAAAATCAGTTGGAAGTCGGAAATATTGATTTTGAGATATAGCCGAACAAAGGAAGTATTTCCTTTTGTTTCCTATTGTTTTAGAAACTTTTTAACTGCTCATATCTTTTGAACTGGTTGTCCAACTTCAATTGAGTTTTCTGCAAAAAGAAACTTTGCAAATGCTGTTTACAATCCTATAGATGAGTTGACTTCTGACATCAATGCCTGGCAGTATGCGCACTCATCATCACAATTTCCATTGTTTTTTTGCCTGGCAGTATGCGTGCGCATCATATTTTGTTCAGGGCCTGTGCTATTAAATCTACCGCCACGTCACAAGAAGGCTATTGAACAGTGGTTGTATGCAGTTCGCTCATGTATCTCGATACACCAGGCCCTTGCCTTTGTTGATAAACATTGAGGTCAACTCATCTATAAGAAACTAAAATTGAATATGTCCAACTTCAGACTGATTTTACTTAATCACACCACATATCATAGTTTATGTATATGTTTGTATACCAAGAAACAAGGACACACACATGAGAAATCTCTGGGTAACTGTGGACACATGAACTAAGGACAACCATCTTGTACAATGTGTCTACAACCATGGCCAAAATGTGTTGGGACACTTATGGAAAACGTACACTATAGTATGACCTTATTTCCGTTATTATTAACGTGATAAAGTGGAGGTTTCTTTGGTGTCAAGCCTAAACACTTTCCTAACACCCCAACCCTCCCCTTCCCCACCAATCAATGTTGGGTGCCACAAGGCTCGTGTGACCAAAAAAGTCGGATTCAACATTGATCGGGGAGTGGGGGCTTATTTACATTACCCTATCAAACCGTCCCAACACTTATGGCCAGCATTGTCTCTAAGGTACAAAAAATCAAATTTTAAAATGTGTGTTTTGGCCCATATCTCCTCAACCATAGCTTGGATTTTCATCAAATTTTACATGAAAACGGAGAAACTATTTATCTTTTCACTTATATAAAAATTATTGCATTTTCCTCATGTGATTTAGGGATACGGTCACGTTTTATACCCAATATCATGTATTTTACAGTGCGTTCTGAACATTATTAGCCTATGCCAACTACGTATTTTGCTTAAAATGACGTTTTATTTTGAAAGAGTAGTGATTTAATCGCCAGAAATACATGATATTTGTTGACAGGAATTGATTGAAGTCTTTTAAAAGAGTGATTTTGGGAAAAAAATACTTAAAATTAAAACAAAAGCTAATTTTTAGACAAAAAAAAACAAAACTTTAATCAGTTTCATCGTTTGCATCAAAACGTATGTGGTATTTGCAACGAGTATATCGTGTAAATATAATCATAGTCGGCAGGAGTAGGCTTAAATTACATTTTATGACTGAAATTTATTAAAGCGATTTCAAACAAACTACGTATAAAAAATAACATAGCACATAAAAAAGTAATTATCATAATATTACACATAATTTCTAAATCAGAATTTCATCATCTTCAGAAGATAGCAAACATCATTGACTATTCACCTTCATATCCTATTAGACTAGTCGACTTTCTGCTGAGTAATAGAAGTCTTAGGTGCGTTGTTTTTAAAGTTAAAAACTGTCTCTATGTTTTTTTAAAGTCAATTGGCATGATTGGGGTAGGCTGAATCCAACAAACGTGGATACCATCAACAATTGTAATGTTTTGACATTATAATTTGCATAAAAACAAAATAACCGCCAAAATCATCAAATTAATATTTAAAACTCTGATAACTTTGGTAGTCATTTTGTTTGATGCAAATTAGCAGGTCAAAGCATATAAATTATTTTTGGTATCCGTGATTCATGAACTCAGCATACCCAAACTGACTTTTCATAGATACCACTTTAAACAAAAAATGCACCTTGATGGCTTATGCCCTTTCCAAGAAATTCGACTAGTCTATTACAGGCATAGGCACACCTTTTGGATCCAATGATGATGATTATGATGATGATGATGATGGTGATGGTGATGATGATGATGATGATGATGATGATGATGATGATGATGATGATGATGATGATGATGACGATGACGATGACGATGACGATGATGATGAAGATGATTATGATGATGATGATGATGATGATCACCACCATCATCATCAGCAGCAGCAGCAGCAGCATCATCAAGACCTAATAATTGTATTTATTTCCTTATTAAACATATTTATAACTCGCGTATACCATTATGCGCAAAGCTGAAACCCTATGCACGGCAAAGGTCATTTAGATAATACAATGCCTCAGTGAACCGTTCAATAATTCGATTCATCATTGACATTTGTACACGGAAGGTGATTTCGGGTCACGGTATGCCGGCTATAATAAAAGAGAATCACTACTATCTCTTTATTTAGATTACGAGTGCATACCGTGGGTTTCAGACTTTCTTACACTTTTAGAATATATTTTCTTCAAAAATGCCTGGAATACCGTTCTTCTATAGCCAATAAGACAAGTTTCATGTCCTAAAAGCAGCGGGTTAGTTTAAACACTTTTATTAACTTCGCAATAGCTTTTATGCCCCAAAATACTTCGTAATGTTACTTGAACCTATTAGCTCACTTGATAAGGCGTCTGTCTTATGCTCAAAAAGTCTGAGTTCGAATCCTAACGATTAAATTTTTTTTTTTTTTTTTTTTTTTTTTTTTTTTTTTTTGCTTTCTTATTAAAATTACCAATTTCTCACTTTTCTGTTGAAATGAAAATATGTAGGATTCTTATTTTCATAAATAACATCACAAATAAAAGAAGAGTGTCAACTGAGCTAACACACAGTACTTTTTCATCCATTATTGTATGTAATCGAAATTAATGCTAACAAGTTGATTTACTCTGTTGCTTCATTTGTTGCTTCATTTGTGGTAGACTGCGGTAAATTGGGAAAACAAGTGTGCATGGGTTCGATTCCTTTATTTGTTTTTTGATCACGAGATGTTGTGATAACTTTTATTTTCTTCTATAGCTGTAATGTAACATTTTAATTGGTGGAAACAATAATTTTCCATTTTAAAACCCAAGTTTTTGACAGTTAAAGTGACGAATAGTGAACTTAGACAGGGCCAAAATATCGCTTTAAGACATTTTAAGTGACCAGTCCCTAAATTTCAAATGTAGCCATCCAAAATTTTTTTGGTAAAGCCACATGATAAGATCTCTAACTGCTCCAAATTTGGTGTCAATATCATATTCACTTTTTGAGTTATAAGCAAAAAACTGAAATTAGATGATTTTTTTCAACTTTTCAAATACAACCATGGCCAAAATGTGTTGGGACACTTATGGAAAACGTACACTATAGTATGACCTTATTTCCGTTATAAAACGTGATAAAGTGGAGGTTTCTTTGGTGTCAAGCCTAAACACTTTCCTAACACCCCAACCCTCCCCCTTCCCCACCAATCAATGTTGGGTGCCACAAGGCTTGTGTGACCAAAAAAGTCGGATTCAACATTGATCGGGGGGAGTGGGGGGCTTATTTACATTACCATATCAAACCGTCCCAACACTTATGGCCAGCATTGTAGATCTAAAACAACATAAGAAAATATCTAAAACAGCATAAGAATGCATTACAACTGCCATTGTAGAGTAAGATCTACACCTGGAAATTTAAATCTTTAGAGTCAATAGTAAAGTGAATTAAATTTGAACGAGTGTCTGCAATTCATTGCACAATTATTATAAGACTATTATACACAAGTGCTCCATCCATGTCAAAAAATGAACAGAAAACAGCTCCTCTTTCGACGTATGTATGCAGGGCATGACCTTTAACACGTAAGCAAGCTATTTAACATAACCAAAGGTTAGTTCCCGATTGATGCTTTTTAGGACATGGAAATAGGTCCTTTGCAGTGTAAATAAAATATTAAATCCTTTTCTGGCATGTTTGTGTATAAATGATATGTCATGGGAGAGTAAAAACTGAATGTCCATGGTTGGAGGTGTTTACATGTAGGGGTGTGTATGCATTCATTTGCAGAAACTTGAATTGAATTAACTTATCAGACCAATTTGTCGGTCGCAACACATAGTGGCGTACATGAAGGACAAAATACGTTTCCGAGCAAAACGTTTTTGAAGCATATGCTACTAGTAACGGTGTCGATACTTCTCCACTGTTATCTATCAGTGGTCCAATTCGATTTGAAATTGAAGTTTAAGGTTCTGTATCTTTATTTTATTTTATTAGTTCTTATTTTGCCTGGGGAAACCCCATCAGTGCAAGCACTGTTTTTCAGGGGTGCCCAGGGTCAAACAAAATACATCAAAATCTTTTAAAAACACATACATTAAAATTAAATATGGAATACAGATAATAAGATAGAATTGCACATGTATACAACATACTTAATAAAACACTATGTAAAAATACATTTAAATACCCATGCCAGCTGGGATTACATTAGATACACATAATTATAGTGAAGGAGCATTTTAAATATCAAAATTGCACGTTTTAAATATCAAAATTGCACGTTTAATAGTTAAAAATTGCACATTTAATAGTTAAAGAGGAATAATTATTATATGATAATAGCCAGCTCTAATCCTATACGCCACTATGTGAAACGGAAAATTTGGAAAATCACTCTACGCCACTATGTGTTGCGACCGACGAATTGATCCTTATAAAATGTTGCAAGAATAACAAACTTGGTTGCAACCAACCAAAGAAAAACCAAACTTCAACTTCAACCTAGCTTGAATGCAACAAATGATATACCTGTACTTGACACTGTATAACCTGTTGTATCAAGGTATTATGACACATTGCAACATGCCATCTGTGTGCTGTACTGTGAAAGAATCTCTGAATCTCAACTAAGATATCATTGTGCCATCTAGTTCTGCAGACAAAGGAGCAACATGGAAAATCCTAAACCCTTCATTATAATCTCTTATCCGCTTCAGTGCCAATCAACACGCTAACACCAAAGGCTGACCCTTCAAACCCCCAGGGTCCAATTAACAGCCTCATTCCTACATCAAGCCCCAGACTTACAAAAAAGATTTCAAAATGAGACCTGTTCCCATAAAATGAGAAGAAAGCTGCAAATCTTTATTTTTTAGCTATGGTCAGATTCATAACCTCTGGATCATCATTTTTAAAATGATATTACTTGCCAGAGTTGCTCCCTCAATATTCAATATTTTATGAAAAATTCTTTGAATGATCCACATCTCCTTTTTTCCTTTTTAAATATTGCTAAATGAATGCAAAATTGATTCTTTGACTGTGCAACACAAAGGAACCCCATAAAAATTTTGCAATGAATGAAGTTTTCAACCACCATTTCTTTCAACACCTTACCTTTCTAGAAGTATCTGATTGAGAATAAGATGTGCCACTTTGAAGGCATCCATAACTGGATCCAGAGTGGATATCGTCTGCTCGAAATGCAGTCTGAAATATTGGAAACATGCAAATTTGATAAGCAAATAACAATAAGGCGATGGGAATAAACCCAGTTCTGTGGGTGGACGGACCTTTCAAGTAGGGTCAATTGGTCAGACATTTTCTTTCTGTTTTTGCAAATGACTTCTAAAATCTCCTAAATTTGTAAATAATTTGCAATATTTTGAACAAAAAAACACATTATAGTCAGCATTTATTTGTACAGGAAAAAATCTCCAATTTCTTTAAAATCTGGGTCGGTTAAGCCTGTAGAATTGTGGGTGGTAGTTTTTGTAACATCACCTAAAGTGTGTGTTGTTTGTGTGCACACCTTTTTATTCCTTCTTTCACATTCTCTTTGATAACATCACTGGTAACATATTCTGTGCTAAATCAATAGACATAAATGTCATTTACAGGCAACTGCATTTTAAATCAGTGCCGCCAAGAGGCATTGTGGCCCCCGAGGTCTCTTTTCTTTGCTTTTATGGGCCCATTAAGATATGTTTTCTTAATTTTCACAGGCCCCTAGGACCCTGGGCCTGGGGGTTATGCACCCCCTTAACCCCCATTGTCGGCAGCACTGTTTTAAATACACAGTACAAAATTCTTACTTGATTGGTGCTACCACTATATCCAAATAGGGAACCTTCTCTTCACATTCAGCATCATCACTTCCTGCAAACATTTGCTGTGCTCGTAAAACTGATGCCTGGGATGTTTTGGCTGCTTCTATTTCTCTTGCAATGTGACTATGCCGATTCATGGTCATCATGTATGTCTCGCAATCAGCTTTCTTCAAGAAGACGCCCTCGTGGACGGTTATGAACGGTAACTTTGCAAAGCTGAAAAGACTGAAATAAAAAAGAACAATTGGTAAGGATGCTGCAGTAAATTTTACACTTAATTTGTTGTTTACATTTTGATAATTTTTTTAAAGTATTAATAACATCTCAAAATGGGCAACGATAGGAGAAATCAAAGACTATGTAAGACATATAGATCTACACCCGCTCACAACATGAGCAAAGTCATTAGCATTGATTAACATGCAGATAATATGACACAGACTATACAACATGGGAAATCATCGCACTCTATCATCTTAACTTGATTCATTGGCTGTTGCATTTAACATGTGTTTAAGATAGTAAAGTGGATTGATCACATACATTTCTGTCAGTTTGATCAGCTTGTAATCGGCGGGAATTGTTAGGCTTTTTCCACTATGCCGTAAAGTAGACCGACGTTGAGAGTGATATACCTGTTTGGTATATATTGTGCTTGTGAAAGAAAGTAAACAAACTTTAGGACTTGAATTAATAAATTGTGATGCTGCTGGCAAGATGTTACAAGACAATTCTCGAAATGAAATATATTGATATTATTCCGTGTGGTAATAAGGCCTGCCGGTACAAGCTGATCAAACTATACATGTATTCATTCTCAATTTGCTTGAAATAACTTGACGTACGACTATACAGCACTAGGACTCATCAGATAGCTTTTTCAGTTTGAAACCCATGCACTACTTTTTTAGGTGCAAGAGTGGAATGATATTTCTTCCAACAAAATCTTAGCATCCAGCCACTTCAACTACTGCAGACGCTAGTCGAGCTAGTGAAAACGTTCCAGGTGGGCGAAAAATAGTGTAGAGTTGAGGTTAAAATGTTCTTATTATTTTAGTTGGCACTACATATGAAAATCCACTCATACATGTATAGCATTATTGTTTAGTAGACAAAATATGTCTTTTTGCTTTTATTCTTAAAATCAAAATCCTACTTCTTACCTTTCTTCATCCGAGTCCTCTCTAGTCTCAATGAAGTGCAGCACATACTGCTTACTACCACGCTTGAAATACTGTTTCTCCTTATTCATTGTATATACACACTGGTTTGATGAGAAAAATAAAGGTAAACAAATCAAAATATGGTTGGATTCAAACATGTGTCGTCACATAAACATGCTGCATGGTCATCAAATGTGACCAATGAATTTTGAAGCACTTTTCAAAATGTGTATAAATGATACACCAACCTTCCATATTTTTACCAAGTTTAGAAACGCTATACTGATAGGCTCATAGCAAGCACCAAGGGAAAAATAGTTGCCCTATTTCCCCCGATTTGTTTTATTACACTGAAATTGGCTATGGGGATGAGGTTGTCATGTATAGAGGGAAAATAACAGAGAGGCACAATAAAGTTTGCTCATGATTAGGTGTTATAACATATCAAACCAAATCAAATTGTACTAAAATCATATCAACTCAAATAATCACATCAGTTCAATCACACCAAATATTAAAATCAAATTACATCCTCTTAAATCAACACTAAATCAAATCAAATTAAATTAAATCAAGTCAAATCAAATCAAATCCAAACCTGTGGAGTGTAGACTTAACTGGTGCAAGGTGGATGTTGTCCTTCTTTGACAGACCTATTGTATGCATTACACTGATGAAATGGGCTTCTCTGTTTTGAATAGCCTCTATTGACCACACCTCAGGTATCATACTTAATCAAGACAGTTGGGGTTTTACATTCATTCAACTAATCAAATCAAATCAAATACAAAATGCAAATGTAGAGTGTAAGTTGTTTTTCTTTTATGGCTCTTGCTATGTATTGCACTGATACAACTCATCTTTTCTGTTTTGTACAATCTCAATACAAGTATTGACATTTATCAAGATAGATGGCGTTTTACATTCATTGAACTATCAAATCATAGCAAATCTAATCAAATCTAACCATTTGCAAATCACACCAAACCAAATCTAATCAAATCTAATCAATTACAAACCTGCATAGTAATAGGTTGTCTTGCATTGGTGGCCCTATGTATTGCACTGACAAACTCATCTTGTCTGTTATGTATATCCTCTATAGTCCATACTTCAGGTACTGATGGTGTTCCCTTGCTGTTGGTAGAATCTCCTGATGTGAAGGCTCTTGCCAATGATGAAGTGGAAGATCTGTTTTTAGACAAGACAATTATAAATAATATAGACTGTCTCGTCTCAAGTTGAGAGTAATTAATGCCATGCTGGATTTTGCAGTGGATTTTTTTAATCTGCCACTGCAAAATCCAACATGGTATTACTCTCAACTTGAGATGAGATGTATTTTCGAAATTATTTACCAACAAATATGAGCTTACATTAGATTATTTTTATCCTTAAAAATAAACTATTACCAAGTTTCATTCAGGGGATTTTTTGCATCATTGAATCAATGAACCAAGTATACTTTAATAGACCATTTTAAATCAAGATCGGAAAGGTTTGGTAAACCAGATGCAGTAAGTGGTATTTATCCAGTAGGCTAGGGGGTCAAATTGGTGGACAATTAACGTCACAAATCACAGTACCGTTTTGAGTAAAAATACAGCTTTTTAAGCCAATGTCAACATGGGGTCATCAGATATATTTTCCTAACATATTGAACTAACACCTCCGCTATTTGGCACATCACAATATGACAGTAATAGGAAGAAAAGTGCAAATGTTTGTAATTTTTCGGCACTTTGGAAAAATTGACACTTTGCAACGTATACAATAATCTCTTACACAAGATATACCCCACGCTTGATCATGTCTTTCATGCAGATTTGTGTTCAGGCTAAATTGCTGTGCTTGTGTTAGCATTGATGGCCTAGAATTATAAACTGGGTTATCCATAAACAGACATCAGCTGTCTTCGGAAAACTTTGATTTGAAAATATCTACAGGGATGTATAAAGCTTACCTAATTGCTGTTTTCAGCAAAGTGGTATGAGATGCCCTGACAGTTGCCGTCTTGGATTTGCCTGCATTTGTCTTAGGTCTTGATGATGTAGATACCAATACTGATGATGATTGTTTTTCACAAGGAGAGGTATCAGCACTTACTAGAGGTACACTCACACCTGCACAAAAGTTTCATATTTTAATTGATAGCAATAATTGGTAAAGGAATATTGGCCATTATGAGATACTTAACATATATTGTGTAATATCAGTGATATGGTTGATACTTTGATCTGGGCATGGGCAAACCCAATATTTAACTCACCTTTCTGAGTATTGAATTAAACATAAAACTGATCAACTGGACTCACATTTATTTGAGAGGCTACAGTATCGCACCTAATCCAAGGTGCATCTTCAGGCCGTCTGATGATCTGGCGGCAAAAGGTCGTTGACCTTGGACCTTGAAAGATGCACCTTGGATTAGGTGCGATACTGTAGCCTCTCAAATAAATGTGAGTCCAGTTGATCAGTTTTATGTTTAATTCAATATTTATTAAACCTGGATGAATGACAACCTTCACAAACATCACCTTTCTGAGCTTTTGATGAAAGGTATGTCATCTTTAATTCCACTTCCCACAGGACTTGCTAGTCATTTAACATTGTGTCTTTATATACAACTAATTCTCTTAAGGAATATTTCCACCATCTTGCTCCCAGGATATATATTACATATGAACTGAATACATAATAATTAGGTATATTCATTATTACAGGCAATCTCAAAATTATTGTTTCCCCGTTAGTAGTGATATTCATTGAAAAGCCAGATTCTTCTAAACACAACATTCAATCCTCTTGAAATTACCCAAATTGATAGATTTATGATCTACAAATTATGTTGTGATCTTGTGTTGCACTGGATGAGGATAGAGTTAGGATATCAGGCATGAGACTGCACTTTCCTAAAAAAAACTGAAAAAACTGAAAATGCGCGTGAAATTGGGCAAAAAGTACCAAAAACAGGCTGAAATTAAATAAAGTTGCGGAAATTTTGACTATAAAAAAAACTGAATTCAGTTTTTAAACTGAAAATTCTCATGCCTGGGATATAAATCTATAATGTTGCATCTGGCACCACCAGACAAAAATGAAGTTCCATTTATTAGATTTATTTCCAAACTCTGTTTACAATTACGGATGACTAAGAACATTCACTCAATGGATACGGATGTCATGAACAAACTCACAACAAACTATTTGGTAACATTCATTTTGATGCAGCCTGTAAAACCTAGTGTTCAAACGTGTTGTTACCTAAAAGCTGATGAGGACATGTGTCTCTGGTAATGACTTCAATATCTTCTACAATACTGCTAACAAACAAGTCCAAACCCTATGTAGACAAAGACAGACAAAAACAAGCAAACTTAAGACCACTTTTTTTTTTTTTTTTTATCAAAGTACAAATTTTGAAAGTTATATTTATATCTCCCTCTCATCTCCAGTGTGCCTCTGTGACTCAGTTGGTTTGAGCATTGTGCTAGTATTACGAAAGGTCGCCTGTTTGAATCCGGCCAGATGCACTGTTGTTGTTGTTTGTTGTTGTTTTTTCAATGTTTATGTGTGCTGGCTGCTCTGGGGAAGATTAAAATTTGTTCAAGCACAAATTTTGGAGATTTTTTGGAGGCAAACAAAATCTGCTGACATTATCATGCAGTTCACAAAAGTCTAAATAATTGGTCTTTTTATTTAATAATCTCATACTCTTCCGTAACAAATGAGACCTATTCTCACAAAATGAGTGGAAAGTCGCCAGGGAAGGAAAGGAAATAGGGCTTATTGAACATGTCCGAAAACAATAAAAAACAAATCATTCTTCATTCAAATACTGACTTTTGAAGACCAAGTGAGAGGGAGCAACCCTGACAAGTTAACGCTTATGATCCAGAGATGTGAATCTGGACATAACTCAAAATAAATTGATTCTCTCGTTTTGTGGGAACCGGTTCAAATTATGCATAATCTTTCCTGTGATATATCTGAATACTGAATTGCAGATCTCAGATTGTTAATGTTAATGGCTCAGACTCCAATTCTATGGCTTTAACATGTGGAGTTCCACAGGGGAGTATCTTGGGTCCCATTGAATGCTATGCTTTCTTTTAATAACATAGAATGATAAAATTTCTACTGCTACCAAAATGTTGAATAGTTTCTTACCACATTGACATCCAGGCCATAGATAACATATTCTAATCTTACATCCACAGTGTCCACATGACCATACAATGACTCGGTGAAAGCTGCTGGACCCACCAAGGCTACAAGAATCTGTCCCTGTAGGGAATCAAGAACACATCAAACAAATCAGGAATATTGGACTTGTTTGCTTTGCAGTGCTCATTCCCAAAAGGGAAAATCAGCAAAGCAATGATTCCTTAGCTATAGAGCTGACCTGGCCAAATGGCCACTCATAACAAACAAAAGGTTACTGCTAGGAGAGGGAACAGTAAAACCTTACTACATGGTTTCCACATTGAAGACAAAATAAGTATTAAACTCTTGAGCTTTGGCTTCAGAAACAAGATATTAGTTACTTAAACATTATAGCTGTTGTTAGCATATCCTTCAAAATTACCACTGTTGGAAAAGGCTCATATTATGTATAGTATGACAGGTTTAATTATTTAAATATAGTTGGTCTGATTTTATCACAAAATATTTTCTACCTTACATTAAGGCACATCACCCAGACAGTATTACTCCATGTTTTGAATTAAATCACTCCAGCAATTTGAATGTTAAAAGTAAACATGTGTATTGCAGTTACCCATAGAATCAAATGATAATCTTGATGAAGTGGTGCACCATCCCAAATGCTATCACTTTTGTGTTCATTCAATCTAAAGGAACCACATCTCAGGTCCCAATGTTTTTGGGAGTTAATGATGCCAATACTTCAATTTTATCCTAAATTTGACCACTGATCATTTTGCTTATAACTTGAGAACAGCATGTCATAAGTAGATTAAACTATAGGGCCTACATATCCTGAATCCTTAAAACAAATTGTGAGCATATTTGAGAAATTTTCCATTTATGTGACCTGCACTTATTGTCTTTGGGAACATCCTAGATGTATTTTGGGACCATCCAAGGAACCTATCAAAGTCAGTTTGGTTTAGATTTTGGGGCTGCAAAAAGGAGGAAGTCCAAGCTCCCAAATAATATGACGAACCTGAATTCACTATAGTACTTACCGAATACCCAGAATGCTCTTCTATCCCAACAATTCTTTTGGGTGTAACATCTTGAATCAGCCAATCATATCCCTTGAGACCTTTCCCATTCATTACATGCACCATATGCTTAAGCCCCCACACATTATCGCAGCCTTGTAGACCATACATGCCCGATACACTGGTTTTCATTATCTTCTTATCACCTGATGATGATACTGAAGTCATATCAAACACCTGGAACCTAAATAAAAACAGGAAAAATAGAGATGTTTTACATTTTTTTTATTCTGATAACAATCAAAAGGATCATCTCTAAGGTGTACATAGTAGGTATTTATAACAGTACACTAAACACTAGACAGATCTTGGAACTGTTTTCTGAAATGATTTACCAATGTCTCCAAAATGCCCAGTTTAAGAATATACGGAAGACTTGTCACCTAATGACCTATTTTCACCAAATGATCACCAATTTGAGAGGTTTTGTCACCAAAGACTCAGTAACTTGGACTAAATTTAACAGTACTTGTTATTTAATGAGATGTGCTTCTTTTTCTTCATGTGTCACTCATTTGTCTCCAACCCCTCCCACCCATTGTAATAAACATGGGACTGATATCCGAATGACCTCTACTTTTGCACTTGTGCATCGTCAAAACACTTACGTTATTTTGACAAACCAGTGAAGTGCCAAAGGACAAACTTGCTGCCTTATAATGTTTTGCAGTAAAAACAAGAGTATATTTTAAGCGTACATCATGTATTTACTGCGTTGAAACACACTTGTATCTGATTGGCTGCTGAGGTGATCTACTGCTGCCTAGTGGAAATTAATATAATAAATTTTGCGCCATATGCGTTGTTAGCTCTGACTTAGCAACATCAGGGTTAACAAACCCAGGGTATGGATTGTAAGGCAACTTGGTCAGACTAAGTAACATACGTAGCAGGTTACTCATCATATCTTGAAGACGTGTGTCTTTCATACCTACCCTTCAGCTACAGGTCTCAGTCTGCTTACAAACCCAGGGTAGGGATTGTAAGGCAGCTTGGTCAGACTAAGTAACATACGTAGCAGGTTACTCATCATATCTTGAAGACGTGTGTCTTTCATACCTACCCTTCAGCTACAGGTCTCAGTCTGCTTACAAACCCAGGGTAGGGATTGTAAGGCAGCTTGGTCAGACTAAGTAACATACGTAGCAGGTTACTCATCATATCTTGAAGACGTGTGTCTTTCATACCTACCCTTCAGCTACAGGTCTCAGTCTGCTTACAAACCCAGGGTATGGATTGTAAGGCAACTTGGTCAGACTAAGTAACATACGTAGCAGGTTACTCATCATATCTTGAAGACGTGTGTCTTTCATACCTACCCTTCAGCTACATGTCTCAGTCTGCTTACAAACCCAGGGTATGGATTGTAAGGCAACTTGGTCAGACTAAGTAACATACGTAGCAGGTTACTCATCATATCTTGAAGACGTGTGTCTTTCATACCTACCCTTCAGCTACATGTCTCAGTCTGCTTACAAACCCAGGGTAGGGATTGTAAGGCAACTTGGTCAGACTAAGTAACATACGTAGCAGGTTACTCATCATATCTTGAAGATGTGTGTCTTTCATACCTACCCTTCAGCTACAGGTCTCAGTCTGCTTACAAACCCAGGGTATGGATTGTAAGGCAACTTGGTCAGACTAAGTAACATACGTAGCAGGTTACTCATCATATCTTGAAGACGTGTGTCTTTCATACCTACCCTTCAGCTACATGTCTCAGTCTGCTTACAAACCCAGGGTAGGGATTGTAAGGCAACTTGGTCAGACTAAGTAACATACGTAGCAGGTTACTCATCATATCTTGAAGATGTGTATCTTTCATACCTACCCTTCAGCTACAGGTCTCAGTCTGCTTACAAACCCAGGGTAGGGATTGTAAGGCAACTTGGTCAGACTAAGTAACATACGTAGCAGGTTACTCGTCATATCTTGAAGACATGTATCTTTTATACCTACCCTTCAGCTACAGGTCTCAGTCTGCTTACAAACCCAGGGTAGGGATTGTAAGGCAACTTGGTCAGACTAAGTAACATACGTAGCAGGTTACTCGTCATATCTTGAAGATGTGTGTCTTTCATACCTACCCTTCAGCTATAGGTCTCAGTCTGCTTACAAACCCAGGGTAGGGATTGTAAGGCAACTTGGTCAGACTAAGTAACATACGTAGCAGGTTACTCATCATATCTTGAAGATGTGTGTCTTTCATACCTACCCTTCAGCCATAGGTCTGAGTCTGCTAACAAACCCAGGGTAGGGATTGTATGGCAGCTTGGTCAGACTAAGTAACATACGTAGCAGGTTACTCATCATATCTTGAAGACGTGTGTCTTTCATACCTACCCTTCAGCTACATGTCTTAGTCTGCTTACAAACCCAGGGTAGGGATTGTAAGGCAACTTGGTCAGACTAAGTAACATACGTAGCAGGTTACTCATCATATCTTGAAGATGTGTGTCTTTCATACCTACCCTTCAGCTACATGTCTTAGTCTGCTTACAAACCCAGGGTAGGGATTGTAAGGCAACTTGGTCAGACTAAGTAACATACATAGCAGGTTACTCATCATATCTTGAAGACGTGTGTCTTTCATACCTACCCTTCAGCTCTAGGTCTCAGTCTGCTTACAAACCCAGGGTAGGGATTGTAAGGCAGCTTGGTCAGACTAAGTAACATACGTAGCAGGTTACTTATCATATCTTGAAGATGTGTATCTTTCATACCTACCCTTCAGCTATAGGTCTCAGTCTGCTTACAAACCCAGGGTAGGGATTGTATGGCAGCTTGGTCAGACTAAGTAACATACGTAGCAGGTTACTCATCATATCTTGAAGACGTGTGTCTTTCATACCTACCCTTCAGCTATAGGTCTCAGTCTGCTTACAAACCCAGGGTAGGGATTGTAAGGCAGCTTGGTCAGACTAAGTAACATACATAGCAGGTTACTCATCATATCTTGAAGATGTGTATCTTTCATACCTACCCTTCAGCTACAGGTCTCAGTCTGCTTACAAACCCAGGGTAAGGATTGTAAGGCAGCTTGGTCAGACTAAGTAACATACGTAGCAGGTTACTCATCATATCTTGAAGACGTGTGTCTTTCATACCTACCCTTCAGCTATAGGTCTCAGTCTGCTTACAAACCCAGGGTAGGGATTGTAAGGCAGCTTGGTCAGACTAAGTAACATACATAGCAGGTTACTCATCATATCTTGAAGATGTGTGTCTTTCATGTAGGATGTTATCACTTCCATCTCCTTCCCAGCTGCACTCTTGCTATCCGTAGGTGGCTGGTATGTGTATCTCTTGATAGCCTATGATTTTTAAGAAAAATGTAGACTTTAGTTTTGATCAATTTTACAGAAGGATCTCAAAATGAAACATAATTTGGGGAAAAGATTTGAGAAAGGGCCATTTTAGACAACATAAAACTCAACAAACATAAAAACAAACAAAAAGCCAAAACAAAACAACAAAGCAACAAACAAAAAACACTAAAACAAAAATTGCACATTTAAAAACTTTTCAAGCAGGTTCAATTAGGATACCAAATGAGGAACCTTAGTGGTCTAACTGATCTTGTTCTGTAATGTATATCATTTCAAAAATTATACATACTGATTGACACTGACACACACATTTTCAGCGAATATCAAATCAGCTTACACACTGATATCATGCATTATGCACAATTTGATCAACTTGGTTTCTTGATTCAAGGAGCCAAGTCTTTGACAAATCTGGTTTTTCAATCTAGAAAGCAGGTTTTTCAAAAAGTTGATTTTCCATTGATAAACATTCCTTTTTCAATTCAAAAAGCCAACTTTTTGATAAACTTGGTTTTTCAAACAAGAAACCAGGTTTTCTGTGAAAACTTTTTTTTCCTTTTCAATCAAACAACCAGGTTTCTCTCTTTCATTGTGCAAACATTTGCCACAGACATCAAAGATTACCTCTTTTATATCATCATCATCTTCAGTTCCAATTCCTTCATTTTCTGACATTGTTAGTTGTGATGTTGCTCAGGTTGTGAACAGTTGTGCTATTTTGAAGCTACTTCTCTACACTCAGGAATCCCTCTAAGCCTATAACATTAAACAAGTTAATGAGTTATTGTCATTGATGAGTTTACAGAAAGAAAAATGAAGACTGGCCTAGGCTTAGTAACCATTTATCAAGAAGACTATCTTCAATCCAGGGCATTGATTTATCCATAAAGGTTTATTACACAAATATAAAACATTAAAATAAAGAGCAATTTACATAGTTGAAACATCCACACATTCATTTTCAACCATTCACCCACCCCTACATCACAACACACATCTCCGCACCCACATCCACTAATAAACTATCACTCCCACAAGATCACCCCCACTGACTTTTACAATACACACTGGCTCCCATCACACAACTCGATATCCACACTCTACTGTATACCCTCACACAGCACTTACCCAATCTCTTTCCCTACCCATGCAGCATGCAACAGTGATTACGTGCTCAATCTTCTCCCCGGCACATACAATTCAATTCAATTCAATTCAAGAAACATTTATTTCACAACTTCAAAAATACATAATATAAATGACAAATGCCATAATTTTCAAACTAATTACATACAAAGCAAAGTAGTGAATCCGATCACAAGCCCACTGATGACAGTCAAATGCGATCACGTAAGAACAAACAACCTATTAAAAGGCAAGAGACAGGACAAGAGTGGGTCTGAGACAAGATTAAGAGGGGCATCAATAAAAAACCTAAAATAAAGTTGTGGGGCAACACACGGGGAACAAGCTCGTGGGTGCGGGTTGCCGGCAAACAGTACAAACGAAAATACAATTTATACAAACAGGACAAGACAAGACATTACAAAAAAATAAGATGTGAACAGGAGTCAAAGAATAATTACTGGTAAACCGGTTTAGAAAGCAAATTGCTCTTAAAATGATGTTTGAAGGAGCTTGTGGATGTGGCATTTTGGATGGAAATGGGAATGGAGTTCCAAATGTTAACTCCATGCACTTTAATCGAGTTAGCAGCAAGATTAGAACGAATACGAGGTGGATAGAAATTATTCACACGCCTTGTATAATGACTATGAATTGTAGCACTATATATTGAAAGTAGTTGTCAAAAAGTGCAGGAAGCAAGCAATTGTGAGCTTTGAACATAAAGATAGCTGTATAAAGTTCATTTATATCATCTAGACGGAGAGTTTTAAGATTGGCAAACAAAGGCCCAGTATGTGCTCGAAAATCAGCATTGGTGATATATCTGATTGCACGTTTCTGAAGTCTAAAGAGAGGGTTTAGGCATACTTTCTTAAATTAATTACTTAGCATATTAAGATCATATTAAATAAGAGAAATATAAAATATATTGTACATTAAATGTTTATAAACTTTGGTGGAGATGTAGGAGAAAATGTCAATAGCCTTGCAAAATTATGATAACCATTGATGGATAGAGGATAGACATGTGAGCTATCTCAAATGTCTGAATCAGTGAAAAACGACACAGTGTAAATCAATAGATATTTGGAAGTAAACATTGCAGGATCATGACGGGTATAGCCTAAAACAGTTGCCCAAATGACACATCTACAAAGTGTAATTTAGCACCGTTAGTCTCTTTAAAATCTTGATGCGCATTGCAAATCGGCGTGACGTCAAATGACGAGTTCTCAGGTGTACTCACAAAGGGTTATGGGATTTACCGAAAAGGTGAATTAAGGTTTGCATGGCATACCTATAGTCAAATGCAGCAAACCTTTGACGAGCGCGACTACCGTGATGTTGCAAATTCGGCACTAACAACGCATACGGCGCATAGTTCATTCATAAATTTCCACTCAGCAACAACATATCGCCTTAGCAGCCAATCATAGACAAGTGGGTGCAAAGCAGTAAATACGCGATGTATCCTTACAATACGTGCTCATCAAAGGTTTACTGCATTTTAGTATAGTCAGTGACAGTGTAAGTGTGTGCATTTTAATTTTCTTCTTCTTGGTACAGTTCAACACCCCTAGTGGGGAAGGCGAACCGGAAAATGGTGTGTGCTTAATGGTTGAGCTATTGGAGATTTGTTACTTGTGCTTAAGCTTACTCATACTCATACTCATACTTAGTTCGCAAGGCAAACTTAAAAAAACCGGGCAAAACAGACGTGTCATTTATTGGTATGACATTTTCGTTATTGACGCTGCCCTATTTTAAGTTTGCACAGAAGAGGCATCTCAGTTTGAGTGCATCGATTGTCAGTAAAAGTACACATATACTCACTCTAAATTGTTCATCAAACTAATCCCGTGTTCCTTATGAAAAGAACCATATGCTGCATTGTATGTACAATCACCAAAAAAGATAAAAAACGCATCTAAAAAATGTGGTACGTGCAAGCTTACGGCACTAAAAATCAAAGTCATGAAACAGCCTAAACAGAGTGACGTCATCGCTTTGCCACAGAGCTGAATGTATCACGTGACACCTGATCATGTGATATTTCATATTTACGGCACTAAAAGTTGAAGTTACATTGGGATTGTGTGCTCTGGAAAACTTATTTTTTTCTGGATTCATAATGGAGTATTAATTACAATTTCAGCCATGCACGTTTAGGTAAGAAGTACAACAACCCGTGTAATTAATATTATGACAAACATGCAGATATTTAAGCTTCTGGAGCCTTGTACTGTTTATTAATTGCTCTAATTGAAATTACGTTGCACTCGCTTTCTGCATACATACCGCACACCGTCGACGCCCTATACGATAAATATAAATTTAATACTCCGTTGGTGAGCGACGGGCGAGTGGTAGTGAGCGACAGGCGAGTGGTATTTCACTGAACGCAAGAAAAGGAGTTCTATCTGATTGGCTAGCAATCGATCGCTTAGGTCGCTCAGTAGTCAACTACAAACTCATGCATTCAATTCGATTGAAATCGATTATTCTATTATTGACGAAGATAAAGAGCGTGATAGTGTGTCAATAATGTACATTGTATTGCAGCTGGATTTTACATACATTCCTTTATATTATTATTTCTCAAAGAGTTGAATATGATCACAATTTTTACCCAGGATTTCAAATTTTTACCCGCATAAATTGCAGTTAAACATATCCACAGCAAAATACCGGTCCTCACTAATTAGTACATTTAATTTCAAGTTAGTACATTTAAACGAAACCTGTGATTTACGTGACAACAAATAAAATTTTCTTACAATAGAAATATCATATGGGATACTGATATGGTAGGCCGCAACCGCCACAACGTGGAGCTGCTACGCGTAGCTGACTTTTTGTTCCGTGGAGCCAAATTGACCAATCATGTTAGAGTTTTTCATTACTCGGAGGTAAAACTGACCAATCAAGTACGACTTACTCATTACGTGAAGCGAATTTAGTCATTAAGAATTTGCCAGACGAGCTTCAAGATATCCTCGGTCACGATAGTTATGATTCAAAAAGTAATTTATGAAAAGTACGAACCGACTTATTATTAAGATGGACATGCACTCACAAGAAACTCATACAGTATTGTACACAACTATATAGCTAGGCAGAGTGGTGGTAAACCATGCACACAATTCTGCGATCTGCAGTGTACGCCGGGAGCTGATTTGTACATCTTCTTGTGGCGTGGCTCTGAATTCGACCTTCAGCAAACCAGTTCGGATTTACTTAATATACTAGTAGTAGGCCATACATACTGTAGTTACGGTACTGCCCGCTTTTCCTATACACAATACTCAGTGCGCTCACCATTGACGCGCGTGACCTAGTGTATGTTAGAAGTATTATGCCATTGCCTATATGACGTCACTGTGTAAATTTTTAGCTAATTTAGGTGTTTGGAAATATTGGTACTTTTGTGTTTTAGCAAGGATATGTAAACGACAGATAACACCAAAAAATATGAACAAATTATTTCTAAACCGTGTTAAGTCTGCAAACCATTATGCTTCTCATTTTCAAGAACGCTGGTTAACAATAAGCAGACTATTGTCTCATTTCGTAAACAAAAGCCCAGACAGTATTGTTACCTTGCGTTCGCTTTATAATCATTCACCCAACTGAAACTATAATACCAGCTCATTGTTCATTGCACAGGTAAAACAGACACAAGCGCAGTGTGTATTTAACCAGAGAAGATCTGATGTAACATAGTTGAGCTGTTTTCATTGAGTGTTATCTTGGTTTAATAGCTTTTAATGGGGTTTAAGTCCTTCAAAGGTCGTGGTGAATTCTACTGTAGACATGACTGCATCATGATTATTTTAAAGTCAACAACATTCAACAATATGATCACCGTGATAGTATGACAGTATCAGTACCGTGGGTGTCAGTGATCCTGGCCTGACACAGTAGACAAACAAACAAACACGCCACACACATGGCACATGCATGCAAGGTAACATTGACTATACACTAATCAAACAATGGTATTGATCCTGTATGTACAACTGTTTGTGGTTTATTTACATTCGATTCATTTAAAATCCACATAGTAAACATTAATTTTGGCAAGAGTTTTCTCTCTCTGGAACGATGATGCATCAACTGGCTCCGCGTAATGAAAAGATCTAACATGATTGGTCAATTTAGCTCGCATGGCGAAAAAGTAAGCTACTGGCGTAGCAGCTCCATCGCCATGGCGGTTACGGCCAGCCATATACTGATCATGCGAAAATCGTAAAACATAGAATAGAAACAGTGTGGCCGGCTCTCAAAATCTCAAATTGTATGCATAGCCTGAGTCGCACGGCCTATCTCGAACAAAATAGCTCAAAATCACCATGCGTAGTTGTTGAAAAACGTGAGGATTTATCGTACTACCACGGCAATTTTTAACACGAAGATATAGGGATGTTGACGGTGTGTACCGTACTACTAGCACTAGCAGAGCTAAGACAGTCATGACAGTACGGTATGGGTTCCTCGTACTAACTCATACTGGCAATTCTTGTCTCAGCAACAGATTGTGTTAATTCCCGCCTTGTCTTTGAGGCAAAAATGTTCGGGAAGTAAGACTTCACTGATCTCATTCCGCGGAACTCAGCTCATTATCGCTTTTGTGCACCAAAAATCCAGAGATTTCACCCATTCAGATTTGTGACTGTGAGCAATATCGGAAGTTGTCAAACAAAGTAGCGTGTATTCAAGGCTGACATTACTACGTGCACTCACGATCAAAAAGTGCTGTTCCATTTATAGACCACACCCCTTACTGGAAAAGTTTGCTTAAAAAGCAATTTTTTATACTTTCAAAAATTTAAATATTTTTACTCCAAATCAACTAATTTTAGGGGCTGTCATTTTCTTCAGAATGGGGGATTCATGAATATATACTGGGGTGATCATAAAATTTTTATACCAAAAATAGGGGGTCATAACATTTTTACACCCAAAATAGGGCTAGGGGGGGTGCCTGGGCTGGGGGGGGGGGTTATAAAATTATTAGAGGCTGGTGACTTTCAACTTTACAATCAAAATGTGTGCACTGACAATCTTTAATGATACAATAATGAAAAAAAAATTGTGTGCTCCGTGCACTTTCACTTTAAGACCTATAAAAAGGTTTGATTGAACCCGACCTACCCTAAAATTAGGCCCGACCCTTAGTAGATTTTTTTTTTTGTAAAAAAAATATAAACAAATAAATAAGAAAAAAGGAAATAAAAAATTAATTGAAAAAAAAAAAGAAGAAAAAAAAATCCAAGGCTTTTATAAAATGCAATTTACAGCTTTAAAAGATGCATTGGTAACTTTTTATCACAAAGAATGTCCTTGAATATAGGCTACTAACGGTTTTTAAAAATCCCTACATTATCATTTTTTTTTTCATGTTTAGCCAATCAAACAATTTTTTAGGCCTTAGGAGGCTATCATTTCAGAAGGGGGGTCCCAAATTTACACAAAGTTGGCGTCAATAGAATTGCGACCCCTATTTCAGAACTTGTAACTCCCTAGATTTTGGTTATCAACACTGAATATTTTGACTCCCTCCTATTTTTCTTTCCAAACATTTAGGCCTATGCCCCCTTATATTTGGGATCCCCCTGCACCTTAAATGATAGCCAACATATTGACCCCCTGGCCTATGCAAAAAAACGATACAGAAAAAATATATTATAAAATGTGTGTTTTTTCCCCTTTGATTCATTTCTTCATTTAAATTCCCTCACAATGATCGGAAAAGAGCTGCAAAGAGGGAGGCTGCCTGGGGAACCAGGGACGCAATGACAAAGGAGGGGGTCTTTTGGGGGAAAACAGGCAGGCTTTGTTGAGCTTGGCGCATAACAGTGAACTTAGCTAGCTACAGTGAAACCCTGAAACTGGTGTAACAAAATTTGGGCCGAGTAATTAAGACAAATTAGGGTATTTTTTCGCACGGAATTTTGACGGTTAATTTAGATAACGAATTAAAGGAACTGTATGAGTGTGACTGCAGTATGATTTTTAAAGAGGACTAGCCTGTGTTTAGGGAGAAGTATGCTCCGCCAATCATTAAACTTGGTCATTTTCTGTGTGGTTTGCCTGAAAAACCTTATGATCTCTTCCCGCAAAATTAATAGGGCTGCTAAAGGACATGTCTTGTACTTTCCAAATTTTCTTGTTTATTTATCTTTTCGCATGGTGTCAAATCCACCATTTCTGCAATCATGTAAAACCCGGCATTGTTAACGATCAGCTGTTTCTTGATGTGTATTATTTTTATGTTATTATAGTGTTATGTGCCCTGAAAAGTTGTTGGTAGTATGCGCCCTTAGTGTATATTTGTAAGGTCATCAACTTTGGTCACTAATTAATATTATTTTGTTTGGCTGAAAGGTTTATGATTGTTTTTGGTTGAGGATCATTAAAAATATTGATCTAATTGTGTACACAACCAATTTATTTAATTAATAGCAATCAGCAGAATTTGATTATGCATTGTTTTGTTTGAATATTTTGAAAGTTTATTAGTTTTGTTGTTTGGATATGTCATTTTGAAAGACATGATTATTGTAGAACTTAAAAATGTTCTGCAGAGTGACAACATTTCTAAATTTAGATACTTTTATTAAGGTCATCACCTGATCTTAGTTTATCTATTATTTTGTGTGTTTTTTTTTTTTTTTTACTTCCTCATAAATGTGTTGGAAGTGACAAATGTTTTCATTTTGGAAGTTTACTTGTATTGCAAATTATTTGTGTTTCTTTCCTCAAAAATGCATGAGTTGTTCCAAGTTCAGTCAAGGTTTGTTTACATCAATTTGACCCCAGTCATGCTTAATAAGACATGTGCCTATCTCATGTTCTCTGCCTGGAAACTGATTATGTAATGTGAGTTGACCTTTCCACTTTCTAGTATCATGTTGCTCTTATTTGCATAGGTCACCCATCTCTTTAACAAGGTCAATGCCACTCAGTGCCTATGGTCATTGTGTGTTTTGGTGATAATTAAATTCGTAGTAGAGATTTAATAATTAGCATAATGCTCCCTTTGTTTTTGACTTGGGATGTTTTGTCAGTCTAGCTCTGGTCTCCAACATGCCAGTTCCTTGCTAGACCACCTCCACCATTTTGCTTTAGGACTTTTCATATAAAATAAATATATTGTTGCAACAAATATCTCTGTGTCATCATCTGTTTTATCCTTCATTTTGTCTCAAGTCATCAGTTTATATCGATATATCGTCATTGGTTTTTACAATGGAGACTTTATTACAGAGATTACAGCAACTGGAAAGCAAAGTTAAAGAACTGGAAAATCAACTTGTGCATCATCGGCCTTGTAAATGCAGGAATGCAAAGATAGTGCATGATATTGTGACTCCTATTATTTCTATGCCATCTGATAATACACCAGTACCAACTGCAAGAAATGTTGAAGGAGCTGTGAAATGGTATAATGTCACCAAAGGCTATGGATTCATTACCAGGACAGATAATGGACAAGATGTGTTTATACACAAATCGGGAATTTCTAAACCGAACCCAAAACACCAACGTGCTAGTGTCGGACAGGGAGAAATAGTCATGTTTGATATTGTCAATATTTTGGGACGGACTCCGGAAGCAGTGAATGTAACTGGTCTTGATGGCAAACATGTAAATGGTTGTAAACGACCCGCTAAAACTGTTTCACCAAATGATTCATCAATGTGCAATACAAAACTTTCAATATCTAATTCAACAGTTGAACTTGAAGCTCCAATCACTTCATCCACCACAGCTGTTGACAAGTGTACAGGTAGGACCATGGAATCATCACTACCACTGAGTTTGGACATTTCAACTCCACCATCTGGGATGCCCATCTCCTCTCGTTCTCCGTGCAAGATTTCTTCTGCAAATGACTATCATCGTGAACGTGAACCACAACGTGTATCATCAGAATCTAAAATCTCTATTCCGGTCTGGAGGACTTTTGTTTCACGGTTTTCATCTTCTCCACTATAAATATATGCCAGAGAACAATTAATAACATGCTAACTAAATACTGAACTATATTTCTATACTGACTGTTGACTGAAAAATCGGACTATAAATTGCTTTTATTTGTGATATGAACTTGGGATATATACTTTCGTTTTGTTTGTGGGAAGAAAAGGTTTGTTTTGTTTGTTTATCAGGTTCAAAATATGTTTGCAGCTTTGAAGTGATACAAATTTTTACTTCAGATGACACTGTGTGCATTTTAAATTTATCTTTGTTTATTTGTCTATGTGCACGAAAATGTTTTGGTGTAAAACCACGCTAAAACTAGCCAATTTATAGAGGGTGAATATTTGCAATGTTTACTTTTGCCTCCATCTATTAAAATCTGGTTTTAAATAACCAGCCCACGCGCCGACCGCTCGGATCCCCATTCTTTTACAAAATGGTGTCAGAAGTGGGATGAGGTTTTTTGGATAGTATTGTTTTGTTGTGTGGGATGGGTTGGCAAAATGTGTAAAGTGACATTGTTTTCATCGTTTTTATACCTTTGGAAATATGTAGTAATTTATATGCTCATTTATTATTGTGTACTGGTTGGTGCTGTTATCATTATTATTATGTCATTACACTGATCGTTAACTCTTGTTTTGTTTAACCCATTTTTTTAAAGTTACATGATGTGTAGCAGCCCAAATTTTGTCCCTTTTTGTTGGTGTCAGTCAGCCTTTTTATGCCGGGGCGGCATCGTCTTCGGTGGGGGCTCTGTAACAAAATTTGGGCCGAGTAATTAAGACAAATTAGGGTATTTTTTCGCACGGAATTTTGACGGTTAATTTAGATAACGAATTAAAGGAACTGTATGAGTGTGACTGCAGTATGATTTTTAAAGAGGACTAGCCTGTGTTTAGGGAGAAGTATGCTCCGCCAATCATTAAACTTGGTCATTTTCTGTGTGGTTTGCCTGAAAAACCTTATGATCTCTTCCCGCAAAATTAATAGGGCTGCTAAAGGACATGTCTTGTACTTTCCAAATTTTCTTGTTTATTTATCTTTTCGCATGGTGTCAAATCCACCATTTCTGCAATCATGTAAAACCCGGCATTGTTAACGATCAGCTGTTTCTTGATGTGTATTATTTTTATGTTATTATAGTGTTATGTGCCCTGAAAAGTTGTTGGTAGTATGCGCCCTTAGTGTATATTTGTAAGGTCATCAACTTTGGTCACTAATTAATATTATTTTGTTTTGGCTGAAAGGTTTATGAGTGTTTTTGGTTGAGGATCATTAAAAATATTGATCTAATTGTGTACACAACCAATTTATTTAATTAATAGCAATCAGCAGAATTTGATTATGCATTGTTTTGTTTGAATATTTTGAAAGTTTATTAGTTTTGTTGTTTGGATATGTCATTTTGAAAGACATGATTATTGTAGAACTTAAAAATGTTCTGCAGAGTGACAACATTTCTAAATTTAGATACTTTTATTAAGGTCATCACCTGATCTTAGTTTATCTATTATTTTGTGTGTTTTTTTATTAAGGTATACTTCCTCATAAATGTGTTGGAAGTGACAAATGTTTTCATTTTGGAAGTTTACTTGTATTGCAAATTATTTGTGTTTCTTTCCTCAAAAATGCATGAGTTGTTCCAAGTTCAGTCAAGGTTTGTTTACATCAATTTGACCCCAGTCATGCTTAATAAGACATGTGCCTATCTCATGTTCTCTGCCTGGAAACTGATTATGTAATGTGAGTTGACCTTTCCACTTTCTAGTATCATGTTGCTCTTATTTGCATAGGTCACCCATCTCTTTAACAAGGTCAATGCCACTCAGTGCCTATGGTCATTGTGTGTTTTGGTGATAATTAAATTCGTAGTAGAGATTTAATAATTAGCATAATGCTCCCTTTGTTTTTGACTTGGGATGTTTTGTCAGTCTAGCTCTGGTCTCCAACATGCCAGTTCCTTGCTAGACCACCTCCACCATTTTGCTTTAGGACTTTTCATATAAAATAAATATATTGTTGCAACAAATATCTCTGTGTCATCATCTGTTTTATCCTTCATTTTGTCTCAAGTCATCAGTTTATATCGATATATCGTCATTGGTTTTTACAATGGAGACTTTATTACAGAGATTACAGCAACTGGAAAGCAAAGTTAAAGAACTGGAAAATCAACTTGTGCATCATCGGCCTTGTAAATGCAGGAATGCAAAGATAGTGCATGATATTGTGACTCCTATTATTTCTATGCCATCTGATAATACACCAGTACCAACTGCAAGAAATGTTGAAGGAGCTGTGAAATGGTATAATGTCACCAAAGGCTATGGATTCATTACCAGGACAGATAATGGACAAGATGTGTTTATACACAAATCGGGAATTTCTAAACCGAACCCAAAACACCAACGTGCTAGTGTCGGACAGGGAGAAATAGTCATGTTTGATATTGTCAATATTTTGGGACGGACTCCGGAAGCAGTGAATGTAACTGGTCTTGATGGCAAACATGTAAATGGTTGTAAACGACCCGCTAAAACTGTTTCACCAAATGATTCATCAATGTGCAATACAAAACTTTCAATATCTAATTCAACAGTTGAACTTGAAGCTCCAATCACTTCATCCACCACAGCTGTTGACAAGTGTACAGGTAGGACCATGGAATCATCACTACCACTGAGTTTGGACATTTCAACTCCACCATCTGGGATGCCCATCTCCTCTCGTTCTCCGTGCAAGATTTCTTCTGCAAATGACTATCATCGTGAACGTGAACCACAACGTGTATCATCAGAATCTAAAAACTCTATTCCGGTCTGGAGGACTTTTGTTTCACGGTTTTCATCTTCTCCACTATAAATATATGCCAGAGAACAATTAATAACATGCTAACTAAATACTGAACTATATTTCTATACTGACTGTTGACTGAAAAATCGGACTATAAATTGCTTTTATTTGTGATATGAACTTGGGATATATACTTTCGTTTTGTTTGTGGGAAGAAAAGGTTTGTTTTGTTTGTTTATCAGGTTCAAAATATGTTTGCAGCTTTGAAGTGATACAAATTTTTTACTTCAGATGACACTGTGTGCATTTTAAATTTATCTTTGTTTATTTGTCTATGTGCACGAAAATGTTTTGGTGTAAAACCACGCTAAAACTAGCCAATTTATAGAGGGTGAATATTTGCAATGTTTACTTTTGCCTCCATCTATTAAAATCTGGTTTTAAATAACCAGCCCACGCGCCGACCGCTCGGATCCCCATTCTTTTACACTGGCATTCAGGCAAAAAAAAATGGGCTAAAAGCGCGAATAAATTCAGCTTAAAACCTGAAAAGTGGAATCTCTGCCCTTTTAATACCCCCCCCCCTTACACACACCCCACGGTCCCACCTTCACCCCCAACCACATCAACAACAAAAAAAGGCAGGAGGAGTAGGTTTCGTATACTGAACAGCCGCCAAAACTGCTTTGAGTTGAAAGTTGAAAGTTGGAAAGGTCAATTTTGGGGAATTCCCCGATCTGTTGCTGGTACCCGCGTCAATTTATCCCTCTATTCCTAAGAATAGGGAGCAACATGTCACATTGAACCAAAATGATGAAACAACTGACGTACGATTGCGATCGCCATTATGTGCATCGTGTTTTCGTTGCAGTCAAGTGAATTTTAGGTATGATTTTCATCATCTTACACAGGTCAGCCGCTATCTTTGATTATTAAATTTCAATAGATAGGTAGGTACATGTCACTTGGTCGGAAGATGACACGACTCTATTCTTGTTTGTACTTCCAAGATAGATTAAAAATTTAAGCTTATTCACTGACATGACACTCATCATGATTATGTCATGACAATGTCACTGGCAAAAATAGTGGCAATGTTCACATGACAACGTGACAGTACAATAAATATATTTCAGAAATCTATAAAACATATACTAGTCTTTATATTTATTTATTCTTTATACATTTGTAGTTTATTTTAATGGAGATATTTGTATGTTATTTATTGTCAGTGTCGTGACGTCGTAGCATTATATAGCATAGGGTAGGTATGCTAGGTGAATTCAAATTTGCCATCAAACTGCATCATTTTACATATCAAATTAAAGCCCTTGAGTAAAGAAAGCCAAAACTGAAAACATTTTTGTCATAGCACTTTCCGTAACAAAGTTACATCTTGTCAAAGATTGAATTTCATCAAAAAGATTCTGCTAGCAAAATTCCCCAAAACGGCATTTAGGGGTGTTTCTAGATCTTAGTCTCATGGCGATAGCAGCTTTTTTTAATGGAACTGCTATCAAAATCCCTATAAAATTCCATGTGCGACTTGATTATCACCATAAAAAATCATATATTTGTGTCAAGTGAAGTATAGAAAACATATTTATGTAGGTTTCCTTCACCTACCTGTTCACGAAAAAAATTCAAATTTCTATGTAAATATGCATGTGTTTGGGCCCCGGTCTCGGCGAATTTCGATGACTAGCAAATGTGTTAACTAAGGTTTGCCTGGGATACCTACATAGGGGGCATGTAATCGACTGCAAATTTTAGAAAATCCCATAGGAAATTGGCAAAAATGGCTTGTGCCCCCCCCATCAGACCCAGTGACCCCCCAATCATGGTCGGTGCCCCCCCCCCAATCGGATGACCCACGCTACGCCACTGTTTATTTTGCTGTTAATAATGTTGAAATTTGGATGAAAGTTATTTTGATGAGTCAACTGTATCTTTTGATTGAAATTGACCTATTTTGAACCTAGTCTAAAATTTGGCTGAAGTGCACTAGGTATGAAGGGTGCAGGAATTCAAATTTGCCAAAACTGAAAACCGTTTTGTCATAGCACTTTCCATAACAAAGTTACATCTTGTCAAAGATTGACTTGCGAGCATGTAGTCTCATGACAGAGCAGCTTTTCTATGAAACTGATATTAAAATCCCTCTAAAATTCCATGTGCGATTGTCTCATCACAAAAATAAATTATTTATATATTTTGGTCAAGTGAAGTATAGACAACAATCACAACATATTTATGCAGGTTTCCTTGACAAATCTTTTCTTTTAATTTTGTATGTAAAATTTGTATTGTACTTGGACCAATTTGGCTGACTAGCAAATGTGTTAAAAGGGCATTTCGTGATCCATGCAGCCTCATCCCCCACTTTTCTCAAAAAAAAAAGTTGAGATTTTATATCACTGGAAACCTCTGGCTACATAATGTTTATGTACAAAATATTTCTTGCAGATTAATTCGTTTAGCAAAGATATCGTGAAATTTGAATTTCGTTCTAGTGCACCAGAACAAAATTACAACGCATTGTCTATGAAGCAGTGTAATACACATAATCATGCATAACTCGCGAACGCAAAATCGGAATCAACTGAAATTTTGGGAATAGGTTTTTGTTGTGGATATCTAATGAAAAATGACATAAATAGAGGATGCTAGGATCACGAAATACTCCTTTAAACTAAAGTTTGCCTGTGATACCTAATTTTAGCAATATTTTGATGCGATCGCCCGTTGTGATCGGCTGTGTTAACTTCTGATCTTCAATTGCTAGATACACAGTGTCATGCTTGAGCGAATCCGACTAGATTTTGAATGCAATGGTCTCAGAGCAAGAACAGAAGTATACAAGAACAGCTACTTCCCAGCAACCATACCAGTATGGAACAAACTCCCTGCTTCTAATAGTGAATTCAACATCAAGCCAAATGTTCAAAACTAAGATCTAGCAGCTGGTTTCCAGTGATCAATCTGAGCTGTACATGGGCTCAGTTGTTCCAGCGACTGCGACACTCAACTAGTCCTGCATCAAGTCTTCACTGTATATAATTTTGCACCCATCGTCGTGAGTTTTGTGATTTTTATCATCATCATCGGTGGTGGGAGTGATTTTGTGATTTTGTCTGTTCTGCACCGGATGTGAAGTTGCACCGCTGGGCGTGATACCATGTATGGTCTACCCAGAATTCACATAAGTAGAAGTAGAAGTCTCTAGCCTATTCATTGTATTCGCGTTTTGCCAATTGTTTTTAAATTTGCGATTCTAAGTTTCCGTACATTGGCCTATAGTATACACAAAAGGAATATATTCACGCATTGTTATTTTCACGATAGCAGCTTGGAACGCGAAAAGTGCAAAAATAATGAAGCGCAAAAATTTCTACTTTTACAGTGTATCACGAAATTGATATATATTTTCATATCAAATTGATTAGTTCATGGAGCAGGTTTGCAAACATTTTGTTTACTGACTATCTCTGCATATGTACCATTAAATAATATCTGTATTTCATTTCTTTTGTTGCAGTACATATAACATGGCATCCAATGAGCAGTCAATTGATGATGTATTTGCTAGATTCAGCTTACAGAGCACAGATGATAAAGAGACTATACCAAGGACTTTGAGATCTGAGAATCCAAGTCATGTGACACAGCATCAAGGAGGTGACATCATGGCTAGTGGTGATACAGGTAATTCAGTTTTACTAGCAGAGGATACAAGTCCTGAACATAATATCATAGGCAAGGCAAAAACAAACTTGTTTTCCACTTCAACATTATAAATCCTTTGCAAAAATTAAAGTTCCACCCTCATTTTGCCATTACTATATTTACTTGAGGTACCTATAAATTAGTATGTACTATGTTTAGAAAAAGAGCATGATTAAACTTACAGATGTAAGTTTAGTTTATGTCCAGGGATTGTCCACAAGGGGTTCATCACACTATAACACATTGCGTCGCTCCTTTGAAGCAGTCAGTGGGTCGCGCCATGAAGCGTGTCTAATATCACGCACAAGCACTGTTTATAGTTCCGGGTGCAAACACAAATACTCCCAATTTTTTGACCCATGGATGTGTATATCAAGATGGCGGTCAAGTCTTGGTTCTCTGGTTTTAAGTCTGTGATATGAGTACAACAAGAAATCAAAATGAACATATTAATGGGAACAACAGCAGGAGGTGTGATCGAGTTATGAGCACTTTATCATAAAGAATTGAAGTGATATTAAAAAGCAAACTTAACTGTTAAAGTTAAAAGTGATGCAAATGTAGCTCATTTCTTGTGTTCAAATTTTGTTAATTTTTTTGCAATACTACGTTTCTTACTTACAGAACTGAAGTACTCCAACCTTGATTTTGGCAAATGTTTGGGCTCTGGGGCTACTTCCAAAGTATATCAAGCACGCCTCCTCCAACCGTACCATGGCCACAAAGAAGTCGCTGTTAAATGTATATTCAGTGACCTCAATGAGGAGGAGATCAAGATCCTTACGATGTTCAAAGATAAACCGCATCCTAATATAATTCAATTCCTTGCCTATATAAAACATGAGAGAGAGCATTTGGTTGTCACTGAACTTGCTCCAAGAGGAGCCTTGTATGCGTGTTTGAGACAAAGTCCAGATGATACCATTCCCTTGTTTGTAGTTCAGAAATGGGTCAAAGACATAGCATCAGGGATCAAATTCCTTCACAACAACAATGTGCTACACCGCGACATCAAATCCCTAAATTGTCTTCTTTATCAAGACTGTCTGGTAAAAATTTGTGACTTTGGAATTGCACGGGCAACTGAAGCATCGATCACGGTAAAGACATCACATTTGAAAGGAAGTGCAAGATGGATGGCACCTGAAATGCTGGCATCGAAAGCGTTCTCAAAACCGTCAGATATCTATGCTTTTGGAATGGTGGTACTTGAAATTTGCACAAGAAAGCTTCCATTTGCAGAGTTAGATGGGCTACAGCTTCTTGTAAGAGATGCAAAGAAGCAACCAAATATTCCAGAAAGTTGTCCAGGTTTCTTGAGACGATTGATGTTGCAGTGTTGGGAGGCTGAGCGTCAGGAAAGACCAACTATTGATGATATTGTGAGGCTACTAGAAAAAGGTAATACAAACAGGTGGGATTGACCAGTAAATATTATCATGGTGGCAAATACCAGTTGGGAAATTAAAACCTACCTATTCTTTATGACATGATAGCATAAACACAAAACAAAAATCTTTTTTTTTTTCATTCTTGAAATGAAAAAGTACCATTTATAATCAAACAAAAAGTAAAATCACAATGCCTAGAAGTTGCTGTTATTACACCCCATAAATATTCATGAACTAATTTTGCCAATTCACCAATTGGCCAATTCCTATCATCACAAGTGCTATTGGACTATTTCCATACAACCTCATCCCCAGGGTCATAGTGAGGTGTAACAAATACTACATGGTTTATATCGGGGAAATAGTGCACATTATTATCCATCGGTACACGCTATGGGCCTATCACCAGATGTCAGATGGTACATGTACTGTAATTTGTTATGATTTTGCTGTAAAGTTCTGGAACAGCTTTTCAGTTTATATAAATTTTGTGTCTACCACCATTATGGTACATATTAAAGCCTGTGGTCACAAATATATTTGTGGGGTTTGAAGTTCACTGTTTTGAAATTCACAGCTAAAGTAAAAACAAACAAAAGCTTATAAAGATTTCTGGCGATACAATGTCTGACAAAAGAATTCTTACAAGTAGTAGTGGTGATTTAACTGATTTTAGTCATGATGAAGTTTCATCTATCAAGATTCAAACTATAACAATTTGTTTTCTTTATAATATATCTTCAGAATGTCAAGACTATGAAGGCTGTGAGATGGACCTCATCAGACAGTGGGAGGAAGAGAACTTTCCTCAAGAGCATCAGATATTGCCATTGGTAAGAATAAAAGTTTTGATTCAAGGTGTTTTTGGTTGTTGTTGTTTTTTACCTAAGGTAGGTTGCAGCTATTGTACTATTTGGTTATTCCAGTTGAAATCCATACTATGGAAGACATGTCCGTACTCCCCCACACTTGGGTGTAGATTTAAAATCCACACCTCCTGTGTGGAAGATTAACTGGAATAGTCAATTTCTTGACCAATTACACAACTAGAGTAAATTCTTGCCATACAGAATAAGTGTGAACTTGGGTTATGTTTAATGGTAGCAATTAAAAAATAATATTACATTCAGGCCTGCCGTTAAAACAATTTTGAGTGCTGATGCTCCAGCATTTTTGATATGAGAAGCAAGCACATGTATAATAATGCCCCATAAGATAATACATATTGATTTTAATTTATGATTTCAAACTTTTGATCTCAACACAAGATTAGACATACCTTAAATTTTTGGTCGTAACTTCGACCCTCATCGGGAGACTTGCAAGCCAAGTTTGGGATCAATGACCATTTGGACACTTGATCGACCCCAACACTTGGTCGTAGACTCTTGGTAACTGGTATCAGCCGGGCCCAGTGGCGTAGCTGCAGGGGGGCGATTTCCCCCTGGCAAAAATTGCCTATTTGGGCCCCCGCCCCCTAGTGCAAGGAAAAAAGAGGAAAAGGAAGGAGAGAGAGGAAAAAAGAGAGGAGAGAGAGGGAGAGGAGTGCAGAGAGATGGGGAATCCATACGATATGCAATAGCATACTATTATTATCAATAAGCCTGTCTATAAAATTGTCTATTTGCCCCCCAGTGCAAGGAAATTTGGTGGATTTGAGCCCCGCCCCATACAGGCTTGCCCCCCCCCCCCCCTCTGGAAAAAATCCCAGCTACGCCGCTGCCGGGCCCCTGTCACCGTTGAGTGATGGTTAGTTGACTCTGATGAAGATGGCCTCCTTAACACCTCTTTTGAAATACTTTGGTTATAAAACAGGTATCAAATGAAGAGATGGTTATAAAAGAGAAGTATGATAATCAAGAAAGGGTTGACAATGAATATGCTGAAAGGTAAGCTCTTCTTGTTTGTTTGTTTGTTTGCTTTGATGATAAATGTGTGCCCAAATGAAAATGTATGATTTAGTTTACTATTTGGGTGATATTTGGAAATAAGGGCCAAATATCATGCGATTTTGCATGTTTGTTACAATTGCAGTAACACAATTCAAAGACTTGACACAAGTCTTATTAGCATTCAGAATCTTGAGTATAGGCCAAAATATTACTCTTATGATTGAAAGAGACTAGTTTGCGCATGACATCCTGTCAACCAGACCAAAAATGCTGTACTGCACAGATCAGTAACCAGTCATGCTGTGCCTTTGACTTGACGTCAGACGCAAACTAGCCTTTTTAATTCGGTCTTCAATTATAGTAATTATGTGTAATTTTTGATAATTGTTATAAAATAAAACAGAAAATTAGTTTGCTCAAAATTAGAGTACGTAGACTGATATTAGACTTTGCCGCAGCATATTAAAAATAAACGCCCTAAAAATGCATGTTTGTGGCCACTATTTCTAAAATTGACCAGATATTTAAAATTTGACTTTTGTTGCCATTAGTTCCAACTAAATAATTAATATTACTCATGTGTTTTTTGCTTAACACTTAACTGGGTATTTTTTGTAATCCCCAAGTATTAGCAGTGTATTTTTCTGGAATTGGGAGGAGAAATACATTTGTTCTCTAATTTCATGTGTTCCAAAACAATCTTAGCATTTCATCATTTTGAGATTATGACCTCATACAATGGGCTTTTCCAGCTAACATCCATACACCCCCTATGGCAGGGGTAGCATTAAGGCCCGAAAGTCGGGGTTATTGTCCTGTGTTTTTCACTCCCAAGCTTGCAGAAAATCCAAATACATGGGTGAAAATTAAATCTCGGGGGTGAAAAATATTTTGCAGTGTAGTCAGGGGTAGGAGTAAGGTCCAAAAGTAGAGGGTCAGAGTTCACCCCCGAGGTTGCACATATTCCCAATATAGAGGGTGAAAAATTAATATTTTTTTTAATTTAGGGGGTCATTCACCCCCGATCGGGGGTTAAACCTACCCCTGCCCTATGGAAGACATGACCTCAATCTTCTACACAGGGAGCGTGTATTTCAAAAATGGTTTTACCTGAATGGCTGACTCCATTTGAAATCTACACTCCTGTATGAGATTAAGGTAATGACTTGTGATAAGGTCATGTTTTTTATACTGGGCACCTAAAAAGGGTGGCTCTGTTGCATTCTTACTCATCAAGACGTGTTAACATGCATGTAGCTTGTTTATTTGATACTAGTGTACCTGTAGCTGTGAGAGCACCTGTAGCCGTGATAGTGCTCCCATGATATGGAGAATTACTTTCACCAAGTTTAAGCCAAATCAGATGAAGTTTAAAATGTAGCTCCTGGATGACCTTTGAAATTTGAACCCTATGTGATGACCTTTGACCTCGGTTGACCTCAATTTTATTTCTGGCATGTATTCCCCTCGTAATCGTATCAAGGATTCCACCAACCAAGTTTGGGCCTGATCGGACAAAGCTTGAAATTTGACCCCTCCATAATGACATTTGACCTTGGTTGACCTCAATTGTATCTCGGGCATGTAATCCCCTCGTATCAAGGATTCCACCTACCAAGTTTGAGCCCGATCGGACAAAGTTTGAAATTTGACCCCTCCGTAATGACCTTTGACCTCGCTTGACCTCAATTTTATTTCGCCATATGTTCCCCTCGTATCAAGGATTCCACCCACCAAATTTGAGCCCGATCGGGACAAAGTTTGAAATTTGACCCCTCCGTACTGACCTTTCACCTCGGTTGACCTCAATTTTATTTCGGGCATGTAATCCCTTCGTATCAAGGATTCCACCCACCAAGTTTGAGCCAGATCGGACAAAGTTTGAAATTTGACCCCTCCATAATGACCTTTGACCTCGCTTGACCTCAATTTTATTTCGGGCATATATTCCCCTCGTATCAAGGATTCCACCCACCAAATTTGAGCCCCATCAGACAAAGTTTGAAGTTTGACCCCTCCATAATGACCTTTGACCTCGGTTGACCTCGATTTTAGTTTATGCATTATATTCCCCTTGTATCAAGGATTCCACCCACCAAATTTGGGCCCGATCGGACAAAGTTTAAAATTTGACCTTTGACCTTGACCTCCGATGACCTTTCAAACCACCCCATAAACGTGGATTGCCCGATACCTATCTATATCCAAAATATCGGAACGATGCGTCGAAGCGCTGCGAAATGCATAGCCGGATAGACAGACAGACAGAGCTCATTATTTTATTAGTATAGATTTATTATGAGCTTGTTTAGTACTATTTTTTTCCTTAGACATCGGTCTTTCAATTTCTGAAACAAAAATTAATGATTTTCATTTGTACTAATTTCTGTAACTCGTTAAGTCTAATTAGTCAGGGGTGGCTCATGTGGTGGAGGATCATGTGGTGGAGGATCACAATGCTGTACAATGGCAATCCTCCGCCACATGATCTTCAATAAACATTATTGATGGATTTCTACTTGTTTCTGTACTTGATCTCAGCCAAGTGATATCATGTTTAGCATTCATTGCCTCAGTATTTGTTAATTAGACAATTAAAAATTACTAATTACTTGTTGCTACATTAATAAAGTTTGTTGACCTCTATGTATTTCATAGGGATTTAATGTAGGCAACATTCAAAAGGATGCTACAGACAAACGAAACATGATAAAAGGCTCAAATTTCTTAAGCAGACCTTGGTTGTGATCCTCTTTACTTCAGTAAACTAAAAACTAGTAAAACATAGAAAGTTTGCGACAAATCTGAAAAGCGCCTCATGCTCAATTTTGATCCAAAAAGTCCATTTTTTACGAAAACGCTTTGTCAAATTCTCTTTTAACTTTCAAAACTGGATTGTTGAGCTTATTGTACATCTAGTTACATGCCTCAATCATGAAAATTTGCATCTCCAGTGCCAGATAAGGGGTGTTTTAAAGAAATTTATATAAATATTGACAGATTTTTGACCACCCTGTATCTACATAATTGAAGTACTTGACCGCTAAAAGTTCCATATGGCTAGGTGGGCAATTAAGTTAACTATATTAAACATGTGTCAAAACTTTACATTATCAATGTATGTCGAGGGGTGACACCCCTAACTGAATTAATATTTTCATTCTTATTTTCTTGTTACACCCTGTATATTATATGGGTCACCCTGTATAATTACTCCCATTGTATGGTTTCTGAAATCGTCTGAGTATATGCTCTCAGAATATATACTTTTATTGGGTTCTAATGTAAACTTTTGAAGTTATAGTACCAAACCTGTAAAAGCATGTGATTTGTTTGAAAAATACACATGCAACGTAACTGGTGCCCAACATAAAAAACATGACCATAAGGTGTGTGTGGATTTCACCTGGATTAGCCCTATGTCCAGTTAATTCAATTGCATGTGATTCTGACAACTGAACTAGTTTACATCCAAGTGTTAATGTGCCCAATTTAGCTAGCTGATTTGCATGCAGTTTAGGGTCCAGTTTATTTTTTCCGGATCCTTTAAAACTTTGCAAAACCCAAATTTAAGGGGTCCAGTGAGAATCTAAAGGGTCCGCATGCACAATCAGCCTGAATACGTGGTAACTTGTCAAGATTGATGTTATTGTTATTGCTTTGTCATTGTCCAATGTTGTATTGACCGATTATTTTCATGATTTTTGAACGCATTATTTGGACGATTTCTTAAGTTTTCAGTGTCATAATTGGTTCCTTTTTTGTATCGACAATGACAAAAAAAATTATGAGCAACTCAGCAATGAATTACATGATAAAAGCTTCTGTGCATCATAAAATTTAGGGGTCCATGCAGTTTTGATCAGACCCGTTGGTCACTTTCAACTTGTAAATGAAGAGGTCCAAAACAAACAGTAAGGGGTCCAGGATGCATAGACGCACATGATTTCACAGAAAATCTGTAGGACTAAACCACTGCCCATGGAACACCAGTACAATACCTTTATCTTAACCATTCACTATTGAGATTATGAATCAACATGTGCTATTGTTGTAAATATTTTCAGAGAGACAGTTGTTTTTGATGACAATCGCCAATCAACTCATGAAACTACTTCCGAAGATCGGCAAGAATCATTTGAGCTTTCCCAGCACCCTGAATGGACTGATTCACCATCTGATACCACTGATGAACTCTCAACATCTGAATATACTTGGGCTTTAAGTTGGGGTGAGACCGCTGCTGCACAGGAACCTCTTCCACGTAGAGAAAGAAGTAATCGTACTAGAAGAAGGGACAAGGAAGAGACTGTTGGTATCCGCTCAAAGAAAATGGAACACATGGGCACATGTATGCCACCATTAGTGAGTAGACCCAATGTGGGTGTAACAGAACAAGAAGAATCTGTTGGACTCTATTCAGAGGAAATGGAACAAATTGGTACCTGTTCATTGTGTATGCCACCAAAAGATAGTATACCTGATGTACTGGAAGAAGAAGAAGCATCTGTGGGAGTCTATCAACACAGGTCAGAAGAGGTGCATCTCCCACCAGGAGCTAGACCTAAGGTTAAGGGATCTTCAGAGTTTACACCACAATTAGTTAGTAGACCCAATGTACTGGCAGGTATAACAGAACAAGAAGCATGTGTGGGAGTCTACCAACACAGATCAGAAGAAGTACATCTTCCACCAGGAGCTAGAGCCAAGGGATCATCAGAGGCTACAGAAGCTTGTGTAGAGATATGTGGAACAGGGCCTCAAGTGTCTCCTGGAGCAGAGGTACCTTTGAAAGGAACATCAAAGAGAGTACAATCAAATAAGAAGTGCAAATTGAGTGACTGTAAGTATATGTTTTTTCTTTGCTTCTTTGTTTCTAATACTTTTTGTTTCTTGTTTTCTTTCCTTCTCTTTCGTTGTCTTTCCTTCACTCTTGATTTCTTTCTTTTCCTCTTTCCTCCTCCCCCTCCCCTCCCTCCCTTCCCCTCCCTCCCTCTCCTCCTTCCTTCCTCCCTTTCTCTCTTTATTTCTTGCTTGCCTGCTTGCTTGCTTTCTTCCCTTCTTTTCTTTTCTTTTCATCAAGTACTGCTGTGCTATCTCTTCTGATGAACTTTAGATGGAGTAGCTGAGAATTTATGTTTCACAGACAAACATTCCTCCAATTTAATCTAATTAGCATCTTAATTTAATTACACCTTTGAGTTAAGTTATGCCCTTTTCCTGTACCTTCAGAAAAATGTCAGATATTGGTTTAATGCTCTTCGTGTCATAGCCTTCAATATAAAAAGTTCAAGTTTTGAAATATTTTCTCAAAATATCGAGAGCTATCTTTTGAGCCTCTGAACCAATACTAGGCTTGTTTGTACTCATTTTAATGCATTTTACATGCTGATTCTTAATAAGGTCATGAAAATGTACAATTCTGAAATTTTTGAATTTTTTTTGTAGACATATTTGAAACTTGTTGTCTGCAGTTGATACCCCCGTAGACAGAATTAATTGCATTGTGCTGTATCCAGAAAAGGAGATGGCATACACTATTATCGGTAATGGAGTAAATCACCAACTTACCAACTTTGTTGAGTAGGGATTTGATTTTGAACAGTAATTGATGCATCACGATGATTCAGTCTCAGTTTTTGTTTGTTTTATAATTTTAATGAATCGCACAAACATCAATAATTGAATTCAACATTTTATGCCTTTTTCTCTACTTAGACACATGTGATCTTCAAGTGACGATATCTCGAGATGGGTTCTCTGCTACACCGTTGAATGAGGGAGGTTTTGTCTATATGTGGGCAGGAGTGAAAGCAACTCATGGAGTGAGGTCTGGCAAAGTCTGCTTTGAGGTCAAGGTATGTGAACATGAGTAAAACATCTTATTGGTCAAATATCCCGGTGGGTACTCTGCTATATTAGCGTATGCACGTGTGATCGGAAAAAATGTCGGAAAAGGTGTGATTTTTGTAAAAGAACTACGTTTTTGCATTTTGGGGTCTTCAAACATTGAATTGCAAGAAACATTGGTGTGTGTTTTAAGGTAGTTGAGCATGTTAACCTGTTTTAGGGGGTCCTATGTTGCTTAAAACTTGTTAATGGAGTCAAATGTGGTGCAACATTGCACTAAATCCTTATTCAGGGCTTGTTTGTGGCAAAATAAATCTGTTAAGGGGTTATCATTAACTGAGTGTGTTATAATTAAGCACACAAGTCCTACCTAAGCTGTACTTATAGCAAAATGCAAAAAATCAAATGTGTGATGATTTGTTAGCTCTTTTGCTAACCATTGCCAGTGCCTTCAAGCATTTGTATATATTTAATAAGTACATATTGTTTTGTGAATAGGTAACAGAAGAACTTGATGCTTCCCATCACACCCATGGAAGTGGACATTTACATGTTGTGCGTGTTGGATGGTCTACTGCCGACTCAAGCTTACAATTAGGTAAGATCACCTGGACAGTTCATTTCCTTCTAGAACAAGCCTAGCTTACTTGTGTAAATGAACTCAAGACTCAATACTCTGACCTTCTTTACAAGCTTAACCCTAAACACTGGGGAAGGAAGGAGGAAAGAAGAAAGGAGGAAAGAAGTTTTGTTTTCATGACAACACAATCGCATTACTTGGAATACTTTTAACTTGCAGTTGCTTTGTGCTTTGAGGGTTGTTTTATATGTTTGGTTCAGTTAAGCAATCGCAATGATTGTGTAGCAATAATTTGTGTAACATTTTTTCCAACCACTTTTGTAAATTGAGTTGAAAAGTGATTGCAATTTATTGATTGGTAGTTGCTTGCATGCAGTAGCCAGGGGAGACCTGAAATTTTTCAGGGATAAAATGGCTAGATATTGACAAATTAGGACGAAAATTTGGCTTTGCCCCCTCACACTAAAATCCTGGCTACGCTACTGGCGGTAACATCAAATCACAATCACTTGATTTCAAGGCAACTTTCTAGAAAAATTGCTAGCCTCTACTAAACGCTACTGGTGTGAGATCACTAGGGATTTTTCTATCACTCATCCCTGGACCAAAACAAGCATATTTAAAGCACTGTACTTTAAATATGCTTTCTAAACAACATTCCAATGTGCGACATTTGGAACGACGTTAAAGTACATTTAAAGTACAAATAAAGCACAATGACCAGAAAAGTACATTTAAAGCATACTGAAAAAAGCACATTTAAAGTACTGTACTTTAATTGTACTTTATACAAAAGAAGCATATTTAAAGCACTGTGCTTTAAATATGCTTTCTAAACAACATTCCAATGTGCGACATTTGGAACGACGATAAAGTACCTTTAAAGTACAAATAAAGCACAATGACTAGAAAAGTACATTTAAAGCATACTGAAGCATACAGTTAAGCTTATAATTATAAGCTTACTTATAATTATAAGCTTACCACATTTATGGAGCTTTATATCAAAGTATTGGTAACACAATTATGTTCACATGCAAGCATACATTACCAGTAACTATCTCCTGTAATCAAGCCTGTATTTGTAAGTTCATTAAGTCCCTCATTTTATATAAATATGAACAGTTTTATACATCCATTGCATTATACAACCTTAGCACAAGATGGTCGTTGGTATTTTTTCAAATCTAGAAGAATGTAGTCATGTGACTTGTACATGTAAACATCATATATCCATGATGTCCACAATAAAGTACATTTAAAGTACATTTTAAGTACTCTTACATTGCTGACAATACCGGAGAAAACCAATCCAGGTAAAGTATACATAAAGTACTGATAAAGTATATTTAAAGTACACACTGATCTTCAAAATTTGGTTAAGTCCAAAATAAGCACAATTAAAGTATACTCACTGACACTGGGAAAAAACTAAGTCCAAATAAAGTATAGTTAATGCATAAAAAATTTCCCATATTTATCAAAATATTCATAAAGTATAATTAAAGTCACATAAAGCACATTTAAAGTACCTTTAAAGTACACAGTTTTTCCAGGATATGAAAAATAAGCACATTTAAAGTACACTTTATATGTACTAATTACCCAGAAAGTACAGTTAAAGTACCCATAAAGTACAGATAAAGTACATTTCTAATGTGCTTTATTTGGTCCAGGGATTGGCTGCGACTTCTTTATAATTATAATGTGCATAATAGTCTAGTATGAAAATCTATAGCAAAAGTTTAAATTTCAGAGAATGCCCACTCCCTAACTAATTAACATTTAGAATTTGAATTCAAATTCTAAATAGATTTGAATTCTGGATGTCTTAGATATTATTTATGTATTTATTTATTTATTTGTTTGTTTCAGGTGTTGACAAACTATCATATGGCTATGGTGGTACAGCCCAAAAGTCATGTTGGGAAGTGTTTAGAACGTATGGCAAGAAATTTGGAAAAGGAGATGTCATCACATCATATGTGGTAAGAAATTGAGATGTTCCATCTAAAATATATGCCATACCCCTGTGGAAGATATTATTAGTTACCCTTGTTTGTTCATGAAGTATGGAAAAATATCTACAGTCTGATGCCATATTCCATGAAGCCGATGGAATATGGCATCAGACTGTAGATATTTTCCTTTATTTCGTGAACAAACAGGGGATAACAATTTTATCCTTTAGTGAACATGAATTTTATTATCTTCCGACTTGTTCGTAAATTTTGCTGAAGGAATTTAGTTTACTAAGTAGGCCAGTTCTTCCTTGCTTTTTAACAGTGCAGCCATGCCGTGCGTGAAGTACGCGTGCAAGTGTTAGGATATCGCACAAGTCATGTTACGCAGACACGTGCGAGTGTTAGGACTACGCAGGTGATGCGGGAAATATTACCTGCCTGTATTTTAATGAGGAGTATGCAGGTAATACAGATTTTCATCCAAGTCAAGTGGTGTTTGACCAATGAGATTTCAGAATTCTTATCAACTAAAGGATAAAAGAAAGTATTTCACAGATAGTGTATGTTTTTCAAATGGAATTGGTGAGGGTTAATTCTTTTCAAACCAATACTCCCCTGTATTATGGCTGTACCTATATCTATAGGTTACCCAATGGCCAATTCTATTTGAAACTCATACTGCTTTGAGATCTGTTAAAGGCATGAGCTAAATCTTCCACAGGGTGAGTGTGAATTTCAAATTGAATGACCCATTTGTTTTTATTGTTTGTCACACTAAGTTGCCAGATGACAATCCGAGAAGTGAAATAATGCATGATGGGAGTTAGTAGTGACTCCAGTTTGATGCGTGACTGTACAAATACAGGCCCTGTCAGTAAATTTGTGTTTTTATCAAAAAATTGAACAAGCTTGAATTCCTCTTGAAAATGAACTGACTCCTAACTGTCCTAGTAACAGGATCCCAATTTCTATCACTTTTAAAACCTCTGAATTCTTGTCATATACAGCCTCATTTTACGTCTCTGTGTTAAAAAATATGCAAGCAAAAGCATAACAACTTCAACAACAAAACTCAAAACTATGTTAATGATCTGCTACGATTCAACTTAATCAGGTGCATAGATTACCAGGATGGCGGAAGGGAACAAAATTATCATTTCTCATTAGGGTGGGACTAGCCCTGTTTTGGGCTTGATGTGTCACGGACCTAACCCACATCTTTATAATCATCTTTAACAACTAGACTTCATTTTGTAATGAAACAAATTTGAATCTCAAAAATTCTACATTTTCATGAGTTTTCTCTCCATGTTTACTTTTCTTTATCAGGACTTTACTGGAAAAGTTCCCATCATCTCCTATGCCAAGAATGGTGAGGATTTGGGGTTAGCTCACACCATCAAGGGTGATCTCCAAGGACATGCCTTGTATCCACACGTATTGATGAAAAATGCTGCTGTGGAGGTCAATCTAGGACAAAAGGTGAGACAGTTCTTTTGTTTGTTAATGAATCAGGGGTGTGAGAGTTCCTCTTTTCAGCTGATTTCCTCTTTTTTTGTCAAAATGTACGTATTTTCTTTTATTTTCAGCCCATATTTGTCATTTTTACCCTGATTTTACGCTTTCAGCGTTTTTATTAATTTTCCTCTTTTTTGGTCTGTGGCCTCTCACACCCCTGTGAAATATATCCATGCACTGTAAATGTGAATACACACACATTTTTGTCTGCATCACATACTGTCATATCTCAAAAGGCTGCCTTAATGTGTGATTTTTATAATCATTGTTGTATTTCATATTGTTATTTTATATTTCAGCATGCTTCTTTCTTTTATGAATGGACATGATGTTTAAATATTGTGATTATACCTCAAAATTAATGTATCAAGTTGATTTTAAAGACAGTGTATCTCATCATAGTTAGATGCACAGACTACTACAGACCATGTATCAACAGTCAAAGTCCCTGTGTATTGTATAGTGTGATTTCTCGCATATTCATGAGGGCCAATTGTTCGATCGTGCCGTGTCTAACAATCACGCCAGTGCTGCGTGCCTTTGCGTATACGCGATAGAGCATTGCATGCTTTCGCGATTACGCGATATACCGTGAAAATACGCAGAAATTGCGTAGCAGTCTCGCCTGTCGCATTTCATGGAACAATCGGCCCTCATTATTGGGTGATGCTGAGACTTTGACTAGTGGTACAGCCTCTGTTTTCTCTCTCCTCTGTGGTTAGATGACAATTATAAAAAAAATCACAAAAGGCAGCCTTTTGAGATACGACAGTGTGTGAAGCAGACAACGAGTCATGTTGCATGATCATACACACACTTCTACACCCCTAAATTTAATTGGTATCACAAATGTTCAGAGTTCTGGTTTGTGCTGTGATCATGATTGTACTGATCGTGATGCACATGCACAACATGAGCATACAGGACATAAGAAACCCTGTTGTGCATGCAAAAGGTCAAAAAGTCAATGACGATTGTGTACATGCTTGTTACGCATGTCAAATGAACATTTACTGTATTTACTTTAAAGATAATAATAGTATGAACGAACATTAATCATTTGAACAATAATAATAAAATAATGTTATTTTGGTTCACTATTGTGGACAGCCATATCGGGATAATTTATTAAATATTCATTTTTGCAGAGTAAGGCATGATACGTGAATATATTCAAATTGATTTTGTATATACCATAATATTTTGCATAAATTTGCATCAATTGGAGGTTAATGACTGCGCATCATTTGTTGGGTATTGTGAAAAATTTAAACAATTTCCTTTGCTAAAGGAATATATTCAAAGCAAATTGTTTAGATTTTTCACAAATAGCGAGTTTGGTAATTCAGCAGAGTGCATTATGGGTACAAATCTGGTTGGATATTGCAATCCAGCTCACACAGTATTCCAATGGTGATGAACTTTGTATTTTTTACAACATTTTGTTACCAACTGTTGTGTCTGATTGTCCTCCAATAAACTTTCATATAACAAACAAAAATCATTTGAACCTACCTTAGAAGTGTCAGTGTTGTAAATGAAAAATAAAATCACAGGAATTCCCAATCAGTCCAAGTTCATTTCCACAGTTGTCTATGGGAGAATTGTGTTAATATATCCCATTTTGCATCCAAGATTTTACCCACAATGCATCCTGTTCTGAATTATTGAATAAGCTTATACTCAACAAATAACTGATGCAAAGTCATTAACTTCATTCCTAATTGCCACTTTTCAATTTGTTTGATTCCATCTGTACAATATTTGTTGTTTTTGTTATTGCTGGCAATGCCATTATTGATAACATGATTATCTGTATTCTATAACATTTCTTTATTTATTGTAGAAGCCTTCATTTCCAGCCAAGGAAGGTTTTACTTTCCTGCGCAACTTGCCCGAAAAGCACTGTGTCTTGGGGCCTCAACCGCCAGCAACAAAGGAAGATTGTGAGGTAATTATTTAAAAGCTTTACCAGATGACCCTTTTTAAGGTGTGGCTACTTGATAACCCCCTTTTTATTATTTCTAGCATTTCATCATCAAAATGTCTTAAAATAATGTAGAAACTTTCAAATTACCTTATTTCAGCAAATTTGGCAAAATTTCCCACAAATTTTCTTCCAGATGATCCCTCCCCCTTTTTCAAATTCTTCTACTCAATGACCCCTTTTTTCAAAAACTTTTCTACCCAAAGACCCCTCCTTTTTAAGCAACATTGATTACTGATATAGACCTTACTTCTTGAGGCCAGTTGGCACACCTATCACTTCTGAGGTTGAGTGCCCATGGGGCCTGCACATACACTTTGTTTTGAACACATTTATATTCTCACTGATGTTAGGTACTGATGATGATTGGTTTGTCTGGAAGTGGCAAGACGACATGGGCTAAGAAGCACTGTAAAGAGAACCCACACAAACAGTATGTCATCCTAGGAACAAATCAACTCATTGAGGATATGCGGGTAAGTGAATATTAATTCTCTCTACACAGGTGTTGACTGCAGACTGCAAGTTTCTTTTTTTTTTTTGAAAAATCAAAAATTTCAGATTTGTACATTTGCATGACTATATTTGGAATCGGCATGAAAAATGCATTAAAACAAGTACAAACAAGCCTAGTATTGGTTCAGAGGCTGTTGAGATAACTCTTGATATTTTGAGAACATATCTCACAACTTGGGACTTTTTATGTTGAAGCCTAAGGCTAGCATGCAAAAAGTTGTATCAAAATAATTGGTACCCATCAGCTTTAAATGAAATGCCTGCTTCTTCCAAATTCAACATTCGATCCTATAGAAATGACAATACAAGTTAATCTTTTATTACATTAAATCCACAAATTAGGTGGATGTAATGTTGCACTCTTGACCAAGCTAACTGGATATTGATCATTTTGATACACCCTGAATAAATGTAAATGCTTGTTCATTGACTCACTGTACAAAGAGGGTCCTTCTCAAACATAATTTTCTTAACCTGATAGGTTCTCAGCCCTTGAAAAGTTACACATTCTGTAAGATTGAGGTGTCAGGAAGACAGCTGAGATAAAGAAACCCACAGAGTCCAGTGAGATTTCATGAAAAATTGCAGATTAAATTACCCTAGAGCTAAAAAAATAGTTTGTTGTTTCAGAAATGAAACACATTTTATTAGTTTTTCAAATCACTTTATAAGCAGTCAGATACTGCTAATTTCTGATAGACAATCAAATATCCAGGCCTGAATTATTCTTGCTCAAAAGATTTGGAACTGATACTATTTGCCATGGGTAAATCATAGAGAGCAATTAGCAGTAAATTTCATGCAAGATTTGGGGTTTTTCATTTGGAAGTCAATTTGTACCAAAAGTTTTCCCACAATGCAATGTGTGTGATATGCATATTTCATAACAAAGGTAGATTAATCTCCTAAGCTGTATCTATTCCTATGCAATATACCTATTGCCTTATGGGAAGGAATTTTGGCACAAACTTACTGCTGATAGAAAAACCCAGGAGCCACATATCCAAATCAGTTTACCATTATATTTTCCCTTCTGCCATTTCAGATCGCAGACCTAGGTCGTGACTACTCGGGGCGTTTTCAGAAGTTGATAGAGCCTGCAACTGAATGCTACAATAAATTGTTGGAAATTGCCTCACAGACAAGACATAACTACATTCTAGATCAGGTAAGGCTAGCTCAGCTTGCTTGATTACAGGAACTATATTGGTGATTTGCTAGATCAATAAGCAGTCATCAAAAATCAGATATTTCACATTTTAGTCAGTGTGTCAGTGGCATTGATTTCTTTTTGACATTTGGGAGATGGAGGTTGGTCACAGAATTAGAGAAGGAGAACCGGGACTCCCTATACCGCCATGTACAATCGCGCTGTCAGATATGGAGAGAAAATGGGGGGTATTTGGGTCCTTGACCTTGTTGATGGTGCGCGGAGACAAACGAAATCAATTCTGCATCTCATCTTTACCATTTTGGTATCGCATGCAGGTCGCATCAAGTGAGACAATGAATGTCTCGAGCGCATTCCGTGGGAAACCGAATTCCCCCAATTATTTGCTCCATGCATTTATTAAGATGGCGGTCGAGTCCCAGTTCTCCTTTTCTAATTCTGTGAGGTTGGTGTAAAATCTGTGAAGCATAGTGAATGGAGTATGTGTTGCTCCCTTACCGGGGAAAAACAAATGCCCATGAAGTGTACAAAAAAATTGCCATTTTGAAGCTAAAAAAATATGGTCAATTGTGACTTTAAACTGAATGCATGTGACAGTGAAACACATAAAATTGTGTCTTAAAATTTGAACGTCTTGTGTGTGCTCTCATTTACAGGCGCACACTGACCCACCCCACCCCACATTGGTCTTCAATTCCTGCCATTAAGCAATGGTTTTATCACATACCGTAAAGATTCCCCTAATGATGCACAAGGGCTCCTTTTCCTGTGGGTAGTAAATTCTGCTTACAAATTTAGAGCTCCCTCCTCTGAAAATTCAAAGAATTAAGGGTCTATGTCCAAACTTGCTGGTGGGGTTTTTACGGGAGGGCGCTTTTAGTTTGTGCCTAAAATTCTAGTCAAGGGAGCCCATATGCACCATAGGCAAATCTTTACAGTATTGATGGTACATTTTCTTTATTATATTTCTAAAATTTTCATCCCTTTTTTAGACCAACCTGTACCCATCTGCAAGAAGGCGCAAAATTGGACACTTTGAAGACTACTTCTGCAAAGCTATCGTTGTTGTCCCTTCTCGGAAGACTTATGAAGAACGATGCGAAAAACAGATGCTGAATCAGCAGAAGAGAGATATACCAGATGAAGAAGTGAAGAAAATGAAAGGTAAGACTATAACCCCATGAGATCTACCTGCCGATTGGCCAAAATGAATATTGTGTTAAATTTTGAACCATTCGAGGAGGGTATTAATAAGATCATCTGCAAATGCAAGTCTGCAAATGCAAGGCTTTAGAGTGCATAACTTCAAATGCTTCCTCATTGATTCACTGTACAAAAAGAGTCCCCAATTGTCATTTTTATTGACCTGATCTTCAAAACTTTTTTCAAGTTGAAGGTCACCCATTAGTCAATCCCTCCACTCATGGATATAGTGGCTCTTTAGAATTCTCAACATTTTAAAGTGGCACTTTTAGGTGATTAAGTTGAGGACCCCTGACCAAAGCAATATCATTGTCAGTGCTCGCGGAAGCATTAAAATTTATGAGAGGCAAGCATATTTTGGACTGGACTTATGTTGAGATTTACGCGCAAAGGACATGAAAATTTCACAATTTTAGACTATTGTAGCCCATAATAAAGTTCAACTGTGAATTTGCTGGGCCTGTGCATGCAAAGTGCACAAAATCTTGCAATATCATCCTATTTTAGTGGTGAAAGAGCAAAAGAGGAAGATGCCTAGGACAATTCTTGTTTTATTTTTTCTTCTCTTAGGGTTTTTGGAAAATTTAGAGGGGATCCATCAACCACCCCCCCCCCCCTTCTGCCTGCCTATTATCATTATTGCCATCATTATCATCCACCATGCCTTGCTGTTTGAGACAAGCAATCGCTCTCGCTCACCACCGCTTGCCCAAACTCAATTTCTAGTGAGCGATTTTCCACTCGCCATATCGCTCTCTGCAAATCACCCAAAGTTAAGTCTAATGTACATTCAATTTTTACTGAGCACTTTCAATGTATTCAATTTATCGTAATAAATTAGGCGTAATCCCTGAAAAGATAGGGTGTCAACAATGCGTAAGTGTTTCATATTGGTATGAATGATCTTTCAGACATAGAGAGTGATTTGACAAGGATTTGACCATTCGCCTAGCATCATGCTAGCGAGTGATTGACCACTCGCCTTTAAAATCTAGACAGCAAGGCCTGAACCACCCCTCTCTCCGTGCCCCTAGCTACAGACACTATCTGACATCACTGTTTATGTGTTTCTTATAATTTCAGCCAATTTCAAGCTGCCAGAAGGTGAGCGAGAACTGAATTACCTGTTTAGTGAGGTGCAATACGTAGAATTACAACATGATGAGGCTACTTCTCTCCTGAATGAATACAAAAAAGAAGTTCTATTATCATGATTAGTGGTGCATAATCTGAAGAATGTGCCCACTATTTGACAACTTTTACCGAAGTAGTAGAATATTCATATATATTTTTTGTTCTAACTGGGGGAAAGCCCAAGCTTGGGACGGAATATCTCCTTGTGCCCCCTTCCCCCTCACTGCCACCACTGATCATGATTAACAGACTTGGAGATGATACATATACATACATATCCTGGATATATATATACAGACTGCGTACCCAAGAAAAAAATAACAAACTTACAGTACACTATAATGTGATATACCCCCACAAAGAACATGTTTTGTTTTCATGTTCTGACTTAAAAATTGAAAAAGAGGATGACACAAATTAATGTAGTATGACATATGTATACGTATTGTACACAATGAAGAAAGAGGGTGGTCTAAGCTTCACCTTCAGCAGGATGTAAGACAATGCAAGACAAAACCGAGGATTGGAAATAAATAATTTTTCCAATCTTTGCATATATTAATTGTTTCTTGTATTGTCTTAGCATATATAGGCCACCTCCTTCCTGCATTATTTAATAAAGAATGGCCTTAATAAGACACAGTGAGAGAGTGGGCAATGAGATTACCCTACTACCAACTGATTGTTTGTTTATATGATTGTTTAAATGGTCACTCTGAGCCGTATTGAGACACACCCTATTAGTACTACCTGCCGATTGGTTGCAAGAAGAGTATTATGATTTATTGAGCCAATCAGCAGCAGGGTTGAAGAGGAGTTGAGCAAAAGTAGTTAGAAGCTGTATTTTAATTGGTTACTCAGATCAATATATAATGTAATTAACCAATCAGAAACGATGTAAGAAAGCCAGTGGTTCTCAGAGAGTTATGTTTTATCTTACATGTTATGTGATTGGTCACTCAGATCAATATATAATGTAATTAACCAATCAAAAATGATGTAAGAAAGCCAGTAGTTCTCAGAGGGTTACTTTTTATCTTACATGTAATGTGATTGGTCACTCAGATCAATATAATTCATAATGTAATTAACCAATCAAAAATGTTGTAAGAAAACCAGTAGTTCTCAGAGGGTTACTTTTTATCTTACATGTAATGTGATTGGCCACTCAGATCAGTATAATAATGTAATTAACCAATCAGAAATGCTTAATCTAAATAGTCTGCTTTTGAAACCAAAGAATATCTTGAGGATAGTTTGAGATTTTTTACAATACCCGAAAAATAACTGATGCAAAGTTAATAACCTCATTCATAACCATCACTTTTTAATTGGTTTGATTCCATCAGTATAATATTATATTTAAAAAAAAGTGCAACTTTAACTTTACCTTTCATTGTCCCTTTAAAAAAATTGAATAATCAACAGCGCTTTATCATGTCGTTATGAACACGGCAGAGTGCCGAATACGCAAAATTGCTGTTCTTAGTAAACGGCGTTTGAAAATCTTGGTACCATTCCATTGGTCCTTCTAAAAATTTAGAACATTTGTGAGCACTCATTTGAAATGTATATTATAGAAGTGAATGTACACAAATTATTGGCAATACTTGCATGTTCTGAAATAATCGATATATCCCTCAAAACGCGTTTTAACAGCTATTCGGCTTTATGCTGTATCCAAAATGTCTCTACCACTGCGCAGAGAGAGGTCGAATATGCATTCAAATACATGTAAACCATAGCATGCATTCTTGATTTGGGGGTTTTGTGTAGAAATTACTGGTTGTCCTAAGGCTATGTAGACTTAACTTGCTATATAAGTTATAAATAGTCATCCCTGTATAATATTTAGCAAAAACTGGAAGATTTTAAAGCAAAATTAACAATACTGGCCTATATTTTGTGTATGATTTTCCGGGATTTTCCAATTTCACGGGCGCGCACTCACATTATTAAACCACAGCAATATCATGTGGGGAATGTTTGTACTTATTTTGGTATCACTGGATAGATGGATAGAAGATACCTACAGCTATACGTTGGTATCAAATATATTAGTATAGGACATGTAATATAGAAAACTACTTTAGATCAACATGATTTGTACAGCTAAGTATACGATTCGTCTCTCTGCCGAATTCTTTTATCGCACTTCAGCGCGATTCGTCCAAATCAAAATTTCAATAACTACGTTGGTGAGTAAGATTTACCATTAATTTTTGGTGGAAATAAAAGATAACCTGAAACATAATCATAAGCATACAAAAACTCAATTTGCTCAAAATTCTCGATTCGTCACTCTGCCGAATTCATAACAATGTGATGTACAAAACTGACAGTGTTTAGTTGTGTGCCCGTAAATTGTTCGTTCACGTACGCAGAGGTCCACTGTGTTTTATTAGTAACCATGTATCACATTTGCGTTTTGGCAAATAAATAAGTTTGATTGGATCTCATGCATTGCATTGCGTATATTCATGACGTTATTTATCCCCACCGATTCATAAGGATTTCACTCTCTCAGTTTATTATATGTGACAAGATCTGAATCGACTCTGACCAAAGTTATTACCATTACCAACTTAACTCTGTACCAGTTAGATGTTGAAATCCCTACTTAAAGCAATAATATTAATGTGTGATTTTGCTCATAAGGTTGTCCTCATTTTTTGTTTAATTTCTACTTTTTGCACAATTGTAATTATACCCAAATGGTGTACTTTTTTTACCCTGTGAAAAGACTAAGCCTGAAGTACTGTAATTACAGTAAAATGTAAGAGTTTTTGATTAAAACTAATTTTAATAATTCGCCAATTCGCCCATGCACAGTTAAGCTGCTAAGTGGTTTTCTTTCATTTTACCTCATTAGTTGCGCTTAAAATGATCAAAAACCCTCAGTTGTTACAACTAGTATGTAATAATATTTGGAAAAAAAATAACAAAATTAATTTAAATCGTACATTATGGCTTTAAGTCCCTGGCAAAGTGTTGATTTTTTTTTGTCAATTTTTTTGTGATTGTCTTACTTCATCATTTTCATTTTGGTCTGATTTTATCAGATTGTATTACATGCCATATTGTCTGTAATAAATGCCCCAGGTGCATGCAGTTTTTCGAAAGGGGACATTTATTCCAGATTCAAAATATGCATATTATTGCAGTATATACTACGAAATTACATCTGCATTTACATTTTAAGCAAGAATTATGATTTATTCATAAACGGTATTAATATTTATGATGCAATGTACCCATGGCAGTGGATCTTTCATAAGTGCCTTTCATGCATTGATTTTTGTCAATGTACGGATGTGTTTGCTTCATTACTGTGTAATGCATAAAAGGCTGGCTTGGTCCATTTAATTTTAATTCTGCATTGCCAATGATGGACTTTACTTTTGATATTGGTCATTTTTTAACAAAATATCTTTATAACAAGGATAGTTTTATAATGTTTATTGTTAATGGTTGTTGACAAAAATCATTGCACATGCCCTCTAATTTTTCCCATCACAGTGCACTCTCCCTTTGGGGTTGTGCATTGTTCTGGTAAAAAAAAATTGAAGGGGTGCATTGTTTTTTGTCATTTGCCCTTAAATGTACAACAAAATCATAGTTAGTCATTAATCTCTAACTTTGTTAAATTTGTTAAATTTGGCAATGAATTAGATGACAGTTTTAAGTTTGAATAGGTTTTGTCCATCAGGTTTGTGAGAGTTCAGCTTCATAGCTGATTTCAGCTATTTTTATTGCCAAAATTTACATGTTTTCTTTTATTTTCAGCCTATTTTTGTGTTTTTAACCTGATTTTACGCTGTTTTTCAGCTATTTTAATAATTTTCCTCTTTTTTTGTCCGAGGCCTCTCACATCTCAGTCCATGCAATTCAGTGATTGCGACAGCCAGCACTGAAGCCAGTTTTAAGCTTACTCACATGATGGAAATTTTTACATTTTGGTCCCTTTTTCATTGGAAAATTATGAGAGGGTCATATATTAGAGAGGGTAGTGTCGCTTACAGACAATACGGTGTGTCAGTATGCCCAATTAAACCTTAATAAAGTCATTTATTTCACTCATTATAATGCTTGTCATACAAGATATGGTGATATGATCTTTGAACATATCAAAGGAGAAGTAGACAACATGTAGATCAAAGGAGAAGTAGACAACCTCACAGAACACTTAAATTCCATCGACCCTACCAACAGTGTCAAGTTCACCTATGAGCAAGAACAAGAAGGTTCGATTCCCTTCCTCGACACCTTAATTACTAGAAAGCGGATGGATCAGTGAAACTCTGTATCTACCGCAAGAAAACGCACACTGACCAATATCTTCAGTTCTCCTCCCACCACCCCTTACATCAAAAGCTGGGTGTTGTTAGAACGCTGCTAGACAGGAGTGACACGTTGGTTACCGAGGAAACGGACAGACAAAAGAGGAGGGTAACATCCACAAGCGTTGACCACGTCGGCGGTTACCCGGATTGGTCAATCAATAAAGTCAAAAAGACAGATCTACTCCTAAGACAAAACTTTCCTCAAAACGAAAAGATGACAGTGAAAAACCAAAGGCATGGTTGTGGTCCCTATATAGAGGGCGTATCCGAGCGCGTGTGTCCAGGGTGTTTAAAAACACGGATTTTCCACAGCCATGAAGCCGCATCGCATCGTACCATCCGCAATATGCTCGTCCATCCAAAGGATAAACTTCTCCCTCAACAGAAAGCGGAAGCCATTTATGAAATACCCTGCGGTGACTGCCCAAGTTCCTACATTGGTGAAACTGGTCGCCCCTTTGGTATCCGACTCAAAGAACACCAGAAAGAGGTGGAGAAATTTGAATCAAAACCATTTACTCGAGCAAAACGCCAATCATCTGTCACGGACATTCACAAATCCGCCATCACTGATCATGTGGCCTCCACAAATCACTCTATCAATTGGGAGGACTCAAAAGTGATTGATCGTGAAGCCGACAAGACCACCAGGTGGCTGAAAGAAGCCATCTGGATCCGCCGAAAAGGACAAGACACTCTAAACAAGGACGAGGGGCCTACTCGCTCAACAACATCTTTGACCAACTCATCACGCCCTCTCACGGTGCTTCCTGTTGCCTATAAAAGCAAGCAGTCAGATGTGATGAGTTGCCAGTCTGATGAAGCCACTAGTGTAGTGGTGAAACGTCACTAAAACGTGAGTAAACCAACTTCGTTTTTACTTGGAATTGTTCAAAATGAACAAAATTCACAATGGTGATATGATGATTATATTGTGTTTTGCTTTTGATCCACAGAATTAGAGCTAGAGAATCGGGACTCGCCCGCCATCTTGATACAGGCATGGAGCAAAAATTTGGGGTATTCAGTTTCCCTCGGAATGCACTCAAGGCATTCGTTGTCATGAAATCACGACATGGATGAAGGGCGCATATGAGAGATGCCCTTGATGCGACCTGCACGCGAGTACCAAGACGCTTATGAGACGCAGAATTTTTTTCGTTTGTCTCCGCACACCCTCGGCAAGGACCTGAATACCCCCAATGTTCTCCCCATATAGCTGATGGTGCGATTGTACGCGGCGGTATAGAGAGTCCCGGTTCTCCTTCTCTAATTCTGTGTTTTGATCATAAATACATAACTTTATAGATTGCATTATTTTTGCCTTTTAAATTTTATAAAAAATACCATAAATTGTAAGTAATATTTGTCTTGGCTTAACTTGTTCTGAAACAGACTATGCACTCACTGTTTCTGTCTGTATGTGCTAATTTGATTAAGGTTTGCAAAATAGATACCAATCCAAATTCTCTTAACAGTATAATTGTTGTACAGCCTATTACAATGTGTACCAATAAAAAATTTGTTGTAACTCCATTGGTACTTGCTGTGATAACAAAATTTCAAATAGGAACATGAATTATGGCATGCAGAATGTCGAGATGAACCCAAGAAATGACAGCAGCAGCATAAAAAATAGTCTGATCAGTATGAGGGCATATGAAGAAGGTTATGGTCAAACAGGCCCTGTGTGATCAAACTTGGAATGGACTGCATTGGGTATATGAATTTACATCAAATGCAATAGATTGTGATACATGTTCCTTAACTTGTGATTCCAGTAATTTTTATTGGGACACACTGTAGAACAAACTGCAATAAAATAATGGAAAATGAGAACTTATTTGTTTGTGTGTTTGTTAGATAACATATCATCGCTCGCAAGACATAGTGGCGTATCATGAAAATGGCCATTTTGAGATAATTGCATCTGAAGTTTTTGCAACTTTTACCCGTTTGTCATACATTGCCTCGATTATTTTATTTTATTGGATGGATATGAAAATATTTAAGTTACATTTAATGTATAAAATACATTGCTGTCATTCACCAATTAATTGTAATTAGTCATTAAACTTATATGCCAGTATGTCAAAAATTTTGAAAAATTATTCTCCATTCAAAATTGACATACGACATGTGATACGCCAGTATGTCGAATAATAGTTGAATTCATATCCATATTGGCCACACAACTGTGATACCGTGATATAGCAAAATAGTGGTGTATGTCACATATTTACGACATAGTGGCGTATATCACTGATACGCCACTATGTCGTCCAAAACAAGGGGAATGTTGTACACAATAATTCCATTGAGTAAGATACGCCAAACCTAATTAGTGATAATACTTAATTAATTAATGACATGTATGTCTTGAAAGTTCGTTAGATTATGAAACTGATCTTATCTCATTTTGTCAAAAATGGCTGATACGCCACTATGTCTTGCGAGCGACGATAATTATTCCCTATGGAAAGTTGGTTGAAATGCTTTGCTTATTACAAAATAAGTTACAAAAGAAATTATAGGCCTAGACCTTTTCAAAGTATGGTTTGTAGTTATTGCTTTGACCCTTCAGACTAGCGGCCAATATTTCACTCAATGTTGATGGTGAAATACACTTGGACTTGACATTGGTCACAAATACAATTACCTAATGAATAGTCAATGACCTCGTGAATATTCAATAACCTAATTACATGTACAATATAGACTCAACCTTAAGGGCAGGTATAAAAGGAGACATATTCGTCTATGCCTAAATTTGAATTTTTTGCTGCTACTTTTTTCTTTCACTTGAAACTGATTTACAACATTCCTCCCATTTCTTCTTGATTTAAAAATCATTAATTCACTCTTTCCAACTCCAATAAACCTTTTTAAATAAGCGCGCCAAGGGTTTATCATTTAAATGTTGGTAATTGTGTTGATCCAAGGATTGGTACATGGTCCCGGGGGGTCACTCTCACACAAAAGTGCCTCCCACCCGCGTCCGAACACCTCTGAAATGCACCCTTAATGGCGAATTTTCACATAACCAAATTGCACCCCTTAATGGCGAAACACATACAAAACCCTACCCTAAATGGCGTAGCACATGCAAAAACCATACCTTAAATGGCGTCAACTTGGAAATATCTATATTGATACCCTAAGTGGCGTAAACAGGGAAATGAGCTAATTTGATACCAAGAGCTACCAAGGTGTCTTTTTGATGTTTCAGACATATAGATACTGAAGAAAACATGCACAAAAGTAACAAGAATCAATAAAAAAAGTAGTGATTTTTATCAAATTAGTGCAAACTCACTCAAACAATAATATTACTAACCCTAAACGTCTAAGGATTTGGCTGAAAAAGGACCCCTAAATGGCGATGCCTTGTGAAAAAGTACCCCTTTTTCAAAAAGACGTCGCCGCCGCTGTGTGGTGAAAAACATACCCTTTTAGACGTTTTTCTTGGACACGGGTGTGTAGCAAGTCAAGTAGTGAGTGACCCCCCCCCCCCCCGGGTACCTGGTAGGGTGGCTGATTTAAATAGCAATAGGGACAGAAGCAATCGTGTTGACATTTATGTTTAGTTTCATTAACTAACCCTTCTTGCATGAGTAAGTTTCTTAATAGCATAACACATATGCCAACAGATAGATGAAAAACTTTGTGCAAACCACCTGCATCGCTATCATCTTTGGGAACAAGAGAACTATGGACTTCATATCCTGGGTTTACATCATAAGTGGAAAAAGTATGTTGTGATGTACATAAATAAAAATTGAGGCACAAGTTGTTTTGCATTCTCATAATTGTGTTGTACAAGATCAATCAATTCAATTTTTAGTGATTTGCAGCGAGCGATGTTTAGTGTGTATGGTGAGTGGAAAATTGCTCACTAGAAATCAGGTTTGGGCGAGCGGTTGCTCTCGTCAGTAGATTGCATTACCATATCACACATAGCATCATGTGAATTCAATAGATAACATTAATAAATCACACATAGTACAATGTGCTGTCTTCAGTAAATAGCATTACCATATCACACATAGCATCAAGTGCTGTCTTCAGTAGATATCATTATCCTATCACACATAGCATCATGTGCTGTCTTCAGTAGATAACATTACCCTATCGTACATTGCATCATGTGCTGTCTTCAGTAGATAGCATTATCCTATCACACAGCATCATGTGCTGTCTTCAGTAGATAGCATTATCCTATCATACATAGCATTATGTGCTGTCTTCAGTAGATAGCATTATCCTGTCACACATAGCATAATGTGCTGTCTTCAGTAGATAACATTACCCTATCACACATAGCATCATGTGCTGTCTTCAGTAGATAGCATTATCCTGTCACACATAGCATCGTGTGCTGTCTTCAGTAGATAGCATTATCCTGTCACACATAGCATCGTGTGCTGTCTTCAGTAGATAGCATTATCCTATCACACATAGCATCATGTGCTGTCTTCAGTAGATAGCATTACCGTATCACACATAGCATCATGTGCTTTCTTCAGTAGATAGCATTATCATATCACACATAACATCATGTGCTGTCTTCAGCAGATAGCATTATCCTACCACACATCACATCATGTACTGTCTTTGGTAGATAGTAGCTAGTAGTATCATATCGCACATAGCATCATGTGCTGTCTTCAGTAGATAGAATTATCCTATCATACATAGCATTATGTGCTGTCTTCAGTAGACAGTATTACCATATCACACATAGCATCATGTGCTGTCTTCAGTAGATCGCATTATCCTGTCACACATAGCATCGTGTGCTGTCTTCAGTAGATAGCATTATCCTGTCACACATAGCATTATGTGCTGTCTTCAGTAGACAGTATTACCATATCACACATAGCATCATGTGCTGTCTTAGTAGATAGCATTATCCTACCACACATCACATCATGTGCTGCCTTCAGTAGATAGCATTATCCTATCATACATAGCATTATGTGCTGTCTTTAGTAGATAGCATTATCCTATCACACATAGCATAATGTGCTGTCTTCAGTAGATAACATTACCCTATCACACATAGCATCATGTGCTGTCTTCAGTAGATAGCATTATCCTGTCACACATAGCATCGTGTGCTGTCTTCAGTAGATAGCATTATCCTGTCACACATAGCATCGTGTGCTGTCTTCAGTAGATAGCATTATCCTATCACACATAGCATCATGTGCTGTCTTCAGTAGATAGCATTACCGTATCACACATAGCATCATGTGTTTTCTTCAGTAGATAGCATTATCATATCACACATAACATCATGTGCTGTCTTCAGCAGATAGCATTATCCTACCACACATCACATCATGTACTGTCTTCGGTAGATAGTAGCTAGTAGTATCATATCACACATAGCATCGTGTGCTGTCTTCAGTAGATAGCATTATCCTATCACACATAGCATCATGTGCTGTCTTCAGTAGATAGCATTACCGTATCACACATAGCATCATGTGTTTTCTTCAGTAGATAGCATTATCATATCACACATAACATCATGTGCTGTCTTCAGCAGATAGCATTATCCTACCACACATCACATCATGTACTGTCTTCGGTAGATAGTAGCTAGTAGTATCATATCACACATAGCATCGTGTGCTGTCTTCAGTAGATAGCATTATCCTATCACACATAGCATCATGTGCTGTCTTAGTAGATAGCATTATCCTATCACACATAACATCATGTGCTGTCTTCAGTAGATAGCATTATCATATCACACATAACATCATGTGATGTCTTAAGTAGATATCATTATCCTATCACACATATCATCATGTATTTTCTTGAAGTTTAACTGTTTGTTCACGGAGTGAACTATTTCCCTGCTTGAACCCGTATCTCATATGCACAGTCAGTTATCCCTTAGACACACTGTGTCTTGAATACTATTGTAGCCAATCAACCATGTGGTTAAGAGGCTAGCCTTCAATAATATACCCTCATTTGTATGCCTTTATCCTATCCTGCTCCACACGACAAGGACTATTTAGCCCATTTAATCTTGCAGTGAGACTTCAGTGTAGAACATTTTAGGGTTTTTAGCTGCGGGTAGCAGCTCTATAAGTCACCATGTCTCTCCGTCTGTTAGTCCGTTAGTAACCTATACCGGTCCCATACTGGAAAAGAGTTTCGTCCCGAAATTTGGGAAAATGAGGGGAAATTGAGGGAAGTTAAGGGAAATTGAAGAGAATTAAGGTTGGTCTGAACCCTGGAATTATGGAAACTTTCGGGCCTCATAACTTCTAAATTGTTGGTCTAAAGTATATAAAAGTATACATATTTAGAATGGCAAAGACTTGATAAGTTCATCTGTGAGGTCAAATTTGGGCCAAAATGGCACTTTTGGCCCAAAATCCCAAAAATAACGGTTTTTGGCCCACTTCTTTTTGTGCACCGTAACAAAAAAATTCTTGGGCCAAAAGTTTTTTGAAACTAATTTTTAAAAACTAGATCAAAATATCTAGGACCCGTTTTAGGGGGCCGGGGCTAAAAAATGTAAAACTGGTTCCAAATACATGTGATGCATAGTATTTGAAGTTATTTTACAACTTGAACACATGAATTAATATAACCATGATTAATAGAAAAATATTTTTTATATAGGCCTACACATGTTACAAGCCTACGACTGTAACATACTGGACAACAGTTGAGCGTACGAGTAATGTCAACTTTTCTACATGGGTCACCCTGTACGCACCTGATGACGTAGGATATGCACTAAAGCGTAAAATGTATTATTATTCCTGTGCCTTATTACGTGTGTTTTTATTTGGACCCCCTTAGACTTCAAATACGGTTCAATGAAGTATCACAATAAATTGTGTTCTTCCGTTTTAGCTCGTTTTATTTGTCATAGAGCTTATACAGTGCATGTACAGTCGTTGGATATAAATTAAAGCTATAGTAGAGATCCGAGCAAAGAGTTAAGGTAAGCGACATTTATATATTAAAAGTTTTATTAAAACTATAAACTTATCGTTCTTAATTTTTGTTTAACTTGTATGGTTGCTTGATATTTGTGCTTTATCGAGTAAATCGAGCATAAAAACGATAAGCGAAATATACTTGTATACATTAAGAATGTAACATACAATATCAGTACAGCCCAATGTATATTACATGGGCAGTAGTAGGCTAGTCACTTCCTTCTTCTTGGATATTTCATTTAGGCCTATATAAATTTTTAAATAAAATATATGGCAAACAAGATATTAATAGTAAATACTAAATTAATAGTTTTTTTTTTAATTATTATATATTTTACATTGTATTGTAGCGCTGTATCTAGGGCCTACCATTACTGCTTTGCCGATTATCGTCATACACACGCAAGCGTAGTTATATAATGTTGACGTTATAGTAGTCCAAAAAGTCTCAACGTTATCCAAATTTGTATAGCCAAAATTTTCGAAATTTACAAAAAAAGATAGGAGGGGATACTTCAGTGTACGGGGATATGCCGCCCAACATGAAATGGGTCTGTTTCCCCCTTTTCACAACAAATCCCCCCAGCAAATCCCTAGACATGTGGGTATGTTTTCGCAGAAACAGTAATCCTCAGGCGGAAATTCGTTGCCATGGTATTAAAAGCACGCAATCGGGGCTAAATATGTGATAGTTCCGCATTTACAATTAATGCACATTCAGCTTACACTACTCGCCCCTGCCCCCTTCCCCACACCCATTTTTCAATGTTGGGAGACTGTAATGTAGAAATGATGACGATTTTGCCCAAATCAACTTGCAATCTAGGGGAACGGGGAAGGGTGTTGGCCAATTAACGCTCTAGTGTGGCAACATTTTTCGCCAGGATTGTCTGAGCCGAATGCAAAATACTGGGGCAAAATATTTCATTTAAATTTCGTTTTTGTCTCATAACTCAAAAACCGAATGTCGTATTAGGTTCATATTGCACACGATTTGGGAGTAGATAATATTCTTTTAGTGAATCATAATAAAACGTTTTGATAAAGAAATTGGTTTATTATGGGAGTGGTCACTGAAAACACCATCTTTGCTAAATTATACATAATTCGTAATTAGGGCTCTAAACTGCATGATTTTCTGTAGGGGAGCGGGGAAAGGTGTTGACCAATTAACGCTCTGGTGTGGCAACATTTTTCGCCAGGATTGTGGTCCATGCTGTAAAAACTCGTCCAAAAACGGGCTGCTAGCGTGAGTCATCCTGGTTTTTACAATAATGTTGACAAAGAACAGTTTAGAGCTATATAGCAGGCAGAAAGTTATTTCAAATCTCACTATAATTAGGAAATTGATTAATCGATCGCTCGATCGATTGATTGATTGATTGATTGGTTGACTGATTGATTAATTGACTGATTGCTTGCTTGCTTGCTTAATTAATTTATTGAGTGAGTTGGTGAGAGTGTGATTCATTGATTGATTCATTCATTTTGTTCATGACACGGGAATGATAGATTCATTGTGCTTGTGATTTATTTTATAGACGGAAACATCAATTTGTTTGACTCGATCTGATTAGACAATGGCATATCAGAAAGGCCAAGAAGCTAATAATCCGGCTTACCCCCCTCAACAGGCGCCCCCACCCGCCTATCCAGGTCCCCCTCAACAACCATACCCGACACAAACTCAACCGTACCCGACGCAACCGTACCCGACGCAACCACAAGGCGGATACCCACCTCAAGGTACTGGTATTATCTTCAAAGTTGATCAGCTCGTAATCGGCAGGCCTTATAACATATCTTTTATTTTGAGAATTGCTTTGTGACATCTCACCAGAAGCATTACAAATTATTAAAAGTCCTATACTATTTGTCTACTTTATTTAACCCGCACAACATAGATCAGACAGGTCAACTATATCACTTTTAACGTTGGTCTACTTTTTGACGTAGTGGTAAAGAGCCTAAAATTCCCGCCGATTTACGAGCTGATCAAAGTTATAGGGGTAATGGCAGGACCAGGTTCCCCCACTTTTTGCATCCCTGCAACTAAGTGAGGGAACTGGACCCGGGAGTTGTATATATTTTCTGCAACTATAATGGGCCACACTACGCTATAACCCTAACGCGGCATTGCGGCCCATTATGGTTATGGTCTATGACTCCCCCATTCCAGGAAAATACAGAGCTAAGTTTTTGGGATTAAAAAAATATTATCCTGTTTTGCCAAATGAAACATAGCTGAATCCTAATCCTTTAGTAGCCAAACATCTAAAAAAAAGTAACTAATCCCACTTAAATAAAGCCCATTATTCAAAAACGGGCTATTGTATTACAAATCTGTAAATGCGTTGGAAGCAGAATTTATTTCTGCGCATTTTGACACCTCATTTGATACGATAGCCCAGAAAACAATAAAACACCGGTCAATTGCAATTTAATGTAGTGCGGTCCAGATTTGAAAGTTGCACTTGCAACAATACAAAAACACTCATTCAGATATCATGTACACAGATTTCCTTCCATCATACTGAATACAAATCAATAGAATTTACTGCAACTTTCAAATCTTGGGTTACATTGATTTAAATGTACGATGTGACGTCAATATTTTGTCAGTTGCTACAAATGAGGTGTCAAAATGTGCAGAAATAAATTCTGCTTCCAACGCATTTTACAGATTTGTAATACAATCGCCCGTTTTTGAATAATGACCATTATTTAAGGGGGAGTATTTAAGGAAAAGTAGACCCACGTTACGAGTGCTATAGTTGACCTGTCTGGTCTAAAGTTTGTGTGTTCAAAGAAAATAGAAAAGTATAAGACTTGGATTAATAATTTGTGATGCTTCTAACGAGATCATTAGAAGACAATTTTCAAAATAAATTATTTTGATATTAATCCGCGATGTTATAAGGCCCGCCTATTACGAGCTGATCAAAGTATTGCTGAATTAATTACATCGCTGAGCTATTAGCGCGATTGTTTTTTAGCCAATTATTGTTTTTTATCCAATCGCTCACCGAGCGCGGAGGGCAAGTATCCGCTCATTTTGCAATAGAAGCTACGCTCAGCAGCTGGCGGGCATTTTAGTGCTTTGATGCCTATACAAATAATCCTTTACCTGGCGTGGACGATGTGCATCGTTGTGTTTTTAATTAAAGGAATATTTCAAACGTTCTTGATCAAGGCATTAATATTTCATTTTTTCCATATATTTTCAGGTCAGGCCGGCCCACCTCCAGTTGTAGTACAGCAACCTACGACCACGACGATTGTGACGACTCAAGTGCAGACATTCGGTGACAACCCAGCAGTGACTAAGTGTCCCAACTGTCAGAATACTGTCACCTCGGTTACGGGCAGAGAATGCGGCGGATTGGTCGCGCTCGTTGCGGTTGCGATCTGTTGTGTGTAAGAAACTTTTAATTGTTCCAATATCTGTGATTTAATACTGTTCTTTAAAGGAGTATATCGGGATCCTATTCCTAGCACCCACTTTTTATGACATTTTCAGTAGATATCCACGAAGCAAGCTTATTCTCAAAATTTCAATGGATTCCGATTTTGCATTTGCGAGTTATGCAGAATGAAATTTAAACGTTTGACGATATTTTGGCTTAACGAATTAATTTGTAAGATTTTATTTTTATTACATAAACAATGTAGCTAAAGGATTTCAGTGTTATAAAAATCTAATTTTTGTTGTAAAAAGTGTGGGGATAAGGAGTAGAAGGCTGTGGAACATGAAATGCCAAAAAAAAGATAAAACAAAAAAATACATGCCCACAAATAAGCGACAAAAAAACCGCTCAAAATGTCAAAGTGCATTCTATAAAGATGGATTGAGAGGTATCTGAACATACTGCCTTCTGATTATGACAAAAAGAAAGGGAATCTCAGGCAGACTGATAATCACAAACTTGAATTGAGAGAACGAAAAAATAATATTTTTGATTGTGTTTTTTTTTGCTCTCTAAAGTTCATCAAGGGTTAGCCTATAGTTCGTCATTTAAAGTTACTCTTGTCTGACGTCGTCTTGCTCTCTTGTCTGACGTCGTCTTGCACTCTTGTCTGACGTCGTCTTGCACTTGTAGGTGGTTTCCCATTGCAACAGACGCAATGTCTAATTTGCCGCTGCGGCAGCGTCTTTTGCAGCGGCTAATATATTTGTACCGCTGCAGAAAACACACAGATTGTGACGACTCATGCAAGTTTTAAGCATGTTAAGTGCAGACATTCGGTGACAGCCCAGCAGTGACAAAGTGTCCTAACTGTCGCGACTGTCAGAATAATGTCACCTCCAGGGTCGGATCCAGGAATTTTTGATAAAGGGGGCGCCTTTTGGTCGACGACGAAAAAATGTGTTAAAGGGGGTTACCCCCTCGAAAACTCAACGGTTTTGGCCCATTGTTTGCTGTTCATGGCCGAATTTGTTCCTTTTTTTTAATTTCTTACAATTTTTGTATTTTTAAGTTACCGGCGCCCTTTGCTAGTAAAAAAATAGAGGGGGCGCGCGCCGGCTGCGCCCCCTAAATCCGCCCCTGACCTCGGTTACGAAAATAGAGCCATACTGTACAATGTAAAATGAGTTTGGGCAATTTTTTTCAAACCTGATTTTTTTAGCATTTGTAAGTTTACACATATCACAACTTTACACCTAATTGGTCGGAGTATAATCTGACCTTTGCGGTGCGCATTTTTGCGTCGCAGCGGAAAATTACATACGCCAGGTCTTATAGTCGCTGTTTAATGATTATTTAATCTCTTGAGGATCCATCCTTTTATTTTGCATAATATTAAATTTATTCTGCATAAATATTTTATTAACACATTTTTTGTTTCCCTCTTATATTAATTCTACAGGATGTGGCCATGTTTTTGGATAGCATTTCTTATCCCTGCATTGTACGACGTTAGCCATACATGTCCAGTCTGCAAATACCGACTGGGTTATCACAGAAAGATTTGATGGATTGATATCATATGCTTTGAACTGCTCACAAAAAGTATTGTTAAACCACACAAATAGGCCCTAACCTCATATGTAAGCGTTACGATACTTTTTGTGAGCAGTGTATGACGTCGTTGTGGAACCTGGGTGTTGCAGTTGCTATTCGCCAGCAATGTGTTACGTGTAATCCGATAGTGGATCACGCTTTTGATTCCTGAATCATGATCGAAATGATCGCAACACAAAGTCTATGACATTCCAAAAGGTGTGTGATCCAGTTACCAGGGAGTTATGTAACCACTTCGCTGGCGAATTGCTGGAAATTAGATTCTATGATAGATAGGTCTAATACAGGCTGTATCAAAATGATTGGTACCCATTATTGAAAAGCATGCTTCTCTCTAATGTATTATTGGGTCCTCTTGAAATGACCAGTTGTTTAAAGAAACGATTTATACCATTTACCTACAAATTAGATGAATCTTGTGTTGTATTTCTGATATGGCAGTCTTGTTAATAATCAGAGGAAACTGTTGGGTACAATCATTTTGATACAATCTGTATGCATGGTGGCCAATACACTGTTAGAACGTCGAACACATATTAAATTTTAACCAACACAGATTATACCAGGTGAACCACACAAAATATTGGCTATCATTTTTAAAGATGGGTGACCGTGGTGACCTGATCGACAACCTCATTCATCCACCAATAAGATTAATAAACTTGTTGGTTAGTTTAACCAACAATTGAGTGGTTCAACGCGGTAATTGTGGTTGGTAAAAATTTTAAAATGTGTTCGAACAGTTTAGGCCTATTGAAGCTCTATTGGTTACAGTTAATCTTGTATATTTATATGGACTTTTTTTAGTTTAAAAACTATGTTGTTGATGAAAGTTATGATGATTACGATTTTAGCCGATTTTGACAAAATGTTTGCAAAGTTTTCCAAGTCCGATGGTGTATAACTGCAAAATGACCAGTATCACATTTTGCCGTAAAATTGGGGCCTTTTCAAAATCCTGGATCCGCCCATGCCCACCCTAAACCAAAATCTCTTTATCCTAAATGAATCCTGGTAACCGTAATCCCTCATCCTATCTCTGGAGGGTGGCGACACTCATTATAAAGTATTGTACTCGCGCAAATATGATGTTTTAGGCAAAATCGTTTTTAATGTGCATCTGGGTTTATGTGAAAATATTGGTGACTTTTATAATAAAATCTGTTTTATTTATAAATTGTAATGATGCAGTCCGGTGTGGTCATATATTTGAACGGAACTTAAGAATATATATAGGCCTATGAATGTATGATGCCTTATTTTAACCTGTATTCAGATTATATTAAACTTGCATTATATTTTATATAACGAATTAAGAATCATTAAAGTATCACAATGTGATAGAAAAATGAGGTATTTTTAGATCCTATTTTCCACTAGTCATCAGCTAGAAGCTCACACAGCTCTTATGATGCTATGCACTCAACCGTGTACTGTAATCAAAGACTGCTTGTGTAATCAAAGACAAATCACTGCTTGTAAGCGAAATTGTGTGCTCAGGTTATCGATGTGCACACCGTGCATAGATGGTTTATAAGAGAATCGTTTTGTGGCCAAACCTTAATTCCATATTATACAGGGTGAGTAAAAACAAAGCGCATAGAGAAAAGAATCCATTTTTTATTTAAGAACCGAGCTCAACCTTTTGGGTTTTAAAACATGTTATAAATAACATATCCATTAGTGATCTTGTGTGAAAAAATCAAGGAATTAGCACTTACCGTTTTGTTTTTATGACAAATTTGTCAAAAAGACATCTAAAATTTGAATGTCAGCCCACTCTATATCACTGTCTGTGTAAGGTAGATTTGGAACAACTGTCATTTTCTTAACCTCATTGGCATTGAAATAAAATGGAGCACCTAAAGTGTTATTGTCCTTGGTCTTGTTTAAGGAGAAGAAACATTATTTGTTGTTATTTTCATTTTCCCTCTACTTTAAAGATGTTTATTCTCTATCAAAACCATATAAATTTGTAGGCGGGATTTCAAATGTCGAAATGAAATGCGCGCAATTTGAAGTGGAGTGAATTACAAAATATCCAATAAGTTGGGCATATTGGGGTTTAAAAAAATGGAGTTGAAGTCAGGTGAGGTATGAAGTGCATGGTGCATTGTGTGCTCTCAATCAAAATACATGGTACCTCATGGACAAATAATGAATTTTGGGTATCGCAGGAAAAGGACTCGTACATATTAAAGGGTAGCGAGTCACTTCATTTTTTCACAGAGTGTGGCATTTATAAAAACTTTCAATAATGGGAAAGTTCAACTTCGTTCTTATACATAAATATCGATTCTTTGCTCTATTGCACTTTTTTACTCACCCTGTGTACTTAAACTTAATTATATTAACTGGGATTTTCAAGGCTTGATTCCAGAGGGGCGTAAGTTAATAACAGAAACAGCCATGCAGAATAGAATTAATTCAAGTCAATCTTACTTATAGGGCCGGTTCTCGAAGCATGGCTAGTGTCAGGCTTCCTAATCCGGCTTAAGCCCGATTAGTCTATAGGCTTACAATAGGCTTGCAGTGCTTACAATTTCACATCATACATCACCTATAGAAATATAAAGCAATAAAATGGATCCACATTGGTAGGGCTAGCCTTGGCTTAGTAGGCCTAAACCTGACCACTAGCCAAGCTTCGAGAAATCGGACCTTAGGCGACGAAAAAAAGATACCCTGTTCTTCGGGCGGTCGGGCGGATGGACCTTTCAAGTAGGGTCGGTTGGTCGGGCTTTTTTTGTTGTTGAAATGACCCAACAAATCACTAAAATCTGAAAATATTTTGCGATTTGGGAAAATACAAAAAACATTTTGTTCCTGAAATTTTCGAGATTTGGATCGGCATTCATTTGTACAGGAATTTTTTTCCCAATTTGTTCAAAATCTGGGCGGTCGGGCCCGTAGAACAGGGTTTTCTTTTTTCGTCGCCTTTAGGCTGCGATCACATAGACGTATACGCAGTGGCGGCGCCAGGATTTTTTTCGGGGGCATTGAGGGGCAAAGTGAATTTCAGGAGGGGGGGCAAAATCAAAACATTTTGCGCAAAACTGCCGCAAAAAGTGGACATTTTCGTAATTTTGGGTTTTATGGGGGGGCAAGCCTGAGTTCTGACTGTGGGATTTTTGGCCAGACAAATGGGGCGGGGGTAAGCAATTTTTGGCAAGCCTGGGCCTATGGGGGGATTTTTGGCACACATTCATGTGGCACCTTTCAAACACGCTCTAAAAAGGCATAGGAACACAGTACCGTACAAAATGCTTAAAATATGTACATTTTCCTGCTCGCTGCAAGGGGGGGGGGGAAGCACATATTTTTTGGCGGGCCGAGAGTGGGGGGGGGGGAGTGAATTTTGGCCGGCCTAGAGGGGGGCGGTATGCTATTTTTGGCGGCCGTTTGGAAGTTTTTACCCTGGAGTCTCCTAATTATTGCACAGCCCCTTATCAATTTATCATGCTTTAAATATGGAACACCAGTGTTTTTAGTGGTCTAGCGCCCTCTCGCTTATGTCTAGCTCTTAGACCTATTGCATAATTGGTCAATGGTGTTGTTAAAATGGTTCACATTAATGTGACAAAATGCCAATCCGAATGAAAAGGTCCATTTTTTTTGTAAAAACATTGAAATCAGCCCTTAAAGCACAATAGGTCCACTTCTGAGCGGGTCGCACCCCAATAAATCCTGACAACGTTAAGGGATCCAAAATGAGTGTTTCTTGCGTTTCGACAGTATTTTTTGTGGGACATGAGAGCACCTCAGACCTATCGAATTGCATTCTGAATACGAAGCATGTCTTTCTGATATTAAATAATTTTCATTTTTTTAAAATCACAATAAATAATACAAATTTTATGACAAATTATAAAAATTTGATATTTTTCAAATTTTGATATATAACAGTCCTCGAAGTAAATTATATAAATCTAATGATATATTTTAAAGTGTATGTAGCAGGAAGGAAAAGCCGACGGTCAATTGAAAATTTTGACCTTTCATATTGAAGATATGGATTTTTTTCCCCAAAAAGACCTAATTTTTTTTTTGGTGTTTTGGGAAAAAATCCATATCTTCAATACGAAAGGTCAAAATTTTCAATTGATCGTCGGCTTTTCATCCCACCTACATACACTTTAAGTATAAATCATCAGATTTATAAAGTTTACTTCAAGTACTGTTAAATATCAAAATATCAATTTTAATGATTTGCCATAAAATGTGTATCAAATTGCGAATTTCAAAAATCTAAATTATTTGATATCAGAATGACATTCTTCGTATTCAGAATGCAATTCGATATGTCTGATGTGCTCTAATGTCCCAAAATAAATACTGTCCAAACGTTCATACCCCAGCCCTTAACGGGCATCAATTTCTAAAAAAAATCTTAATTTTTGGATATCCGAAGGACATTCTCCGTATTCAAAATGTAATTCGATAGTGAAAACGTCGCTATCCGAGCCTTAAAGCACTTCAGTCTTTCACATAGTATTTTAGTACACCAGCATTAAAATCATGCAAAAAGTAGAAATTCGAGGAAAAAGCTAGGGCGTCGCTGAGGAGCAAATCACACATTATGGCTTTAAGGGCTGGGGTATGAACGTTTGGACAGTATTTATTTTGGGACATCAGAGCACATCAGACATATCGAATTGCATTCTGAATACGAAGAATGTCATTCTGATATCAAATAATTTTGATTTTTGAAATTCGCAATTTAATACACATTTTATGGCAAATCATTAAAATTGATAGGCCTATTTTTGATATTTAACAGTACTTGAAGTAAACTTTATAAATCTGATGATTTATACTTAAAGTGTATGTAGGTGGGATGAAAATCGACGATCAATTGAAAATTTTGACCTTTTGTATTGAAGATATGGATTTTTTTCCCCAAAACACAAAAAAAAAATTAGGTCTTTTTGGGAAAAAATCCATATCTTCAATATGAAAGGTCAAAATGTTCAATTGCATGACCGTCGGCTTTTCCTTCCTGCTACATACACTTTAAGAATATATCATTAGATTTATATAATTTACTTCGAGGACTGTTATATCAAAAATTTGACAAATATCAAATTTTTATAATTTGTCATAAAATTTGTCTTATATTGTAATTTTCAAAAATGAAAATTATTTGATATCAGAAAGACATGCTTCGTATTCAGAATGCAATTCGATACGTCTGAGGTGCTCTCATGTCCCACAAAAATACTGTCGAAACACAATAAACGCTCATTTTAGATCCCTTAAAGGGGCATTTCGTGATCCACAGCCTCATCCCCCCACTTTTCTCAAAAAAAGTTGAGATTTTTATATCACTGGAAACCTCTGGCTACATATGTTTATGTACAAAATATTTCTTGCAGATTAATTCGTTTTGCAAAGATATCGTGAAATTTGAATTTCGTTCTGGTGCACCAGAAAGAAATTACAACGCATTGTCTATGGAGCAGTGTAATACACATAATCATGCATAATTCGCAAACGCAAAATCGGAATCAACTGAAATTTTGGGAATAGGCTTTTTTCGTGGATAGCTACTGAAAAATGTCATAAAAAGAGGATGCTGGGATCACGAAATACTCCTTTAATGTCTTGCTCAATTTTAGCTGCGAACTTTAACCTGCTATATAGCTACCTGATAATAGTGCGTAGGTGAAGCATTTGTGTGCGACCTATAAAAATTTCCTATTGTTTCCGACTAAACAGGAAGCCAGAAGGATTGTAAACTGAACATATTGTAAATAATTATATCGTATAGAGGGAACTGACAGCACGTATTGGGTCTGAAAGGTATGGTAAAAACAATTTTCTCTTAATATATAGGCCTAGTCTTAAAAATATGCCTATCGTAACTTAGGCCTAGGCCCTATATTATAGGCCTATGTCGTAGGCCCACATTATAGGTGTGCGCTTTGCCATCATTGCGGAGTTTATTGTGGATAGGCCTATATGTGTATTCGATCTTAGGTGCAAGTGCCTGATTGTTGCCATGATGTCTCTTGGGGCACAGTGTCATTGAATAGTTCCTGTAAAATGTTCTGAGGCTCCCCGGGTGAGGCTCGTGGCCCATTTGCATGTTAATGTTATAGCTTGTTATCAATCATGTTTAGTAAAAAACACGCTAGCGAAGTGAAGGCTAGGCAGGGGTGTGTTTAGATAGGTATTTATATGCTAAACACCAGTGTTTTTGCAGTGAAGTAGCCTAACATTTCAATGTTTTAGAACTTTAAGGAAAATGATCCGATTTCATTCTATTTCTATGACCTTTTTGAACCCCAAATTCCAATATACCCTTGGAGTTTCTTCCTGGATCCTGGTAATCCATGCATAGACTCGTGTAAAAATGAAAGCAATTTGAAGGTCTCATACAAATACACGTAGGCCTAATGCGTGAATAATACTAAAGCAGGTATACAGTTTTGATATAAAATTGGATCGATTGGGCCCATATTTATTGGTCGAACAATGAGTTTTAAAATACGGTATTGGACGAAACGTAGTCGAGTCACTGTCTTAAAACTCATAGCGAGATCAATAAAATAATAATGTCCCGTAAAGAATCCATTTTTTTTGGATAAAATATTTTCGCTTCAAAAGAAATAGGTTAGACTCAAATAGTAGCCTCGTGCCCTGACTGCATGTGACTCAACCGCGCCTGGCAACCGCGTAGTTTTACTGGTTTCAATCAACGAAAGGAGAAAGGAGAGGAAATAATAATAGGGCCTAGGCATGTTTTGCAAACAAAATGTTTTGCAATCTTTGTACACATTCACACTAGTTTCTTCCACTTGTTCAAAGTTCCACTTGTTCGACAACCCAACAACAAAGACAGTACTTGTGACTTTCAATATAGGATTACCTTGTCGACCATGTGCAGTGTCGATCAAACAAATGTCTTACTCTTTTTATGATGCGGAGCGTGTAAACTCCCTATTCCAGAAAAATACAGAACTTATTTTTTGGGATTAAAAAAATATTATCCTGTTTTTTAGTGTTTTGCCAAATGAAATATAGCGCAATCCTAATCCTTTGTAGTCCTAACTGGCAATAAAAGTCAAATTTTAACATTTCGTAAATTTTTGGAAATATTAAGGGCCAAAAACATGCATTTTTAGGGTGTTTTGTCGTATAATATGCTGTGACAATCAAGCCCAAAGACTAGTACAAAGACTAATTTCAGTTTATGAATTCTAATTTTTGGAAAAGGCCTATTTCATTCTTATAACCAACCATAGGGCCTACATGCCATACCGTAGAATTCCGTCTAGTACTAGTAGCATATATGCCTCTAAACGAGGGTTTTTTTAACGAAAGATATGAAAGGCCAATACCCTTCTCAAAAACATTGCAATAGATTGGTCTTACAAATATACATGTTTGTACAGCCGCCTTTATCAGTAATATAGTTGTTCAAAATCCAAATAACGTTTTTGTTGAGAGTGTCTGCCTATTGTCTCTTGTGTCAAAAAAACCTCATTTAGAGGGATATGCTTGTAGACGGAATTTTACGGTATATTGAAGTAACACAAAAAAAGTGAAAATTAGAGCAACATTTCGGCACAAGATTTTGAATGCTTAGACTTGACCTAAGTCTGTGATTTTTGTGACTCGATTGTCAGAAAACATGTCGAAAATGCATGTTTTTGGCCCTTTTGCAGTAAATTAGTAAGAGAGTGAACTTTTGCTTTTATCTCTAGTTAGGACTAGATGAATTAGGATTGAGCTATGTTTCATTTGGCAGAACTTGATAATATTTTTTGAATCCCAAAAAATTAGTTAGGCCTATGTATTTTTCTGGAATGTGGAATGGGGAGTAATATATAATTTGCATGTGTATTATTCATCCATTTAGGCGGTATACTAAGACGAAGTGCGTTTGACAAAATCAGAAACAATCATGGCAGATCAGCAAGCCCCTAATCCCGCTTACCCCCCTCAACAGGCACAGGGGCCACCACCAGACTATCCGGGTCCTCCATCGGGACAACCATACCCACCACAACAACAAGGATACCCACCACCACAACAAGCCGGATATCCGCCTCAAGGTAAAGTGGCCAATCTTAGCGAATCAAATAAGGGTATTGAATGGTAGTCCAACAATAGGAAAACTGCTCCTCAAAGTTAACTTTAACCGGTTGCCCCCTACCCCCTCGTCAGCACAAATCAAGTAAATTTCTACTAATCATTATGCAGTCATGTCTATACCGTGAGCAGAATTCACCACGACCTTTGCAGGACTTAAACCCCATTACACCAAGATAAACCTCATTCAAAACAGCTCATATTAAATCCATAAACATATGTGTCTGATTTACCTGTGCGATATCGCAATGTGCTGTGTTGAAATATATAGGTATTATAATTTCAGTTGGATGCACCATTACAAAGCAAACGCACATTTACAATACTGAGCGTGGCCTTTGTTTCCGAAATGAGAACAAAGTCTGCATATTGTTATCCAGCCATGTTGATGGTACAACTCATGTCAAACATGTCACATTTATTGTGATCGTATCACACAAGTAAATGAGAAACATGTCGTTTTAGACTTAACACGGTTTGGAAAAAGTTTTTCCATTTTTTAGCTCCCTATCGGGCAGTCAGAACTCCATATTTGGGAGGGCTCGACAACAATCTTCACAAAATCGCATTTTAATCATTTTTAGATGACCAGCTTCTATGGCGAAAATTGATCAAACCGATCACACGATGGTGCTCGCTCGAAGTTGGAGCTATCTCGAGTCAGCTGTTGAGCACAATTTGCCATTAAAATTACACGTCCGACTGTTATGAAATTTTGGAAGACTCTCTTCAGAAAAACAGCTCGACAACAGCTTTCCCGTGACATTTTTTACTTCAAATTGTAGTACTGTAAAGCTATTTAATTTCACTAGTACTTAATTTCGCTAATTGCCAATGATCACCATTTTTGTGGGTATTTAATTTCACTAATCCAGCAATTTATGTGTACAATTCAATGTAAAACTGTTCAATTTGCGGGTATTTAATTTCGCGAATCAAGGCTTCTAGCGAAATTAGCGAAATTAAATCCCTAGCGAAATTAAGTGGTTTTACAGTGTTAAGGATGAACATTATCACATGTGAGCCTCTATGGCTATTATTGGGTGAATGGTTTTCCAGGGGGGTGACACTAAATTCACGGCTTTTGTTTAGCCACGCAAACCTATGGCAATTTTTGTTGGCTTGCTCTCAACAAAGTGAGGCAAGATATCGATCGGTTATGAATAATTCACATCAACTCTTACTCAGCCCATGTGATTGAGGTCACCACATAAAGGTGTCGTAAGTTTAGCGAATCGAACCTGTTGAAGATAGTAAAAAGCGCCCCCCAAGCAAGGTTAGACCGGGCGGAAGTGGGTCAACTACTATGATCCCATCAGGCCACAGTGATTTGTTTCTGCAAGAAAGTCTTTTAATTTGATAAGGGAATGTCTTGTTGATATAGTAATAGAAAGGAAATATACGACAAGCATAAGATATGAAATACAGTGAGTATTTGAAGTCAAAAAATCATTTGACACTTCACGTGACCTTCCAAAATGGCACCCGCGGCAATAGTTTTTGCCATGTGCTTCCTCCCTGTGGAAAAGTATCCCGAAAAATATCAATCTGCACTAATACACTTATTGGTGTAGTCTGCCAGTATGAATTATTGTTGAAAAGTAGAATAGCACCGTAATTTTGACATTTAATTGTATACCGCCACTAATAATCCAAAAATCCGATCTTTATTCATCACGTCTATTGGCTCATTTTCTTACATTGAACTATTATAGCACTTCAACATCAATGATAACCAGCGTACACCACAAGACCCCAGAAAAAAAAAATCATAGGCTCACGTCAAGCCGTCTGTACACTTGTCTTCAATCATATAATAGATTGAATACAATACCGTTCTTTTCAAAGAGACTAATCTTACAGGTGCAAGTGATTAGCATTTCTTTGACATCTATGGTTCAATCCCGGGGGTTCAATGCATCGGTAGGTCCTACTGCATGAACGTGAATGCGGGCGATATAGTCAAAATTGTATTCATCTATTGTTATGGTAGTTAATCCGATTTAAGTACGTCACTTCGCCAGCGTGCCTATAAACGTATAGGGAGTAGCCTACATTAAACAATTACAATTTCAAACTTTGTGATTGGCAATAGGCCGCCCCTACCGGTAGGCCTACATTAAAAAGTATGCATGGGTGGTGACACCCAGGAGCGATTATAGTATTTGTTTCCTAGCTACATCATATTTTGATTGTTTCCGTTTGCCATAATTTAACACAGAATAAAAGCAAAACTCACTGAAAAATACCATTTGCTGAAAAATCAACTAAGTTTAGGGAGTGTTCAGAAATACTTTGGTGGGGTGACAATATATTTTTTCGTGTTACAAATTTTTAACCCCCCCCCCCCCATCCCCTCTTCGTGAACCAAAAACTTTGTTGACCCCCGGTCTCACAAGTTAATGGACCTAAAACTGTTATGACCCCCACCCTCATATTTAAAAGTACAAAACTATTTTGCCCCCCCCCCCCCAACCTGTACCATTGTACATCAAACGATAGAGGAAATAATATTATTAAATAGGCCTAATACTAAAACTTGTATTCATGTCAGTGTTGTGAGTCGGTAAATTACCGGTTAATTTACATGGTAATTTAGTAAAATAGGGTAATTTTTTTAAATTAAAACGTCAAATAATATTGTTTTTGTTCAAATGTACGTTCGGCACATAGGCCTACGCGTCATGGCCTACTCTGCCTGGCAAAGCTAGTCTGGTCGGAATGTGCATAATAATTATGTTTCGTTCGGTAGCCGATACGATAAGGATAATGAACTGAGTGCAATGCATTCGTCAAGATAATCGCACGCGCCGTGGAGTTATTGCATTTAGCTTGAGAGCCGATAGGCTCGAAAGCTAAATGCAATAACTCCATGGCAAGTGCAATTATCTTGACGAATGCATTTGCACGAGTACATTATCCGTCATACACTTTGAGTGTAGGCCTATTAAAACAATAGGCAATATTAATTGCTGCATTCATTATATTAGTTTTAATATTAGGGAAAATATCTTACATTTTAAAAACACCGTCAGGACATTGACCAGCTACGTAGCATTTAACTGGTAAAGAAAATCAATCCCTGTAATCAATGGTATCGATTGCGCCATACGTCATACTAATAGGTAACTTATTCACGCATGGTTTAATTGACTTGACTTTATGTTGTGATCATTTAATATCGTGGTTTCGAACACAGAGAGCACTGAACCAGTTGGAAACGATCGATTTAGATGTCAGACTAGTACTACGGTGAATATCAACTGGACTTTATAGCTCTATAATTTGAACTACTTATATTAAAACACACGACATTGGGATTTAACAATTTGTTCAGTATTATCATAGGCCTTCAAACACATGTGTTTGAAGGCCTATGGTATTATAAAGCATGATCATGATATTATGCGCTAGTGTGTGTTTCCCGGGCCCAGCTATGTTATTTTAGATATAGGCCTACATGTATTTCATTTGTAAAATGCTGAATATTTTGCAATGGTGTCATCTTGTATAATTATGATCCACCTGTTTTTGGCCCTTTTAATTAATAGAAGCTCGATTATTCTCATTTGATGTTTGATTTATTTGAGGTCATTAATCATAATTTATGACAATGATATTTGCAAGGGTGCAACTCTACTAGTCTTATTACAAGACTACCCTATCCCAACCCTAAACCCTAATCCTAAACTCCGTAAACGAGGACTGGACTCAAGTCTAGCGAGTTGCACCTTATTCGGTAATTGTACACTATTATAGAACACCGTTTGTAACTATACCATTTTAACACCACAGAATGTATATTCGTACTTTTTGTTGGTATATATATCGAACAGACAATTATATAGTTATGTGATCTCTGTGTCTAAAGCGCCACCTAACTCTACTTTATGGTTATGTGAAAGTAGTATTTCTAGTATTTGAGCGTGCACGTATTATCTAGAATCTATTGTTTAGCGTGCAGGTTTTAGATAATGCATTGTTTAGCGTGCAGGTTTATATAATTTGGGCTGTGAAGGGTAGTTTGCGAAAATAATGCACGGGAGAAGAATACATAACGATGAATAGAAACGGGCACTAGAAGTGTATAAACGGAAACTACTCTGTCCCTTGATCAAACGTCTATTATATTAACGCCCTCTGGCCAGTTCAGACCATCATTTTAATAACAATATGCTATTAACATATGAATTGGACACATGCAAATTACGAAGTGTCACATCCTGATTTAATAATCCTTGGGTTTTCCCTCCAGCCCACTAACTAGTCTATTGCTTATACCTAAAGTACAGTGAGTGAGCTCAAGGTCAATCATCAATTGGAGCGCTGTGTGTGCACTGAATAGGAAAAACGGACAGTAACTGCATAATGTTTGGAGCAAAATGCATGTGCCAACTTAGAAGCACATTTTCAGACCCCTTTCAATCCCCAAATTCACCATGTCCCTCACGCCCCAAGTTATAATACGGTATCGCCACTGAACAAACAAGTGGTCTTTTGGTAATCTTCTCTGGTAATATGGAATGAACGGATCAAGGGGAATTTCGTGATAACCTCATCCACACTGACTTTCCTAAAAAAAGGTGAGAGATTTTTATACCATAAACCGAAGACCTCTAGGCTTACATAATGTCTGTGTGCAAAAAATTCTTGCCGGTTCATTAACTTAGCAAAAATGTCGTCAAATTACATCATGCATTTAACCAGCTTCTTTCCCTGCACTCTCATTTTAGGTCAGGCAGGTCCACCTCCAGCAGTTGTGACGGTACAACAACCTACGACGACGACCATTGTGAGCACTCAAGTTGTGTCACTCGGTGACAGACCAACTGTGACACAGTGTCCCAACTGTCACAATACTGTCACGACAGTGGTGACAAGAGAAATGGGTTTAATGGTATGGCTCATCGCTGGTGTACTGTGCCTTTTTGGGTAAGAAAGGTTTTGAATAATTATTGAACATGCATGCAGTATGCTTATGGCTGTTATTTTCTTCGGAGGGGATATATTTGGGGAAGGGTGTAGGGGTGGGTGGGTGTGAGGGGTGAACATGTGGTGTGCTTTTTAGGCTGATTTATTGTCCGCCAAAATCACCTGTTACCGAGACATACTAAACATGAAACACACTATTTACTATAATATCAAACATTATTAGTAGGGTTATATTTGGACCTCCAGTGACCATCATTTCTGAACAGCAATTTTTTGATGGATTCTTGTACTTTGGGGTCGTCGTCGTCGTGGTCAGTGGCGGCGCCACGGGGGGCATGGGGGGGGCAAATGCCCCCAGTCAGAACTCTTGCCCCCCCCCCCCCCCCCCAGAAAAAACCCAAAATTACGAAAATTTCCACTTTTTACGGTAATTTTGCGCAAACTTTGTTGATTTTGCCCCCCCCTGAAATTCACTTTGCCCCCCTAATGCCCCCCCGAAAAAAAATTCCTGGCGCCGCCACTGGTCGTGGTCCTATAGGGGTCATGACTGACCCTTTGTGACCCTGTTGATGATGGTATTCCAGCAGCTTCTGTCTTGAGTCAGACGGTGGGCTGCGACGAGAGAAAGGCCTGTTAATTGTTTAATTCCATCAGTCCATCTAATTAAGCTTCTGTCTACCTCTTCTACGACTGCCTTCTATGTGACCTTGCATAATTATCTTCTCAATGCTGTCACCATCTCTTCTAGAAATGTGGCCAAAATACGCCAGTTTAAAACGATCTATTTTTTGGGACACGGAAGCATAATCTCCAATTTGGTTTCTTACAAATTCGTTGGTCTTATGTTCTTTCCACGATATTCTCAGCATCTTCCGCCAGCACCACATTTCAAACGCCATGATCTTTTTCTTATCTGTCATTCCAACCGCCCACGTTTCACAGCCATACAAGGCAATCGGGAAAACCAGAGCATCCATAATATGAATCTTGGTAGCTTTAGAAATACCTCTGTCTTTCCATATATCTGTCAACGCAATTGCCGATGATCTTGCCATGGCTATAGGCGTCTTCTGATTTCCTGTGAACTGCCCCCTGCATTGTCTATTAGTGATCCCAGAAAGTTGAAAGTGTCAACTTGTTCCACATCTTCTCCATTCACCTTCACTTGCTGATTTGTATCTCCTCCACAGATCATTATCTTTGTTTTCTTGACATTGAGATGCAGCCCAAATTCCTCACTACTTGCTTTTACTCTGTCTATAAGGTCCTGAAGCTCATCTGATGACTTTGCAATAAGGGTGGTGTCGTCAGCGTATCTGAGGTTGTTAATCTTTCGTCCTCCGACTGACACCTGACCTGTAACACCAACAAATGCTCTCCTCATGATGTACTCTGCATATATGTTGAAAAGGTACGGTGACAGAATGCATCCTTGACGAACGCCTTCATCCTTGGCCAATAGTGAACCACTCACTGTCTCCACTCTCTGTTCTAACGGTGGCTTCTTGGTTGTGATATAATGAGCAAATCAGGTCAGTCACATGCTCGGAGAACCCCATTTCTTTCATTATTCTCCACAGCTGCCTATGCCGCACACAATCAAATGCCTTTGAGTAGTCAATGAAGCAAAGGTATAATGGTTGCTGGAATTCCCTATTTTTCTCCATTAAATTCCTCAAATTGCCAATTTGGTTTCTTGTCCCTCTTCCCCTTCTAAAGCCAGCCTGCTCTGGTGGTAATTCATTCTCAAGATGATTTCTAATTCTCTCAGCAATGATATAGTCGTTTGAAGTCATTAAGGTGTCATTTTCGACTAATTTTGTGGTGAGAAATCCATTAAAGGCATTATTTTACCCATTTTTGGCCATCTTCGTCATCAAATCCAAGATGGCCGCCTTTGGCTGTAGGCTAGAAAAACATTAAATTATACAGTAGGCCCCTACATTGAGAAACAACTCATAAAAATATATTACAAGTGCACTTAATTCATCGTTTGTATTATAAATTGAACACCGATTCAATGTTTGTAACATTTATTCACAAATGAGATCGTCTGTTACTGAAAACAATCCAAAATGGCTGCCCATAGCAACCAAAATCCTCATAACAACGCATTAAAATAACAAAAAATCAACGTTTTTTGACATATATGTGCATTTATTATACCTATTCTTAGTAAATCAAGGTTGACTGATTGTAAGAAAGTGAAAGAATGGTCATAGGGGTTGAGGTAAACAAAAGTTCAAAATGGCTGCCCTTAGCAACCAAAAACATCACAGTAACGCAGTATAAAATAAGTGATTTTTGACCTTAATGTGTATGTAATCAGTCTTATCCTAGCAAATCGAGGCCTATTAATTAAATGCAGATACCAGTTTGATCAAAGTAGGTCAAACAAGTCCAAAATGTTCAAAATGGCCGACCAAAGGAGACCATAGAAACCACATTTTACCTAGCAACGCAATAAAATGTCTATAAATCATGCACTTTTTGACCTGGTTGAGTATTCAATGTGTCTTTTTCTAAGTAAATCATATCCTATTGATGGAATGAAGATAACAATTTGGTCAAAGGTGGTCAAACTACTGAGAAAATATCCAAAATGGCTGACTAAAGACGGCCATAGCAACCAAATTCCACATAGCAACGCAGTAAAATTACTATCATGTAGGCCTACTTTTTGACCTGGTTGAGTATCAAATGTGTCTTTCCTAATACATGAAAGCACATTGATGGAATGAAGATAGCAATTTGATCAAAGAAGGCCAAACATATCCAAAATATTCAAAATGGTCGAATAAAGGTGACCATAGCAACCAAAATTCAAATAGCAACGCTGTAAAATTAATTAATGAGATTGTCTGCTATACCTCGTAAAATTTAGAAAATGTAGGCCTATATATTTTTTATATTTTAAAAGTCATTGGCCGTTTTGAACCATAAGGGGTTGTTTCTGACTAATTTAGTGATAAAAAATCCATTCCAGGTAGGCCTACTATTGTTAGGTTTTCTGGCCATCTTCATCATTAAATCCAAGATGGCCGCCATCGGCTGCACTATAGAAATCCACTGAATTTTGCAGTATGCATTTATTTAAATGAAACCGATAAAACCATGTTTTGAGTGCATCTTATTCACTGTTTTCACTATTAATTCAAAAGCTATTCAATTCTTGCAATATTTATCCACAAATAAGATCGTCTGCTACCTCATCCAAAATGGCTGCCGGCGGCAATTTTGAAATTTGTAAACAATTTTGTATCTTTTGAACGCCCAGACAATTGTCCCAAAATTAGTTTGACCAAATTTTAGAATTTAAATCTTGTAGCCCATTATGAAGATTCTGAGCCAAAAAGTGTGGTTTTTTTAACACTTTTTAAATGTAATTTAACGTTTTCAGTGAATTTTGATACTAAAAATAGATTATTTTATTCTCCTCCCTTTTGAGAAATATACTTTTACACACACACTACATTTATAATTAAAATGATCAGCCTTAAAGTTTTACCTTTTAGTGGGCAAACCTATAAGTGGATGAAATATAAATCAAAACTTCTGGCACTGATTGGTTTCCGTAGTTGAAATATGGAATACGAGCTTTGTAAAACCTGGAATGCAAGCTGTCTGTAGCTACAAAATTGTCTGCAAATCGGCTTTTTGGAAGTCAAAAGTTTGATGAGGTTTGTACCGCCTAAACATATCAGGTAAGTAAATATTTCTGCCTTGAAAGTTTCTCCATATAAACATGTAAACCTAGGTTTATAATACTAATATAACAACTATTTTAAAGCGTGAAAATGCAAAAATGTTTGTTATTAACAATAAGCTTATTAAGCTTAATACATTATAAGTTTACTCTGTGTGGTCTAAGCTTCAATCAGTTGCCTGTTGTGTTATTACAACGAAAAAAATCAATGCAAGGACAAGAATTTCTTGATGTTGAAAGTTACATACACACATAGAAAAAGGTATATTTGTGGAACAAACCTACGCTAAGGTGTGGACTAGTTTAGTATGTACATACCAAGCCTAGTATGTTCATATCAAGGTATTTATAGGCCTAGACCATGTTTGTACCGGGAATTAGGCCCAAGTATGTTTATACTTGATCCATAGACAACTTTGGCCAATATGTTTATGCAGGTCACTCAGACTACTATGTTTAATCCATGGCCTAGGCCTAGGCCTAGGTCACGTTAATATGTGAGTACCGGGCCTAGCCCTAAGCCAAGCTAGTATGCTGATAACGAGGCCCTAGGCATTAGCCAGGTCTTGCAAGTATGTTTATACAGTAACCATAGACAAGGGCTAGTACCGCTGATATGTCCGGCCTAGGTCAGGCTATGATGTTTAATCCGTGGCCGGGTAGTATGTATATACTCGGCCTAGCTCTAAACCAAGCTAGTATAAATTGCTCCGCTAAGCAATATGTTGCATTTAACAATTTTCTGCACTATGCAATATTTTCCGTGTCATGATTCGCTGCACTACGCAATACTTTGCGGGTTGTGATTCACTGCACTATGCAATACTTTGCGGGTCGGGATTTGCTACGCAGTACTTAGCGAGTTGTGATTCGCTGCACAACGTAATACTTGGCGAGTCGTGATTTGCTGCACCTGCACTACGCAATACTTTGCGGTATTGATTTGCTATGCAGTACTTAGCGAGTTGTGATTCGCTGTGCTATGCAATACTTAGCAAGTCGTGATTCGCTGCGCAACGTAATACTTAGTGAGTTGTGATTCGCTGCACTACGCAATACTTTGCGTTTCAAGATTCTTTGCGCTATGTAATACTTAGGCCTAACATGTATGTACTGGGCCTAGCCCTAGGCCAAGCTAGCATGCTGATAATGAGGCCTAGGGCTAGGCATTATGTTTGCGATATGTTTGTACCGGGGCCTAGGTCAGGCTACGATGTTTAATCCATAGCCTACGCCTAGGTCACATAACACACTATAGGTGGCGCTATTCGTCCATAGGGAAGTGGAATGTGCATGTACGGTCCAAAAATGGGTTTACTGTGGGGCTCAATGGAGAAAATCACTAAAAATTAATTTTGACAACCAAAACCTAAGTGATGTTGACTTATGTTGGTACTGGCATGATACTGGATTCATAAACTATCACATAGTGCAATCCATGTTCCACCAAGTCGACGCTCGATTTAGCTCAAAAGCAATTTGTGTGTAAATCAAGACCATCCAAAACAGCTTTCTTACAGTAACGAATAGGAGGTCATCTGGGGTCACATACAGTAGTGTGCATTGTACATGTGCCTGCTGTCACAATTTCACACACAAAATTTTGGGCAATTTGATGACACTATTTTTGTCTGTAACTTCAAAAGTATATGCACTAGAAACATGATTGACCCCTTATTGTTTAGGTAATTTAATTCTCTTTCAAATGAAAGAACTTTCAGCTAAAAATATTGAACTTCAAAATTTTATGAACATCCCTAGTGCCAAGGCTGAAGTCAGGTTATAGTAGGCATATATTTTTACGGGGTTCTAGGTCTAGAACAGGATAATATGGGTGATCATAGACCTATTTTGTGTAATGTTGAAACCTAACCAGAAGAATTTGCTATGGCCGTCTTTAGTCAGCCATTTTGGATATTTTTTCAGTAGTTTGACCACCTTTGACCAAATTGTTATCTTCATTCCATCAATAGGATATGATTTACTTAGAAAAAGACACATTGAATACTCAACCATGTCAAAACAGAGATGTCACATTTCCGGATTTAAAGGAATTCCGGATTTTGGGGATTAAAAAAAAAAAATTATTTTTTTAATTTAATTTAATTTAATTTTATTTTTATTATTATTTTTTTTTTCGCTTTTGGAGTGGCCCTGGACCATTAAAAGTGTAGAACAAGCCAGGAGCTTTGAACTGTTCTTTTTACCCTCTGAAATGGCCTTTACTGTGGTGCTAAATGTGCAGAAACCATCTGGCTTGGGGGGCCCCCTTAAGCGGGCCCCCCCCCTGGCCGTGTTGCGCGAGAGCTTCGCTCGCTGCGCTCGCTACGCTTCGCAAGTTCAGGATTTTTTGGGTCAGCCTGTGACATCTCTGCAAAAAGTGCATGATTTATAGACATTTTATTGCGTTGCTAGGTAAAATGTGGTTGCTATGGTCTCCTTTGGTCGGCCATTTTGAACATTTTGGACTTGTTTGACCTCCTTTGATCAAACTGGTATCTGCATTTAATTAATAGGCCTCGATTTGCTAGGATAAGACTAATTACATACACATTAAGGTCAACTTAATCACTTATTTTATAGTAGTTTTACTGCATTACTGTGATGTTTTTGGTTGCTAAGGGCAGCCATTTTGAACTTTTTGTTTACCTCAATCCCCTATGACAATTCTTTAACTTTCTTACAACCAGTCAACCTTGATTTACTAAGAATAGGTATATAATAAATGCACATATATGTCAAAAAACGTTGATTTTTTGTTATTTTAATGCGTTGTTATGAGGATTTTGGTTGCTATGGGCAGCCGGCCATTTTGGATTGTTTTCAGTAGTAGACGATCTCATTTATGAATAAATGTTACAAACATTGAATCGGTGTTCAATTTATAATACAAACGATGAATTAAGTGCACTTGTAATACATTTTTATGAGTTGTTTCTCAATGTACTGTACATTATAATTTAAGGGAGCGCACCACCATTAAACGCGCCCATTGAAATACACGGTAAAAGGCCTACATTTGGATCTCGTTTTGGCACTTGAATTACGTATTTCAACTATAAAGCTTGGTATCAGATTAAAGCTGATCATGTGTAGAATATTATTCTTTTAACGGAATATATTGCTAACCACCGACTTTTTCTGTTATTTTGCCGCAAAGAAAAATTGTGCAAATTTAACCCTAAAAATCACTCAATTTTGGAAACCGGACGTTGTTCAAATTCGCGCCAGAACTTCAACTCTGAAATAAAAAATTGGGACTTTTTCTCCGAATTCTTCATGTATATACTTGTCGGAAGCAAATGAGCTGAAAACGGGCAAAATTTGACTATACGTTTAGAAAATAAAGGCCGAAACAAGCTCAAATAAGCGGTGGACTATTTTAACCGAATTTCACTGTTACATAAATCGTGGAGTGATTTGGTGGTGCGCCCTCTTAATGTATTTCTAGTACAGCCAAAGGCGGCCATCTTGGATTTGATAACGAAGATGGCCAAAAATGGCCTAAGTTTAAAATACCCCAAAGTACAAGAATCCATCAAAAAATTGCTGTTCACAAATGATGGTCACTGGAGGTCCAAATATGACCCTACTATATGACTCTCAATCAAATTACAATAAGATCATACAAGAAACTATAGAATTAAGAATTATCATGATTACTATACAGATTTCCTTTTGCTAGCTATCTTTCTGATGAGCTGAGATAGATTGCAAGATCATGCAAGATCCGGCAATGTCCAAGATCCTGTCTACAAGGGGAACCACTGTTGGCTTAGTCTCAGCCCAACTCCTGAAGACTATGATTTTAATATCCTAGCTGCTATGCTAGTGTTTTCCAAAATGATCTTCAATGTTGACCGTAAACTCCTCTCTCGGAAATCAATTGAGCAAGATACCTGCTCCACTTGGCGGTCAGATAACACACGATGTCAGTCCTGCAGTTTTGAGTTCGTTGGTGGAGACATTCAAGTCTAGCAGTTCTTTGCGTTCAGACAATCGAGCAGACGAGCACTATTTTCTTTCACTTCCCTCTTTTATTTGGCGTATTTTATCCTCTCCAACACAAGCCAACACAGAACTACGAACCCGAACTTTGAAGACTTCGCACAATTATGGTAACCTTTGTACCACGACTCGCTAGGGTTCACAGAGTTCCCTGTTATAACTCTACACTGCTACCCAAATCATTTATTACCCAGGCTTTATAATTTTATACCATTCTGGAATTATCGTCACTATTTATGTCCTACAACATATTATTATTACATCATTTCTAAAAATAGCTAATTACCGCAACACAGACCAATCAGAATCATTCACCTGTGTACATGATTACTGCAATAGCGACACCACTTATTACTGTGGATATCATGATCATTCTAGTGGTTTACATTTGAGCATTTTCCATTGGATTTATAGAACAAATATATACAAACAAATAGTGATAAATATCAGAACAAGTGAAAATTAATATCTGATGATAAACTATAATTTATCCTTTGTTGTTTCTGCAGGATTTGGCCATGCTGTTTGATTCCATTCTGTATCACTGATTTGTATGACGCTAGACATACCTGCCCAGTCTGTAACTATCATCTGGGCATGTGTAAAAAGATGTGAATTTATACGCGTCGGCTGGAATATGATGTTATCAAGAGGCAAAATGATCTAATACCTATTTGAAAACTATATTCAAACAATTTCAATACCTTCTTGATGGTGCACGTTTGTATAATACGTTGGATCCTACTCGTATCATTTTTATTTGAACATATCTGAGTTTGATATTAAGCATTTGATATAACAAAACTGATACCCATTAGCTATTATAGAACCAAGGAAACGCTTTCTTTTTACCTTCGCATAGCCAAAGGAAAATCATTTGACAACAATGTGTCATGTTATAACTTCAACATTGTCATTAACATAACAGAGACTAAGTTGCAAAATTAATGACAGGCGAATTATACCATGCATTACAACTATATTCGAGCTCGTAACTGAAGTTTGCTCAAATAACATTCGTGTTACTGAATTGAAAGTATTAGGTATAAGCTAGAAGTTAGCCAGATAATTGCCATAGCAGAGGATGATTTAAGCACTTCCCACCACGCCACTGTGTTGACTTGCGGTTAGCACAGCTGTGTGAGTGAACATGACACCACTGCGCGCACATTGCATTGACGGACATGGTTAAATTTAAATTTGGACTGATATATTTACAATAAAAACGCATTCACAATGCTAGTCGATTTCACATTTTATGTTACCTACAGAAGGTGTGAATTATCCTTCATGCATACATCACTTTAGATCTGAAATCGACCAAGTAATAATGACACACGCACAATTCTTAAACAACATCTTTTGCACAGAATTCAATGGGATTTGAAAAGTAAAGTGGCAGTTGAAACTCTTGTGATAACACGTTTGCAGTGCATGATGGGGCTTCCTTAAATCATCCTCTGTTGCCATAGTAACATCGCATTTTGTATTTGCAGCTCTTAGTCAAAAGTCAAACACAATTCACTTAGATCTTATGACCATTATAGTCTTTCACTTCATTTTGTATGTATGATGGTTTTGTTTTTGTATTATGCCGTACATTGTGACAAGAAAAGAAAGAAATAGAACAGTTTTAGAAAGACAAAAATATTCTTACAACAACAAACAAAAAAGAAATTAGAAATTATTCTGCTGATTGGGACGTTTTAAGAATTAAATAATAACGATTTCATCCTAAATGATTATTACAACAAAATTGATTTTGTTTAGACTTTGGAGAATAGTTTGAAGATTGCTATATTTGCTAATATTCATCACACAAATGTATAAAATGTGATTAAATCCGAATTAACCATGTACCTTGAAGCTCTTAGATTTCATTTTAGACTGAAATATCATGCATGTCATTGCAGCTGATCCGTGTTTTTATATGACTGTCTTATAAAAGCTTATAGCTTATTATTTAAATGCTTCATGCTTTTTGAATAAACATCCAATATTATTGAATCGCTAGCTTGCCAAATGCAATAAAAACAGCAAATCCAGTGAAACATTTCCGAAAATTATATAGGCCTACACGTGACTTAATTTCAAAATATGATTCAATTCTTTGAGCATTGTATTTCTCTTTTATTCAGTGTTTTGTTTTTGTTACTTTTGATGGTAACATTTCTTTGTTAATATATATAAAGGGTGACTTCCTCTGGCCGTACTGGCTTTGGTTATCTCCTCAAGATTCGTTGCTGTCATTAATTTTTCTTTGTTTGTTTTTAGATTTATACTTGTGAGATTTATGTGAATTAATAAAATTATCTTAATTGTATCTTGTATTAAATAATATTACATAATGTATTATAGGTGTCAACGAAAATAAAGAAGAAAAAGCGTTTTTCTCGTTCTTTTTTTCCTCACAAACTTGTATACTTTCGTTTTCTAATTACAAATAGGTTTGAATGTTTCAGTGTAAAACACAATAGGCTTAATATAATATGGAACATGTGTCACGGTGAGGACAAGAAATGTAAGGTTCAAATCCAATAACTTTATCATATTGGACTGAAACTCATGCCTATATACATAGGCCTATCGTGACAAAATTGGAAGGTCATGTCAAGGTCATAGGCCATTTAGAGGTGAGATCTTCAACTCTATTCAATGGGTACATTAAAGTTAATTTAAAAATAATGATGTCGAAACTCATACCAAGACCGGCACGCCACCAGACCAAATATCGCCAATTATAGCCACCACTTGATTTTGTGTGTCTTGAAACACTGCAGCTCTAGTTATTTCATTTGAATCACGGCGGCGGCATACCGCGACAGAGGGGATTGGTTTTATGTGGAAAGCCGGAATAAGGAAATTTGCATTTTTCTAACGTAGGCCTACACGTTATTTTACTACAACAAAGAATTCGGGAAAACATGTTCCAAATATGGGCTATGCTTTTTTTACTAGAAAAAAAGCTGTTAAGTGCTATGCGCCCATTTTTTAGTTAGTTAGTTAGTTAGTTTAGTTAGTTAGTTAGTTAGTTAGTTAGTTAGTTAGTTAGTTAGTTAGTTAGTTAGTTAGTTAGTAATAGTTAGTTAGTTATAGAAAAAGAAAGAAAGAAATCGGAAAGAAAGAAAGAAAGGAAAGCCAAACCATTTAAAAATGTAACAAGTTAAATTAGTAAAAGAGAAGAGAAAAGAAAAGCAACAAAATTAATAGAGATAATGTGGCGAAAACTTGGAAAGATGAACAGATAAATACATAAAATAAGAAGAAGAAAAAGAGGAATAAAAAGAAACGAAAAGTTAAGTAATAAAATATCAAAATATCAAAAAATAGTAGGCCTATAATATTTTATTCATTGAGGAAAAAAAGAAGCCAAAGGAGAAATAATTATAGAAACGAATAAACTTTTACAGCATATGCCTCATATTTTGAAGGTTTATATGCAGAAACAAAGGAAGCATGATCGACTTTCGCCCTCTCGACTTAAAGGGTCACCTTATCGCTCCATACGTCATTTGCAATGAGTAATGCAATATAGCTGCGAACCTGCGAACTTTCACCCGCTTGATTTGCGCTTGAATAGAGTTGTTGCTTATCGAGGTGACGTTGTGTGCGACCTAAAATATTTGTCTATATATTTGCCCATATTTTCAGTATTTACGTACTAATAGCGAGAAGGATTGTATTGTACATGTACATAATTTTATACTGTGGTCCCGGGACTGTGGTAGTGGACTGTGCATATATTTTTGGAACGCGGATTGTGTCTGAAAGAAGGTAATGTAATGATTTTTGTCTCTTAATATTTTTATAATAATTTTTATTATAATATAATCCAGGTCTACCTCTTCTTTTTTTTAATATTTGGTAAATTATGTATTGTTTCTGGTTCTGGAATTCTGTTGAAGCATGATATATATTTAATTCATGTGCAGTATACGTATATGTATTAATATTTCTACAATATATAAATATCTAGACTATAATGTAGGCCTATGTCTTTTATAAAATATACATTTCTCATATATATCTTGATCTTGGATGATATAACCTCCTAAATACTCCTGCGGAGTTTAAACTGGAGGTGTACGTTCATTTCGATTGTTGAGATGAGAGCGTATTTTCATGATAGGATGATTCGGGGATGATTCCCGGTCCTATAGATTAAATTGCTTTAATTTAATGCTGATAGGCCCAACCAGTTATTTACTAAAAGCATATGCTAAGTAGCCTACATGTACATGTACATATCCGAGCCACGGTATCAACCTGGAATATCAACTTTGAGGCCTGCCTGCTTTGAGTGTACAGATTATGTGCGTGTTATACCGGAGTAAAGGGCGGGGCACCTCAACGTGCTAAGTAAAAGATGCGGCCTGTTGTCGGTCTTCTCTGGCGGCCGAGACCGCGCCAAGGTTTATTTCAGGTACTAGGTAGGGGCCTACTAGGTACTCAGGTAGGCTATAATCACAAATCTTTGTCCCTCCCCACCGTTGGCAAAAATTTGGGAAGCCATTTATTAGACAATTCAAAATGTTAAGGGCTGTGCAATAATTGTGAGCCCGGAAAGCTCCCCCTCCCCATCGGCCTGACAAAAATCGACCCCAGCACATGCTAACTTTTTGGGATTCCAATTTGCATGTTTACTTTTTTTTTAAACAGGAGATGAGTGTCAAACCCCCCCCCGCATGCAAAAAATGCTTGCCCTCCCCTCTTTCATGTTTCGAAATTCTTCTTCCATCCCATGTTAGGCCGTGTAAAATTAATATTTTGGTTCTCGTCACCTCCCTCCTCAATTTTTGGGATTTGTCAGATTTTTTTTTTTTTTTTAGATTTTTCAATTTTTTTAGACTTTGGAATGATTTATGAAATCTTAATAAATATAAATAAGTTTATTAGAGAACAAGCATCACTTTAAAAACTTTTTGTGGTACTCTAGGGGTTTATCCTCAGAATCTCACATTTGAAAAAAAAAAGGGCCTCATCGTTTCCTCTAGCACTGTTGGAGAAGACCGAAAACTACTGACAATGCTAATTTTACATTGAAAAAAAAAAAAAAAAAAAAACACCTCCCTCCCTCATCAATTCATGAAAATAATCTGGACGAGAACCAAAACATTAATTTTATACGGCCTAATATGTTAGCGTCCTCCCAGGGCTCATAAATTATTATATTATTATTGAATTAATGTTCTATGATACCCCGGGTCTATTACCTATAGGCCTAGACTAAAACGATGGTATTAAAACCCAAATTGCAAAAAACAAAACAAAATATTAAAACGTTTATTCAAAATGTTTTATTTAAATGTCGGGTTATATGAAAAATATGAATACGTTTTTAAAACGTTATTCTGTTTAATCTGTTAGAATATTTTGCTCAATCACGTTTTCAAAAGTGTTTTATGAATTATTATCATTCAAAATAGGTCCTATGACACAACATCCAATGGGGAATAACATAAACGTATAAAGTTAAAAACTATTTTAACTTTGTTTATACGTTTTGTGAATCGATGTTGTGTCATATTTTCCTGTTTTTAATTGTGAAGGGTTACTCATTCTTTCATTTTTCTTGACAATTTTTCATTTGCCCGCCCTATTCCTTTTAAAGGAATTTTTATTTTATATAAACCTGACATTTAAACATTTTCTGTAAAACGTTGTGTGTTTGCTGGGTAGTAGCAGAAATTCTGCATTATTTTAATGTTTCAGCGGTTTACTTGAAAAGTGCCCCATAAATGTGTGCCAAAAATTATTTCAAAATTGTATCAAAAATAGGCCTATGGTCCACACCCCGCCCCAAAACAAAAAATCCTAGCTACGAGCCTAAATTCAATATGTCCTCTTTAGTCTTATTATTTTGTCACCCTCCAAATGCTAGGAAAAAATGCTGGTGCCGCCACTCTATTATTTTTCACCGCACATTTTATTTGATAATAATCATAGTAAAATACCCGTATATGTACGGTTTATTAAACTGGATCCAAAAGCTATCTATATAATGTAATGTATAGACGTCATAGATGCGTTTGTTTTCATTTCGCTATTTATATATATCTATCGTCGAGATAATGGGTTTTTAAGATTATAGCAAAATACCCGTATGTACGGTGTATTAAAGGCCTTTACTGCAAGATACAAAAAAGTGAAGGATAAGTTATTAAAATTGTCATGGTATTTTAATTCAAATTTGGCAAAAAAAGGAAAACAGCAGTAGACCTATCGGCAAAGTAGAAGTCCCATTGCCATTATTATGTTTCTCTAAAAGGTCTATTATAAATACAAACTAACCAGGCAGAACGGAGTCAGTCGATGGCTAGTGTTAAACAAAAAACTTGCACTAAAAGACACAATTTCGTGCCCAATTTTAACACCATGATTTTTTGAAAAAGTATATATCCAGAGCTATATGTTTTTAAAATGACAACACGACAAATGTTAAAACATTTTTACACGCTACAAACGATGTTGAATGCACGGTCGTGCGGCCTGTTATGCATAGGCCTACTGGCTACATAATACGTACCTGCGCAGCATTTTCCAAGTCGGGTCAATCGATAGTCAAGATCCCAATATACCGTCTGATAAACCCCACAATCCGATTCTCACATCACTATAAAACTATGCCAAATATTTTATCTGATTAAAAAACTTGCATTGTTCTCAATATGAACAATATGGTCAAAAATATGTGCGGAAGTGGTCCTCCCAGAAGAAACCTTGTAGAGGGTTCTCTAAAGAATCAAACATGGTTCCAAAACCATCGAAAATGGCCCCAAAATGTGATATAGAACCGTTTTCGGATATTTAGAGAACCTGTAAGGGTTCTCTAAAATTAAAGAACCTTTTTAGAGGTTCAAGAGGGAGGGTTCTCCTGAGAGGACAAAAAAAGGTTCTATAGATCTAGACTAGAACTTTTATTTCAATAGAGTGTTAAGGTTCTGGGGAATGTCCACGGATCAATGAGGTATAAGGTTTTTATATAGCCATGGATTTAAAGATTATTTTATTTATTTATAACATTCGGCCGAAGCCAGGCTAAACCCAATGCTCAGAGCAATTCAAGGGATGTCATCCGGATATGACGGGACAGGGATATGGGAAGAGGTCCGATTTTAGATGCAGGAGGAAACCCGGAGCACCCGGAGAAAAACCTGCGAGGACGAGCATGGATCGGCAACCAAACTCACATGTGGCACACCGCGGGGAATTGAACCCCGGCTACAGTGGTGAGAAGCGAGTGAGAAGACCACTACACTAACCCGCCCTCCGGGTTATATCAGCTTCGCATTCCAGATCTTCGGAAACGAGTGAAATTATTTCGAAATTTTACATCTTCTAAATTATTTTAAATTCAAAATCTCTGAATATCCCTTTAATGGAAATAATATGGTATTATCATGATCATCACTGATCATTGACAGATGTGTTCTAATAAAACTGATAATAATATGATGTTATTATGATAGCAGAGCTTCACATTAATATTATAAATGTGGTATCGTTTACACTGATCCAATTTCCCATTATCATGATTATTTCCAATAATGTAGGCTACACTCTAAATAAAAGATATAAAAATTACTCAATGTTGAGTAAAAACGGAACATAGTGACAAAATTAGCCAAATGGAACTCAATAATCATTGATTAAATTTTTACTCAATTTGAGTACAATTTAATCAACATTAAGTTTATTTTGTTGCTTTGTTCCCTTTTGTATGCCTTTTTACTAAACATTGAGTATTTTTTATTTAGAGCGTAGATTACTATATATTATTGGACTGACACATTGAATTGAAATATTGGTTTCCATAGTAAATTTCAATATGTCTAACATCTATACAGACTTTACCAAAATGAGTGTTCTCCGTCCATTTTTGTGGTGTTTATAAAAAAATGCCTGCCTCTTCCTATTAAGCACCATTATCAACCTGAAATCAACAGATATTCAAATATTATGATAAAGCATCCAGTAATGGGCTATAATTCCAAAAATTAGATGCACACTCCCTATTTGAGGAGTTCGGAAATCTTTTTGTCCAGGCGTGATCGTTGAAAATCCTGACTTTTAAAGCGTTGAAAGGCGAAAAATCCAGCAAAAAATAGTTCAGAATCAGAAATCGTTAATTTGAGAACTCATTTTGATTTTAGACATTTCCGTGAGCTTTCATTTATTTAATTGCATTTCCAAGCTTTTTCAAGTAACACATATTAATCTGCAAGCCCTCTTTAGCAAAGCCATAGTTCATTGAATAATTTACAACCGTATGACAAAACAGGCGAAAATAGTAACTTTTTTCACAATATTTGCAATTTAAAGAGAATTGGCCATTGTTCATAAAATGAAGCTAGTACCTGGACAAATTATATCATATAAGTGTGCTCTTTCATTTAATGACATAAAATCTGAAAAATATTGTAAGGATCACTTGAGGTTTTGACTTTTAAAACCTACATTTTGGTCAAAAATCGTGCTTGAATATGTCGTTTTCAACAGATTTACCACATTCGCCTTGCTATAAACATTGAATTCCGTTCATGTTGATCTAATGAAAAAAAAAAAAAGTTATTAGGGGGAAGTGTTAGCTTTCGTTCGATATTAAAAAAAAATTCTGATTGGATGAAGGGAACACTTGAGGTTTTGACAAAAACCAATCACAGATGCCATTTTCCACTTAGAATCTCACACATCTCTTATGATGCTATACGCTGTGTAGCGTAATCAAAGACCGTGTAGGCCCTATGTAGAGACAATTCACTGCATGCTTGGAAGCTCTTGGACGAAATTGTGTGCTCACTGCTCAGGTGTATCGAGGTACAGTGGAAACTGTGCATAGCCTATAGATGGTTTATAAGAGAATCGTTTTTGTAGCCAAACCTACAAAAAATTTAAAAAATTCGATCTTTGCGCGAACTGGCCTGTTTATAGCAAAATTCAGCTTCAATTTGGGCTAAAATGTCACGCGCAAATGTCCTAGTAAAATCTAAAACTTGGCCACTTGAGTGCACATGCCTTTCTCCCGGTGCGCTTTGGGGTCTGGCCCAGGGCCCCCCAAAAGGTAAATCCGGCCCTGCAGAAAAATGGTCTTTTAGCGGAATTTTGATCACGTTTGGTTATGTTTCTGGAAGGAAGTGGGGGAAGGAAGGGTCGTCCGAGAAACGAAACTTGTTTCGTTTACATCTAGCATTGTTCCATTAATTTTTGTATACTTGATTCATTTATAGACAGATAAGTGACAGAATCTGATACAACACAGCTATGGCAGATCAGAAAGCTCAAGAAGCTAATCCCGCTTATCCCCCACAACAAGCTCAGGGGGCACCACCAGACTATCCGGGTCCTCCATCGGGACAACAAGGATATCCACCACAACAACAAGGATACCCACCACAACAAGGATATCCACCACAACAACAAGGATACCCACCTCAAGGTAAAGTGCATGGTCAAAAATTGGGAAAATTTATTTGTCCAAGCTCCCCTTCCTCCGCCAGAACTGTCTCAATTTTCGAAATTTCCGACTTTGGCGCGAGTGGATCAGATCGGGTCACGTTTTCATATCCTTCTGCTCTACAGACTGTACTGGGAAACTGATTACCACCCGCGAGTAGCAGTAGCGTAGTAGATTTCTTTTTGACATGGGGAGGGATGAGGCTGGGAAAATTTTCTTGAAGTCTAGTGAAAGCTAGTGAATGAAGCACCTTTTAGCGACAGAATAAGGTTATGATACACATGCGCTAGAAACTTTGGGGACCGTCCACGTGGACTTCTACTATAAATTGCAAAAATCCAGAACGTGTATACACGAAAAATGGTAGATGTAGCACGTGCAGCCTGGCGAGTCAAAATCGATATATTATTGTGCACGTATGAGAGGCCCATTTATTGTCGGATTTCTGTATGTAGAACAATCAACAATTGAGTGCTAATACACTTTAATGTTTTTAAGCAAATAAAATTCCAAAATATGGTACGTTTTCTGTCTTTGCTTGTCACGTGGTAGGCTCATACAGTATCTATGATAGCGGCGCGGCGTGAGTGCGAGTCCCACCTCTGCCGAATTTTATTTTCCTTTTTTTAAATTTCATATTAGGGAAATGTGGCTGGGAGAATTTATGTATGGCGAAAGTAGGAGTGGGCCTAACCAATATTCCTTATCATCCATGCAGGTCAGCCAGGTCCACCTCCAGCTGGCGTGACAGTACAACCAGCCGCTACCACGACGATCGTGACAACTCAAGTTGCCAGGTCACTCGGTGACCAGCCAGCAGTGATACAGTGCCCCAACTGTCATAATACGGTCACTACCAATGTATCCAGAGAAATGGGCTTATTGGTGTGGCTAATTGCTGGAGCCTTGTGCATCTTTATGTAAGAAAACCATTAGATATTTGCATAATTAGGGCCTATCTATAATAAATTACTGAGTTTGGCGAATTGGTAAGGCTAAAAACTTTTACGGTTTACATGATTTTGGAAAACGGACTTTTGCGATGCGAAGAACAAGGTCGTTCGCGCTTCAATAAAACGTCGAATTTTGTTTTTGTTTATGTTAAGGGGTCAAATTAAGTTAATTATTTTTAAAAGCACTGAAAGGGCCTTTCGGACTAAAATAAGGTTGTCATGTTTTTCACTCGCATATGACTTTTTGGTCTCATACTCCGGTCACTGCATCAACTACATCACACAGGAGAAACTCACAAGTAATTAACATGTATTGTTTTGTTTATTCAACTAATTTGTCAACTTTAGCATGTATTCAGTGTTCAAAGGGTGACTGTTTTTATGGAGAACCTATTGTCAACAGTCTAGTGTTAAAAACCTTTCTCATAAGTAGAGTGTTTGTTTATTGAATTAGTTCAAGTGTTTGATGCTTTTGTGTTGAAGGACAAATTAATCAGGGTTGCCAAACTCGTGGTTTGGTAGCCTAAATGGGTGACTTTTGAAGATTTTCTCTGAGACTTTCGACAATTTCCTGTCCCATATAACAGATGGTTAAGAAAAAAATGGGTGACTTTTCAGCAATGCAGGTGCAAGTCTGGTAAGGCTAAGCATTTGGATGTCTTGAAAGCCTACATTTATTGAACGAAGGGACTGTGCAATAAGTAATTATGAACCCTGCTCAGACCCTGGGAGAGGGTTTGTCTGATATCATACAGGAGTAGCTGACAGGTAATCTGTCTGTGAAAACTATTTAGGCCCATGTTGAACGTATTAAAGTGTCCTACAAAATTTATTTTGATTGTTCTGAGACTGCACTTCAAATTGCGCTGTATCAGGTGAGATTGCACCACAACTTTCAAAATGGGTGCACCTCATGCCCCATGACAAGGTAAACAAATAACTCAAACACTGAAATCGCACCTGACCTTCTCAATTGTAATTCTAAATAACAATATCCTTTCACATCACTAATCACATTAAGAACATTAAAAAATATATGATCAGTACCGCAAAAGACAGTGACCGCGAAAGACGGGTGACCGCTGTAATATTTTAGTTTAAAATAATGTTCATTTAAAATATAAACTGGGCGGTTGGCGCACCAACGGGCTATCGGCAGCCCGGGGGGGGTCTTCGAAAAAAAATTACGGGGATGTGCCACGCAGACTTTCAGATGCTGACTCCTACGTTTTGATTTTTTTGCTACCCATCAGCATGATCAGTATACCAATTTTTCACAAAAAGCACCCAAATTTGCCATAATTGGGCGCTTTTAGGGGCACTTTTGCCCAAATACCCATCGATATAGCAAAATTGCTGAAAAGGTACCCCAAAACCGTGGCACATCCCCGTATACCTTCAACCAGGGAGAATCCCCTCCGGGATCGGCAGTATCACACTGCAAGTGTTGAAACATTAAACATGTTCGATATAGAGTAGGCTACACGCTCTTTAAGTAAAAAATAGTAAAAATTACTCAGTAATTGAGTAAAAGGAAAATAGATCAACAAAATGAGTCAACTGGAACTCAATATTGAATGCTGTAATTGTTTACTCAATTTGAGTACAATTTCTAAACATTGAGTTCTATTCACTCATTTTGTTGCCCTGTGGTTGCCTTTCCTCAATTGAGTAATTTTGTATAGTGTATTGACGTATAGGCCTAATGTTTAGCTATTGAACTATTGACGTTTAGGAATGATATCGCTTAGTATATTTAGCTTATAACTCTAAAATGTGTTTTATATCGCCAATTTCAACAAATCAAAATTACTTTATAGCCTATCAAAAGGACATTCCTCGTATATTCAGATTGCAATTCGATTATGTCCGATGTGCACTCGATACTAGTACTCTGTGACTCATGACCATGTCCCACAAAACTATAGGCCCGAGCATATGTGTTTCAGGGTTATGGTTTGAGTAAGGGTTTAGAGTATAAGGTTAGAGTTTGGATCAAGGGTTTGATCCAAACTTACTTTATTTATTTATTTATTTATTTATTTATTTATTTATTTATTTATTTATTTATTTATTTATTTATTTATTTATTTATTTATTTATTTATTTATTTATTTATTTATTTATTTATTTATTTATTCTTACATACATTTATGTTTTTCTTTCTTTCTTATTTCTGCAGGATTTGGCCGTGTTGTTTGATTCCATTCTGTATTACTGATCTGTATGACGCTAAGCATACCTGCCCAGTCTGTAGCTACCATCTGGGCATACACAAAAAGCTCTCGTGATTTAATATACTGCAGGCTATGGACTATAATCTGATGCCATAAAAAGACATATATTAAAAAATTCATATTTGAAAACTCTATTTATTCAAACATATACCAAATGGTACATTTTTATATTTAATGTCTCTAACATTGTTCACCAGCATTGACCACATGAAGGATTTAAAGCGTTGGTCAATTACAAAGAAATGCTACAGTAAATATATATTTAAAGGGCTTCATTTTTATTTTATGCCTTTCTGTGTTTTCCTGCGATTGTTTTTGGACAGTCTAACCCCGGGGGGCACTTCCATAGTGGATACGCATCATGTGCCTCAGGAATGACCCCTTTTTCAAACCGGCTTGTACCCAATGACCCCCTTTTTGTGTTATGGTCCTACCTATTACCCAATGACCCCTTTAAAAAAATCCATGTACTCAATGACCCCCTTTTTCTATTTCCTGCTATACCCAATGACCCCCCTTTTAATTCCCAAATTTAGGTGGTATTTGTGTTCTCCTCCAGAAATAATGAGATTTTTCACATTTCCAAGGTGGCCAAGTTGTTTTTACGCAGTTTGACACTGATTTATGTGTACTTAATGATACTCTTTTGGCAATCCTGTACCCAATGACTCCCATTTTACTTTTTGTTACCCCAATGACCATCCTTTTTTCAAAGTTTCATACCGAATGACCCCATTTTTATTCAGGTTGTGTACTGAATGACCCCATATTTTTGTAATTGTACATTTGACCTGAATGCCCCCTACTTTTAACATGGCCGAGGCACATCCCTGCCATTTCAGATAGGGAGTGCCCCCCCGGGAGTCTAACTCTGCATGCTGGCCTCTCTGGCCCTGTCAGATAAAGCTCAGAGAATTGAGAAAGCATCCCAAACTCCGAGGTATACATTATACCTTAAGCCATTTATTTGAAATACGCACGTTTTTAAATTCTAGTTAACTATTACGTAAAAGGGATCTCTGACCAAAAAGAGATATACTCAAGTTATAATACTTCATAATATATAGTGTGAGACTGTCCGCCGGTTCCTCGAAGCATGCGCTATACAGTGGTCAGGCTTCCTATGTATATATAGTGCTTTACAATAACATGTCACATCCGCATCGTATAGGGAGATAAATCAATAAAATGGATCCACATTGGTAGGGCTTAGGAAGCCTGAACACTAGCCAAGCTTCGAGAAATTGGACCAAAAGGGAATAGACCGCTCAAGAAAAAACCCGACATTCGATGGTACCAGCCAGTATATTACTGATATATGCATATTGCATAGAACCAAAGTTCTTTTTAACCCGTGCACTGCAGAACCTTTAAAGCATTACATGTTTAGGTTTAACTGATAGGCCTATATATAACCCATACCTCATTATGGAGGGTTATGAATGATGTTCAATGAAACTGCTTTAAATTTTTAAACAAAATTAGTGTGATTGTTTTAGCAGCTGAAATAGTCGAAAATCCAAATAACCTTCTTCGGATTTGATTCTCGAAAATAACAGTATACAATATGTACATAAATTATTATTATATTAAGTATGGGGTCTACTCTGTATGGACGGATTTATACGCGACCAATCAGGGGCGGATCCAGATTTATATTTGGCATGCAATCAGGCGTAGATACTAGAATTGGCTGATTTGGCGTGATTTTTTCTCGATTTTTGATTAATTTCCTATAAGGTTTGTGGAATTTAAGTGGGGGAGGGGGGGGGGGCGCCGGATTCTCTCCTGCTTGGACCCGCCCCTGCTAAGGATAGAGTGATAAAACCAAAACAATCATCTTTTATTTGGGATATCAGCTAATGAATATTTATACACAATGTAATAAATATATAACAGTAATAGGCCTAATATAGCAACGCAGCAAATAAAATAATGTTTAACGTTTTGAACCTTTTGACAACATTAACATGTCTAGGCTCCTCCGCAGCTTAGTTCCGCTCCCTCCACATGTTTGTGTGGAGGGAGCGGAACCAACCTGGCTGCTGAGCAGTCGTTTTCGAAACGTGTTTCTTTTAATGAAAAACACTACAACAGAATGTTATACAGCAGGCTTTCACAAATGTTTTTGAATCTTATTAAAATGTACGCTTTTTTTTTGGGGGATTGGGCCTATAACCATGATAACCCGACATTAAACGACGTTTTCTGTCAAACCTTTTCTGTTTACTTTTATGTACAGTTACAAAATGTATGTATTATCCGATTACAGCACTGTAACATTATATGCTATACACTTGTTATTGCGAAAGTTCATTCATTTTAGAACTATTTATAATTGAAGTTATAGCTCAAATAGGGCAGACCTTTTATAGGATATGTTGGATGTAGAACATCTCCAGTAATATTTCCAGTAATGTTAAACTTCTAACGAATGTTTGATGACGATCATGACGTAAAATGTTATAATTCAGTGTCTGGTGGAAATTATAGGGGAAAACTAGTCATAAGTCATGACTGTATAAACTTGTCCGACAGGTAAGGGACTGTTCACAAACACTTGTTGGGGGGGGTCTGATGCAAAAAAAAGTTTCATCGCGAAAACCCCATAGAAAACCATCATATAAACTCAATTTTTCCCGGAAAATTTGTGGTCATTTTTTCAGGCCCCCTTAGGAGGGTCAAAACTTTTAAGCCCCCTCCCACCAATTTTGCACCAGCCCTCCTAACCCGCTAAAACTCACTAAATGGTCACTATAACTGCCAGTACAATAATTACCTAAGAATAGTCGCATTTTGGCTGTGATTATTATAATTTATAATAATTGAATAGACCTTGTATTTCTTAAACATGTGAACGCACACGTTATGTTATGACTGAATTTTTTATGAGCCGTAAATTGTGACAAAAAAAATAGAACAATTTTTACAAGAACAAAATATTGTTATAACAAAAAATAATTAAAAAGAAACTTTGTATACTCTTTTGGAACATTTTTAAACGCAAATTATTATCGTTGTTGTTTTTGTTGTTGTTGTAATATTTTATTTTTGTAAATATGTGCCTAACTAAAATGATTATCACAGCAACAGTTAATGCATTAATTTTGCCTTACGAATTATTGTTAATCGCTAATGCTCATCAAAAAAATGCGATTCAACATAATTATTTGCAATTGATGTTTTTATTATGAATTTCTTATGGTAGATCTAGATGCGGTGTATAATTTGAGCTTATAGAATTTGTAACAATATTGCCTTCATGCTCTTGAATAAACTTGTATACATTCGTTTTATAAATTACAAATAAGTTCGAGTGTTTCTGTATAATACGTATTGCGGAATATTTCAGCTAACTCTAACCCTATCCCTAATCCCAACCTATGCCCTAAATCATAACTCTTGATGAAAGCTGATGTAAAAGGATTCTACCATAGCAATAGGTTAAAACAATTTTTGAATATTTCGCACTGCACCAGAACCACTGTACACCAGAACGTTCACCTTAGCGGTACCTCTCTGCAAATATCGAACCATAGGTTTCAAAGATCAGGATAATCGTAATTCTACAATCTTCATAATCATGTTGATCACTCGCACCTGTATTAGATTAGTATGTTTAAAAAGAGCAGTTTTGTATTCAATCTATGATTGCCGACATGCATACACAGGTGACGAGTGCAACCTGCTTGGAGTGCAGGGCGATATATTCAAAAATTGTTTTAACCTACTAGTTAAGGGTATGAACGTTTGGACAGTATTTATTGTGGGACATTAGAGCACATCAGACATATCGAATTGCATTCTGAATACGAAGAATGTCCTTCTAATATCAAATAATTTTGATTTTTTGAAATTCGCAATGTAATACACATTTTATGGCAAATGATTAAAAATTGATATTTTTGATATTTAACAGTACTCGAAGTAAACGTTATAAATCTGATGATTTATACTTAAAGTGTATGTAGCCTGTAGGTGGGATGAAAAGCCGACCATCAATTGAATATTTTTACCTTTCGTATTGAAGATATGGATTTTTTTTCCCAAAACACAAAAAAAAAATTAGGTCGTTTTGGGAAAAAATCCATATCTTCAATATGAAAGGTCAAAATTTTCAATTGATCGTCGGCTTTTCCTCCCAGCTACATACACTTTAAGAACATGTCATTAGATTTATAAAATTTACTTCGAGGACTGTATCAAAAATGTGAAAAATATCAAATTTTAATAATTTGCCATAAAATTTGTATTATATCGTGAATTTCAAAAATTAAAATTATTTGATATCAGAAAGACATTCTTCGTATTCAGAATGCAATTCGATATGTCTGATGTGCTCTCATGTCCCACAAAAAACTGTCGAAACGCCCCGCGAAACGCTCAAAACGCTCATTCCAGATCCTTTAACCCTCAGATGATGCTTTAATAATTGATGTGCAGCAGATAAACGATGGCTAAAAATACGAATTTTCTCGAATTTTCTCTCCCATGTTCTTTTCTCGACAAAACAGGCAATTAGTATTTCTGATGAAAACCCTGGGATGCCTTTCATCATGCTTCGGTTGCATCAGCCATGCCAACTAATAAATCGTAAATAAAATCTCATTTACGTAAAACATGTCCCTTTAATCTTTTCAACCAATCAATTCCTGACAAAGTGACGTAGTGTCCAATTTAGTCAACCAATCACATAAAGCCACGACTCCCATTTATTCACATTGACGTAAAAATGTGTTGCCAAGTTGTAGTGTCGGACTAAATTGATTGTTATGAATTGTTTTCAGAATCAAAATACCGTTGGCAAAATTCTGTGTGCTAGCTTCATTTTGTTCTCTTATCACTTCATACACATACTGATAGGGTGAAAATATATTAATGTGGATTTGAATACAAATTCTTTACCTTTTTGAATATTTTTATGACCTAAATTTAAGGTAAAATTCATAAGTGAAAAAGCAAATAAATGCTTTTGTACATTTGCGTAAGTGACTACTAGTGTCATGAGGTAACATTAAACTGGCAACCATGCTACGTGGTATATTTTTCAGCTGATCAGGAAAACAAACGCAATGTAGTACGAAGATACGCGAGCAAAAACACGCAAAATTAGCCTGGAAAAGTGGCTGTCACCATTTTAGTGTGAAGGAAAAGCAAGATTTCAATCTTTAGAAGTCCATAATGGCTCCAACAAAGATTTACATTACATCTCTTGCAAGAACGCAGCCCGGGAAGCGTCCACTAACAGCTATAGCAATGCCGGTTACTACAACATCAGTAGATACCAAACCGGCGTATCTGGACGCACCGGCTCCACCGAGAAAACGACAGCGGCTGACACACTTATCACCAGAGGAAAAACTTATGAGAAGGTTGGTTTCTTCTTAAATATCATCAAGAGGATATATTTTCAACTTTTATTATGTTGATAACAGAACTTCAGATTTATGTACAATACTATGAAACAAGACAAGATCATATTGAGGAAGTGGAAAGTGACAATTGCACTCTGACATATGTTTCATAAAAATGCATGGCTCAAAGTTGGGATGATCGATACACAAATTGAATATGGACTGCAGTCAGTGTATCAAATTTATCTATTACTTTAACTTATAGCGTTGAATAAGACAAGTTTAAATTTGGAAAAAAAAAAAAATGGACAGGAGCAGAATAGTGGTGGAAGTGTTTTGGTACACACCCATCATGCCCATTGTATAAATACATGAAATAACAACCACACCCCCTATTGATTCATGGCTGTATGGCTTATTGTTCATTGACCCTCACCTTGTCCTTTTGGTTTCCCTTTTCAAGTCATAATATTCTCATTGTCATTTGCATGGTTGGTTAACCTCCATTTTGGCAACCAAGCTCATAAATTTGACCTCAAATGCAGTGGACTATACCTGGTATTCAATTACGAGTATGTTTCAAGTACATACAAACATACAGTAATTTTGTAGTTTTTATATGAACAATTATGAATTAAAATCGCAGGATGTGTTTGTAATATTATTTTTAAACATTTTTAATTGAACTTGAAGATATAAGGCCAAATAAAAAAATAAACATGTTTCACGTCCCCTCCCGCTTCCTTTTTTGAGGTTTTTCAATTTTATTTTTATTTTTTGAAATTCAATTATAACTTTTCAAAAAATATGTCTATGAAGTAGAGATGCTTTCTATAGCTTTGCTAATAAACAAAAAACACTTTTACAAGGTTTTGTGATAGTTAGAGGGGGCCTATCTCTCAGAACAACAAATAAAAAGAGGCCTCCTCCTTTTTCCAGGCATTATTGCATACGCTAAACAGCTCTAATTATGGGTATTTACACTGATTTTGTGATAAAAAAATAAAAAGCCCCTCTTCCTTTTTTTTTCAAAAACCGGACGTGAAACATGTTTTTTATTTTACTTGGCCTAATGCCTTATTTTTGTAATCCAGTAAAAATTGCACTTCTGAACTTTGTCCACTGACAAATTCTAGTTAAAAGAAGTATGCTTCCCAATACATTTTGAGGTCTTTGTGGTAGAATCTGGCATAAATGTGTTCATTGATGGATGGTTTCTGAATTTTTTTCCATTTGCAGAAAACTGAAAAATAGGGTAGCAGCACAGACAGCTCGAGATCGCAAGAAAACTTACATGGATGGCTTGGAAGATAGACTTGCAGCACTTGAAGAAAAGACCAAAAGAGTACAGCAAGAAAATCGGGAAATAAAACATCAGAATGCCCTCCTGGTTGAAGAAAACATTGAGCTGAAAAGAAGGCTGGGAATGGATGAAACTGAAATCCAAGCAACACAGGTAGGCATGCCTTGTGTTTAGATACAAATTTATATTAATTTCTTCATTCCTATTTATAGTCTGAGATGAATGGTTCCCTGGATTTCCTAACACATGAGTGATATGACTCAAACGGATATGATGTAGCAATTATTGTTTTCATTTCATCGAAGTCTAACTTTATTATTAAAATGTAAATTTATCAGTGGTGTTATTTCTCAATTTTTTTTAAAAATTTCAGTGAATATAATTTGTGTACAATATTTTTTGTTATGTTCTTTTGACCAATGTATACTTTGAAAATTGAGATACTGTTATGTATCATGAACATACAATACATGGTTTAAGTATCAAAGTAAATTGACTGAGTTTGTAATTGTTTTGTTATTTTCTTGTCTTTACAGATGACCAAAGTAGGAACCGTTACAAGTGTGAAGAAAGAGTCCAAATCACATGAGTCTGCAGCACTCGATGCCCCTCCGCAGCAGGGACAGGTTTGGGCCCTCTCAACATACCTAACGCTTCTAATGACTATGAGGTAAATATATATGTTTTTGTTTGTGCAACTATAAGTCATTGTAATTTGTAATCTCTTCTCCCCAGCTCCACTTCTGAGCCTAGATATGAGTGACACAAGTCTTCAATAAAATAGTTACTTAGATCATGACCTACCCTCTCTGAGGTGTACTCAACAGGCCAGTGAAACATGGTGGGCGGGCTCTAATGGCAGTCAATGGACTTGACAATCAGTGGATTTGCCCCATGGTTCATACCAGGAGAGGGCAGTTACATGACTTCAGTGATCAGAGGGTTTGCAAGCGATCGCTAAGGGACGCACCATTAGATTCTCAGGGTGGGGGTAGGAAGTTTTCAAAAAAAAAACTTCACCCACTACATGAGCAAAAAAACCCAACTTTCCCCACCAACACTAAAAAAAAAAACTTTCCCCACCTAACAGTGTATAATGCATGAAATTAAAAAAAAAAAATTCTTCCCCAACCCCATTGTCCTGCCCCCCCCCCCCCGAGTATCAAATGGTGCGTCCCTAATGTCATCTTATGAGGGCTTGGGTTAAGAGCTACCCCAGTCAAAAATATTTGTACAGTGGAAACTTGTTAACACAAAATTGACAAGCTGATAATTTTAGTTTGTGTTATCAGTGTGCTAATGTATAAACCAAATCTTCAAACTTACTTTCTGTTATCAGAACTTTGAACAGAGTTTGTGTTGACAAGTTTCTACTGTAAATCAATTTTAAATGCTCAACTCTTTCCTATTCATTCATTTTTGTAATCATTGCTCCGAAATAAAATAAGCAGAAGCAGCTGTTTAAATTTCTTTGCCAAATAAGATGCGTGATGGATAATTGAAGGTATTGCAATTTAATTACAAAGGTACAATGCTAATGCTGAATACTTTGTGTTTAGTTTTTGATCAATTTAAATTGCACTGAAAAGTTTAACGTTTGAGTGAAAAAATGCAAGTTGATGAAAGATAATTAATGATGAATTTTTATTCCGTTTGATTCTTTGCAGTCTGATGTGTTGCTTGGACTCCTCGATGGTCTCGAAGAGCAAATTGCCATCAAGTCTCAAAATGGAACTACCACAAATGGCACTTCCCGAATCCAACTCGGACAGGAGGTCGATGCCACCGTGGTGGGGCCCACAGCAGAAGAACTGGAATCCCTCAAAGAACTGATCAAATTTGACCATGAGTATGTGAAGAAACCCTCTGAGTTAGCCAAACAGACTCTCAATGTTATCACAACATGTAATAATGTCAACAAATTTGCAACAGGATTAACGAACACTCTAGTGAAAAGGGACACTGATAACGATGTGCTGTTAACCCCAGAAATTCAAATCCAAACCTTGGACACCACCGATTTGGTACCAAGTCTTATGGATACGACGGAAGGTAGCTTTGACTGTGACCTTGCGGACTTACTGTCACTTGATCTGAATAACTGCGATGCCAAGAGCGACAGCGGAAGGAGCGATAGCTCTGGTGGAGACTCTGCATTTGGAGATATGCCAAAGTCACCGTTCAGCGACGATGTGTCAATGTCGCCAGGGCTTGGGGATGGAACGTGGGAAGAATCATTTACGGAACTATTCCCATCCCTGGAGGACTTGTGTTAGCTAGCTGAAAGCTGACCTTGATGTATATTTTCAGACTGATATAAAGACTTTGTTCTGCCTTGAAATTTTAAGTTGAAAGTGTTGTTCAAAATGATCAAGATTTAATCCATCTTGGATGAGATGTCTTGTTTTATTTACTTAAAAGTTCAGTCAGTTTCATCTTATATCTTCAATAATCGTCACCTTGGCAGGGCCCATGTACATTGCCAGCAGTGCTATGCAAATTGAAATTTAAGTATGATGCACAGAACAAGAGTTTTACCTTGCCTAATTGTGTTGGCACTGCTTTTATACAAATGTGTAAAATTTAATTAGTTTACATGCAAGATAAAAAGCAGTAACTATACTAAGTAAATTCCAGAGTTCAAACATGCTTACTGTGCTGGCTTTGTACATGGATTAAAAATTGTAAATGCAGAGAATCCAAGATTTCATTCAGAGTTATTTTATTAATATATTGTACAGAGGTAACTATGTAATATGTTACGATTATTTGACAAGTAACAGAGTGTTTAAAATCAGAATATAATGGGTTATTCCAGTTGAAATCCACACACTCCCTACATGACCTTGCTCTTCCAGATAGATAGGTTGTGTGAATTTTAAATGGGGTTACCTGAATGGTTAACTCTAATTGAATCAACACCCCTTATATGGGAGATTAATGTCATGTATTCCATAGGGATATGGATTTTAACCAGAATAGACTAATGTATACTAAATCTGGTAAAAAGTATGGGGTTTTAAACATCGTGTTAAGCGTGCACCTTGTTGGTGTCCTATTCTGGAGTATTTGAGTCTGTTGCAAATTTGTAAATACAATATCATGTAGTTGTAACTATTGTGGGTATTTGTCTGGTAAACTAAAAATAAATATCTTCATGGATATATTATAGAGGGTATAATTCAATAATTTTGTTGTGTGATTTCTTTTAAATGAAGAGTTAGAAGATTCAGTACGTCCTACATTTTTTACTTCTGATATTCTTACAAAACGAACCGGTCTGTTAATCTTTTCCAAGATTTTGTATCTATTTACTAGCATCTAGTTTTTATGCCTTTTCTATACTTTGTCCCGTTCTAGTTTGATTGTCAAAGATACAGAATTGCTTGACTCGAACGACGGTTCAAGCAATGGAATGATCTCCACACATTGTTAAAATTTAAACCAGCCATGATAGGGTTAAGTTCCGTATAGGCCCAACTTTTTACAATATCCTGGAATGGCTAGGGTCAAACCCAGGGGTCAAGCAGCAGAGAAAAATTTACAGAAGCAATAGCCTAGGATAGGAAACTACCACATATTACCCACGGTCGGGATTAGGGATTTTCTAATGCACTACTTGACAAAAGATGTCAAAAACGTGGGTGGGCGTACATATGCATCCTGCAAAATCAGAAAAAAACGGCAAAAGCCTAGGAACGTCCAAGTATATTTTCGTATATATATATATACGCCGAATGGAACTGCTTAATTTGCATAAATCCAAAATGGTCAATTATCTTATCGGTCTTATTTTTGGCACACGTTTGGGGAGGTAGAAAGAAGAAACTGGCTCAACGAATAACGGAACCCATTCGCTAAAAGGCACCCTCTGTCTTAAAATAATAAGTGAATACACTGCCACCACTTTTCTTTATAGTGCTGGGCAATAATATTCTGCAATACCAGCTCACACAATCTGACATTTACATGGGGAAAAAGTGCAACTTGGACCCTTTTTGTATCCGTCAGTACCGTAAGCAATGTTTAAGTTCTATAAAGAACCTTGGCATAGAAGTTAGGGCACCGTTTCTCAATTCCACGCCCTAAAACGGTGATGTAGGAAAACGTTCAAATATGCAAGGTTTTTAATCTGGATTCACACAAATCTTGCAAGTGTAAAGGGGGAGGCAAATGTTTTTGCACGCTAAAAGGAGGTGGCAAAGGTTTTTTTTGGCGTGTCAAAGGGGAGGGGTGTTTTTTTTGCACTAATGCCCAAAGGGGGAGGGGCGATTTTTAGTGGCGGACCATTTTGATAATTCACCAAAAAGTCCTTGACATGCCTACATAAGGCTAATGAAATGAAATGATTAGTTTCCCGTCACTTTTTTTTCAGTGAAATATGAGGTCATGATTTCATCATTATTTGGGCAAATTTCATTATTGTCAAAACTTTCATTTATGGCTATTACCGTATTGGTCCGAGTATAGTCCCACCCGTTTTTTAGGTGAAAAATTTTCACAATTGGGGGGTGGGATTATACTCGAATTTCAAAAAAAAATAACAGTCTCTAATATGTATTGTATGATGCAACTGCAATTTTTTTCGTCTGTGCCCCAAAAATGTTATTTTGGCCCCCCCCCCCGACCAAGAAAGCTGGCTACGCCCCTTGGTGTAGGCCAAGTAGGCCTAAGGATCATGCCAAAAAACTGGTTCCACTAATCATGTGCTAATAATTATAGGAAAACTACTTTTTTAAGTAAATGGTCAAATAGTGCCCTAGTTTGGAATATAGGGGCTGTCATTTTCTTCGGAAGGGGGCGGGGTCATGAATATACTGGGGGGTCATAGAATCTTTACAATAAAAATTTTAATGCACTCCCAGTTTCTTCGCTCTGTGCACTCCTTGCCTTTGTCAGTTCCGGCATCGCAATGAATAGTTTGTCTTAAGTCTGTGTAGGTGGAAGGGAGGGAGGGGGTGGGGGTATAAAATTAAAGAAGGTGCGCGGAGGGCGTAAAATTTTTGCATAGATTGTGCGCACATTTCGATTGTCAAGTCAAAGAATGCGAGCACTGCGAGCGGGCGAAAATTTTGAGTCACCAGCCCTTAATAATATTTTGAGTGTTACAAAAATTATAACCCCCTATTTTTGGTCTGAAAATTCTATGACCCCCCCTGTATTTTTGGGACCCCCACTCTTCCGAAGAAAATGCCAGCCCCCATGTCCTTCTTCATAGAGCAACTCAACTAGGCTATTGGGATTCGATGTACCGTAATGCAGCATAATTATGATAACGCCCATCCCTATATTAAAAGTGCATTGAGCCTTGAATGTATGTTGCTGCAGGGATTTGCTTGCGCTTGCTCAAAGTTGATGCAGGACTGACAACATGCCAGGTACGTATTTTGTAAACAAAACATTTCCCATAATGTTAATTAATGATAATTACTGTCCATGCATGCATGACATCGATGTCGTACCCCTGATCATTTGTGATGGTAGCCCGACACATCATGGCCCTACGACTATACTAAAATGCAGCAAACCTTTTACGAGCGCGACTACCGTGATGTTGCAAATTCGGCGCTAACAACGCGTACGGCGCACAGTTCATTCATAAATTTCCACTCAGCAACAATATATCGCCTTAGCAGCCAATCAGAGACAAGTGCGTGCAACGCAGTATATACGCGATGTATCCTTACAATACGCGCTCGTCTAAGGTTTTCTGCATTTAGTATACGTTGCTCCTTCCTCACAGTAAGGCGGAGAAGGCCAGTGGAAATCGTAGTACAGAGGTGTGAGTACCTCGGGCTATTGTTGTGATGGTGCCGTATGTGTTAATAAATGCCCCGAAATGCCATTCTCTCTCGGTCGTGGTTGTTCTAATTGCTGCAAATCATGAAATGCAATTATTGGGTCTTTATAGTACTTAGTAGTACAGTTTCACGCAGGGCCGTAGCAAGGTTAAAAAATGTGGGGCGGCCATCACAAATGTGGGGCAGCCAAAATACAAATTTATGCCCAAATTGAAATAAGGATATAAAGAAAAACATAACAAATTTCACAAAAAGTGGGGCGGCCATGGCATCCCCGGCCGCCCCGCTTGCTACGGCCCTGACAGTGAATGAGTGATTTTTATGAGCAGCAGTTTTGAGGACGTTTGAGGACTTATTCTCAAGTTGTAGATACCCCCGCCCCTTAGGGTGCCTCCAGGGTTTTATTTTGACAAGTTTGCATTATCATTAGTCATGTTAGTATATCTAGTAAAAATAAAATACTCACTTTAGGCTAATGAAAGTCGATTCCTTGTTTCCCGTTACCCTACTCCGCTCAAAACCAATTGCTGGCCAAATATTTCATTATCGTGAATACAATGTTGATTTCTAACAAACTTTAACATGTACCAATAAATAATTGTGCTTTTAAATATATCATAAATCTCTTTCTGTTGATTTTCAGGGATTTTCTTTGCAGTAGGAGCATGGTATATGGTTAATAATGAATTAATAATGAATACCTACTCACTTCTCTGTCCCGCACTTTTTGATCTGCTCTGATCTCATCCCGTAAAAAATATTATGAACCTTTTGATAATAGTTGTACAATCACCTTCATGTGGTTGTAAACTACATCTGTAAACTACAAACTGTGATTTATCACATACTACATGGGTATTTATTGGTTTACAAGTGTGGCAGATGCAATAATGAAATGGTATGAAATAATGAATAATGAAAAATGAAATGGTCACCTACACAGTCATGAAAAATTGTGTAACGGGAAACAAGGAATTGACTTTCATTGGCCTTAGAAACCTGTGTCACTGATGTATTACAGTATGTCATCTGTGATTGCTCAAGTTATTCTACGCATCAGCTTTTGTCCAAAGAAATATTTAAAAAGATGATTTTTGAGTGATTTTTATGAGCAGCGAAAAGTCCACTCCACGACTATGTACAGTGGCGTAACCAGTGGGGAGGAGGGGGGCAAGCTTTGCCCCTGGACCCCACCAGGGGCCCTATGGCGGGTCCCTGGACCCGTCCCCACCCGTTTAACGCTTCGAGGCAAGGGAGCTATCGCTCGCACATAAATACTTTTGATCAAAAATTGGGACATTTTTCAGTCTTGCCCCGGAAGGTCAGGTCTGGTTACGCCCCTGACTATGTACATGTGAATATGGTGATGAATGCACCAATTATTGGAACTAACAGTACACCCATCGAATGTGTGTCATCGGCCTGGTCATCTGCCCTCACCCACACAGTGTCATCGACCCTATATCTTCATGGCAGGAATCGCCATGGTAGGTTAAATCCACAGCCACGATTAGCCATTTGGTTCAAACCTTTAAAGCTCTTTTAAACTAATAATTAGTCGAGGGACATAACTAAGGCTACTCACAATAGCCGGGTAATCGATCTTGGTTGTGCGTGATTAAGCTTGTATACCCCATTGAGGTCAATGGTCATCGACTTTTATACTGCCTACAGGGCCAGAGCCAAAATTCCCGTTTGTGGCGGGACGGAATTTTGATAGGCCTTTTAAATTGTAGCTCTGTGACTGTTTATTTTATGGATTCTTCATGTTCTTAATATAAACAAGTAAGTTACAGACTACATTCACACACAAGAAAAATAGTCTAAAGAATCAACATGTTGCCACGGTAACACAAATTCATTGATGTGGCGGGACGGAATGATAAACTTCATGTATTTGTGAACACAGTACATTTGTTGAATTTTTATCAAAAGTACTGGAATAAAACATTTGTTTCTAACATTGGTATTAACTTCAACTATCCTTCTTTTGTTATGGAAGGAATTATGAAATTTACCCCCTCTTTATAGTAATCACGTTCATCAATTTTAAAAATCATGTCAATGTGGCGGGACGGAATGTGGCGGGACGGAATTTTGTCCACCATGTCAAAATCAAGAAAAAAAACAATTGATTCACTTTAAAACTGACAAAATTGTCTTTTCTTTCACTTCCAATAAAAAATTATAGCAAAATATTGACTGAGAAAGAAATTTTTCATCCCTTCCTGAACTTAAAAAGATCATCTCAAAATGTGGCGGGGCCATGTTTTACACCATAGACCCTGAAAATAGAATTATTGCTGGCATCCTACCACAAAAGGCCTGAAATAAAAGAAGTTAAAATGGCTCTGAGTCTAGCAAAGTTGATGAATTCAATTTTTTTGTACTCAGGAATGTTTATTTCCATAATAGTTGATATTTTGGAAAGTTTTGACTAAAAATTTTTTTTTTCGTCCCTTCCGGAACGTAAAAAAATCACCTCAAAATGTGGCGGGACGGAATTTTACACATATTTTAATTTATTTCTTTATTTTTGCAAAGTCCACTGAAATTTTTTTTTAGTGCTGAAATTGTCTATACAGAAGACCATTATAATACCATAAACAAAAAAAACATATATTTTTTAAATATGTAGTAACATCAAATTTAACAATTCCGTCCCGCCACACCGAGAGGGCGCTACGTGTGTATTTTATTGCTTGCATTCCGAAAATTGACGAGCAAATTTTTCTTTTTTTTTTGCTGATTCATAATCTTTGGTTAGTAGCCCATTAAACCAGAGGAGAAATTCACTCCTGTGACAATTTCTAAATTTTAGGTTGAGTGATGACCATTTTTGGCTCTGGCCCTACAGTGAGTGCAGCTGTACTGCACGCTGTAGTCCATAACACGACCAACGCAATATAAAATGGTCAAATTTTGAGTTCAAAGCGCACGGCCAATTTTCAAAGCGCATTCTAGCGACTATCATATCTGTTCAACACGTATTTCCAAGTTTATGAGACCAAATCTGGTTTCTTGAGAAAAAAATCATGACGGGAGATATTCATCATTTTCTAACCCGTATCAGAAGATTTTCGTCTGATATCAAAATCGTGCATAGCAATTCACGTGTATCGATCCGTGTATTCATTTTAGTGTCCCTTCTGCACCAAATAATTATTAGCCAGGCGGTGTCGGTGTGACCCATGGATTCGATCCGCCATGTAAGTCTTTACCACATCCATCCATGCATCTGTCACTCAGGGATCTATTATACACAGGTATAACAGGCAAACCTTAGTTAACACATTTGCTAGTCAGTCAAATTCAGGTGGCGGATGACATGATCGAGCCGGCAACTTGTGAAACCGCCCGGCCGTATGTCATTTTCCAATATACTCGGTTAGTTTTGTGGGGTTCATTATCGAACCCCAATGGTTTTAGCTTGTATTTATATTATTTATCAACATAGGCCTATTTGTTTGTGATATTTCAAGCGTTTTAAAATTTCAAAATAATCCCTTAAATGCACATATCAAATGCAACCCCTGTCCCTGGGGACCCGGGGATGGCCGGGTCGTGGGCCGTGGATTTTGGGTTTAAAAGTTTAAGTCCCGGGTAAACACCTGGCCAGTCCCGGACCCACCGGGCAAAACTCTCAACCACTCCCGCCCCGGGCGTAACATCCGATGCAAACCCCGGTATTCCCGGCCCAAGTTCCCGCCCTGTGCATCATAGGCCTGGATCTTAATATGGTTTTAATATCGCGGCAATCTTGTCATGCGGGCTCAAAATTCGGCAGCTATGGACTGCCGAGCTCTGGACATGCTGGGTGGATTCAAACGCTTCAAATATAGGCCCGGGGGTCACTCACTACTTGACTTGCTACACACCCGTGTCCAAGAAAAACGTCTAAAAGGGTATGTTTTTCACCACACAGCAGCGTCGACGTATTTATGAAAAAGGGGTATTTTTTTCAAAAGGCATCGTCATTTAGGGGTCCTTTTTCAGCCAAATCCTTAGACGTTTAGGGTTAGTAATATTATTGTTTGAGTGAGTTTGCACTAATTTGATAAAAATCACCTTTTTTTAATTGATTCTTGTTACTTTTGTGCATGTTTTCTTCAGTATCTATATGTCTGCAACATCAAAAAGACACCTTGGGTATCAAATTAGCTCATTTCCCTGTTTACGCCACTTAGGGTATCAATATAGATATTTCCAAGTTGACGCCATTTAGGGTATGGTTTTGCATGTGCTACGCCATTTAGGGTAGGATTTTGCATGTGTTTCGCCATTAAGGGGTGCAATTTGGTTATGTGAAAATTCGACATTAAGGGTGCATTTCAGAGGTGTTCGGACGCGGGTTGGAGGCACTTTTGTGTGAGAGTGACCCCCCCCCGGGATATAGGCCTGCATGTATGTTCAAATACGTCAGTTACTCAGCTTGTTAAGGAACATCTAAAAACGATAAACGAAATTAGGCTACCTAGATTCTTGTCACTAGCGCAGAAAATAAAAACCAATACATTTGGCATAGATAAGCGTATAGCAGGCTCTCGTATGCATATCCAGACGCCAGTGTGGTCTGGTTAACCATGCTAACTTTAGAGCCCCGCTAAATAGCAGATACATGGTCTACTGCAAAATTTGGACACAACAGCCAAGACTTTGTTTTTGGAATGAATTATGAACAGTAACATTAATGTGGCGACTCAGTGGATTATTTATATAGGGGCCTACATCCACGGCTGAAGTACGGCCAAGTGCGGGATTCTCCGGCCCATAAATGCGGGCATCCGTACTATCAAACCACGGTCATGTTCACGGCCCATTTTACTGGTTGGAAACCCCGTGTAAGTTACGACATAATCCCGGCCCTCCCCGGGTAAAGTCCCAGCCCAATTTCCCGGGGTTTTGGCTGATGTCAATTCTTATACCAGTGCTGGCCAACACCGGCTCCCCCCAGGTACATTTTTAGTCAAATCCCGGGTCACATGATGTCAAATCCCGGACCATCCCCGGGTCCCCAGGGGCCGGGGTTGCATTTGATATGTGCATTACACTGTTGACGATGAAAATTTACTGAATTTAGAGAATGCAATGCGGCCACTGCCTGGTCAAATTGGTCCAAAAATACAATACAAATTTATACTTCACTTGACCCAATTTTATATAATTTATCTTTGTGTTATGACTGAATGGAAAGTGCTATGACAAAACGGTTTTCAGTTTTGGCTTTCTTTACTCAAGAGCTTTGATAGGAAATGATGTGGTTTGATGACCAATTTGATTTTCGCCTTTTATACCTATATTATACGATGATTTTTTAATTTTTTTGGGGTGTGCATCACCGGGGTGTATCATCGTATAGGCAAATGACGTTGAAAATACATGTCACCCAGACTCACCCTGTCATGTAACCCAATTCACCATGCAATTGAATAGTAGTTGCGAAACTCCACCGCCTAGGGCCCGGGCTTAGTTAGGGCTGTGCAATAATTATGTGATGATTCTCAAAGTGGTCTGCCAAAAATCGCTTGCCCCCCCTCCCTTTGGCCATGCCAAAAATCTTTGCCCCTCCCCATTTTTTTTTTGACATGCCAATAAACCTTTTGCCCCCTTTTGATGTGCCAAAAAATCTTTGCCCCCCCCCCCCTTTACACACTAAGTTTTTAAATGTTTGGTGTTACCAATTTGTCCGAACATGATAGTTAATTTTTGTATCAATTTTCTTTTTCTATGTTTGAAATTTTATTTGCACAGATGTCAATTTCAACAAACCCAGCCGAATTTGGTTGCTTTTTTAAATTTGGTTAAAATTAAGAGAAACACAGAATAAAAAATTGCTGAAAGCAAGGGAAAACTTAATAAGCATTTTAAGAAATGGACCCTTGATCTTGAAGCCTTTTAATTTGTTTTACTCCTCTAATATTTTTTTTTGTTATTGCTTTTTTAGACCACATCATTACACCATGTACATGTATGTTGTGTTGTGATTGTTGTTTTTGTTTGGTTTGAGTGTCCTCTGTTTTGTCTTGTTTGAGAACCCATATTTAAAACCTTTTAAGGGGGTACTACACCCCTTGATAAATTTGTGTCTATTTTTGCATTTTTCTCACAAACTAATAGCACAGTGGTAACAAAAGTTATGTATATTATTGGGGCAAGGAATCCAGTTACTACACTGGAAATTCAGTGACCCAAGACAAGCGGTTCGTTATTTATGATAAGAAAAGAGGTACCGCTAGAATGTACCTCTTTTCCTATCATAAATACTGAACCGCTTGTCTTGAGTCACTGGAATTTCAGTGTAGTAATTGGATTCCTTGCCCCAATAATATACATAACCTTTGTTACCAGTGTGTTATTATTTTTGAGAAAAATGCAAAAATAGTCACGAATTTACCACAGGGGTGTAGTACCCCCTTAAGGTTAAAATTGTCTTATCATATAATGCGAGTGTAGCGAGCAGGAAATTTTGCATTTGAATGTGTTCCTCATGTTTTCCTACACCTTTTTAGGGCGTTATAGAAACAGTGCCCAAAATATCTGTGTCAAAAATCGCTTGCCCCCCTTTCGACCCGACAAAAATTGCTTGACCCCCCCTTTCGACCTGCCAAAAAATGCCCGCTTGCCCCCCCTTTTGCCAAACCTGCAAATTGCAATCACACAAAATCAGTGGCGTACTAGACATTTTCATTTGGGGGGGGGGGGGGGAACGGGGGCAAACATAATAAATGAGGGGACAGGCTTTGTTCATGATTTTTGGGTTCGTAAGCTCATCAACACCTAAGTCGCACTGGGCTACATGGGGGGAGTCTTGGAATGTGTCCCCGGAACAGAGGCGTAGATTTCTTTTTGACATGGGGGCGGGGCGGGGTTGGAAAAGTTATCTTGAAGTATAGTGAATCCAGCACCTTTTGGCGACAAAAGAAGTTAATGGTACTGACAAATGCGCGCAACATTTTTTGGCATTTATATTGAAGCTAAACTGGTGACATCCCGGGGGTGACATGTTACAAAATTGGAATAAATGCGTGCGAGGTGCGCAAAAATTGGGGCTTTTTTAGGTTAAAATGACCAAATATGAGGTTAATTATAACTCTCAGAAGTAGGCCTACTTTACCTTTTTTCATTGTGGGGGGGGGCAAGCAGGGGATTATTGATAAAAACAATAAGAATGCTTCTCAGAAACATTCTCATATACCACCTTTATAGGAGTATATCATATACCACCTTTAAGGTGGTATATGAGAATGTTTCTGGAAATTAATTTGCATATTAAGATATGCAAAGTCTCTATTTACTCAATTTTATGATTTCAAATTTTTTTTGTGTGTGTGTGTGTAAGTCAACCATGATGAATGATACTCCCAAATAGGGTTGGGATTTTCAGGTAATTTCGTGCCCTGGTACCCGTTTATTTTATGGGCGGGTACCGGTAATTCTAAATTGCAAAAAAAAACAAAAACTTTTTTTTTAAGTTATTTTTTTTTTCGGCTTTGTAGTGTCCCTGGACCTAGTTCTATATGCTAGGATCATTCATGGTTGACTTAAAAAAAAAAAAAAAAAAAAAAAATGTTTTGTGTTTTTAATATGAAAATTGATATTTTGTATTCATGTCATACTCTATTAATGATATCAAAATGCATTCAAATTCAATGCAATTTTTTTTTTTTTTTTGAATTTCGGTATGCGGGCATGGATTTCTTGCCGGTACTAGGCTACAAGGCGGGACTTCGAATTCGGGACTCAGTCCCTACCTTACTCCCAAACCGGAAAAAATAAATAACTTAATTTTTTTCCCGGGTAGCTTGATGCTAACTCTCTTACCCGGATAGTGAAATCTTGGTCTTGTGAAATCTCGATCCTGTACCAAAAACCCGGCCATCGGCCAAGAATGCCTGCCTTAATGTCAGGCTGTGTTCATTCAATTGAAATTTCTACTGTAGTGTTAACATTTTGAGTCCATAGCAATGTAAAACTATCTATTTCCTTGTTACTTGGACCAAGCTAAATAATTTAAGATGATTTTTGCTTTAATCAGAGACTTTTGAAATTTGACCCCTGTGCTAAAGGTCACTGTTCTTTTACCTATTTTACCATCTAAGTCATTAACCAAGCATCCTAGATATGCCATTGACATTTTTGATAAGAGGAAACTTGAATATTTTTAAATTTTTATATTAAAATAGTTAAAGATGCACCATTAGATATAAAAGGGCTGGGTAGTTGAGGTTGTGATAATTTTTTTAGCACCTTGGTGAAGCACATTTTTTTAGCTCCTCGATGAAGCTAATTTTTTTTGTCTACCTCGGCGAGGCAATTTGTTTTACTCAGTGAGACTAATTTATTTATAATCATAAAGTTCTATATTTTCAACAATTTGTTTTTTGGAATTTGTGACAAAAATTTTGTTCATATTTCTTTCCAGTAACTTACATTTTGAAACACCTAAATTTGTGCAACGAAAAACATCAGTATTTTTACGTTAAAATGAGTTCACATCAGGGGCATAGCGACCTTTCTTCGTCGGGGAGGGGGGGGGGCAAAATAAAAATTCATCAATTTGACCCAGTTTTAATGGTGGGATACCGTGGTTTTTTTAAAAATAGAAACTGTATAATCTGTAAAATCTTAAGCTTCCAAAAAGGTCTCTATTGGGACCTATACACATGCAAAAAATTGGTATTTTACACTAATTTTGGTCCATGATTGGGGTGAATTTTGGTGGGAAATGGGCTCCCTACACCTTTTCTTTTCCTTTGCTTTCACAATTTTCACTTGCACTTTATGTTAGGCAGGCACTTTTCTCTTTCATTATCAGGGGGCACTCTGCCCCCTGACCGCTCCTCCCCAGCTTACTACACTACAGGTTCACATGGAGAGTTTCTAGCATGTAGCAGGGTTTTTGAAATTTTTCAAAGGAGTTCCATGTCTTTCTTAGTATGTATGTGAGGATTTCTCACCAAAAAACACATACCCAGATACATCCCCCACATATGGCTCCCATCAGTCATGTGGCATTTCTTTTTGACATTGGGGTGGACTTGGGTGAAAATCTGTGAAGTTGAGTGATTCACGGTCTTTTCGCTCACGGAATAACTTTTCATGAACAAATATGCACAAACTTACTAGTTAAAAGCTTAAATAAATATGTATGATAAAAAATGGAGCAAATAGTCTACAATAACATTTTGACAACATTTTAAAAATGTTGTTGTAGTATTTTGTCATAAACGTTTTCATGACTTTTGAATATTACCTGACATTTACATTTTATTTTAAGATATTTTGTGGTGACGTCACAGAGCAAACTTGTCAAAACCAAAACATGTTTATAACACATTTGTGACATGATCAAGGGGAATGAGTCACACTGTCGGCAATTTTCAATTAGAAGATTTTTACATCATTTTCTGGCTATATTTTGATGCAAACCCCACCAAAATCGGACATCTGGTTGCCGAGTTATGAGCAATTTATCAATGGCTGAAAACCAAATAAAACAAAAGAATTTGAACACTGTTTTTGCCAATATCTCAAAAACAACATTATAGCGACATCCGACTCATTCCTCTTGATCATGTCACATTTAATGTTTTAAAATATTTTTTGTGTTTGCTGGGTAAAATGTCAAATTGTATTCGTATTAGTCATGTTCATACTGAAAATTCCTTCACATTGAATTATTTGTTGCCTGAGCTTGTCTCTAAATCAGTGTATAGGCAGCTCAGATTTCTGGTTTTATTGATGAAAGCCTTGACATCAGTAGTAGAGTCCAATTTTTCATCTCATTTGTGTTATTCGTTATTCTGACAGCAGATTCTTTCATTAGCTGTGATTTCCCATGGCTTCTGGCCTTACAGAAATGCAGCAACATACATACATATATGCTTTGAATACTTGTGATTACAAAATGGAGAACTCCAAAGTTCTATTTTAAAGCTAATCTGAGGCTTCTTTAAAGGATTGGACAGCAATGATTGCACAGTATTTTTTATGGGACATGAGAGCACATCAGACATATCTGATAGGGGGCAGGAGGGGCAACCCCCCTGACAAAAAATGACAGAAAAAAGTGCCCCTCTGACAAAAATAAAAGGTGAAAATCTGGAGTGCAATGGAGAAAAAAAGGGGGCAAGGAGCCGCTTTTCCACCAAAATTCACCCTGATCATGGGCCAAAATATTGTAAAATACACAATTTTTGTGCACTACGCATATTCATGCACATTGTCACAATAAAGCCCTTTTCATCCTGATCATGGGTGAAATAGTGTAAAATACAATTTTTTTGCGCTATGCGTACACAACGCACAGTACATGCACAGTCTCTCTGAAAAATAAAACTGCAAATTTTTTTTCGTTTGTGCCCTGAAATATTTTTTGCCCCCCCCAACTAAGAAAGCTGGCTACGCCCCTGCTGAAATCCCATTAGGCTTTTTTAGCACGTCCATGTCAGCTGAAACAGAAAATTCATTTTTTATTTCCTTTTTTTTTAGTTTTTGCCGTAAAATCTTGAAATTCTGAGACAAATTTGGAAGATAAGTTACTTGATTCGATGACTTGCATTGTGTAGGTATAAAACAAGTAATATTTGTATTAAAATTGTTTAAATCAAGCACAATTTTATCTCATGTACATTGTACTTTAAGGGGGTATTACACCCCTGGCCAATTGTGTGCCTATTTTTGCATTTTTCTCAAAAATTATATTGCATTGGTGACAAGTAAGATATAACTACTGCACTGAAAATTCAGCAACTCAAGGCAAGTAGTTATTGATTTATTGATCAAATATTGGTTTTCCTCATTTTTGACTGTAACTCCACAACTGTTGTCTGTGTTGAAATAAAATTTCCAGTGCAGTAGTTGTAGTCCTTGCCCCTATAATATACACATCTTACTTGTCACCAATGCGCTATAATTTTCGAGAAAAATGCACAAATAGGCACAAAATTGGGCAGGGGTGTAGTACCCCCTTAACACTCAAAAATGACATCTTAATTCAAAATTTAGTTTTACAAATATCTTTAAAAAAAATAAAAATCTTAAAAAAAAACCAACCTCATTCCGCATTCGTTTTTGAAACTTCCATGGGCTTTGAGACATACAATTTTTTTAGCCTTACACTGAAAAACACTTTGGCCATCACAATGAGAATCAAAAAGCAACACTGCAAATCAGGGTTGTCAGTTTCTGAACCTTTAATGTTTTTAAAGTGTAATCACTTTGCCGATTGTCAGACAGGAAGAACTTGAGCCAGTCGGCCAGCCAGGGAGCTTTTAGTAAAATGAAGGTTAAATATATTACTGAATGATACTGATGAGAAGGAAATATATTTTTACACTTCGGTATTACTCACAATTTTTCTGATTTCTGAAATGTTCATGACTTGGTAAGAATGTTGGCAGCATGATGCACTTTTGTGAAGGGGGATTTGAGCGTTTGTTCAAGAAATGTTGTGTGCCCTCCAACTTATCTTCATTTTAACTTTTGTTTAAAAAGTTCGGTTTCTCCATTACAAAAAATGTTGTAAAATGTTTTTCTGATATGATCCAGTAATCTAATTTATAAAATTGCAAGTTACTTATCATTAGAATGTATCAAATAGCAGGTTAAGGGCTGGGGTATGAGCGTTTGGACAGTATTTATTGTGGGACATTAGAGCACATCAGACATGTCGATTGCATTCTGAATCTGAAGAATGTCATTCTGATATCAAATAATTTTGATTTTTTTGAAATTGCAATTTAATACACATTTTATGGCAAATCATTAAAATTGATATTTTTGATATTTAACAGTACTTGAAGTAAACTTTATAAATCTGATGATTTATACTTAAAGTGTATGTAGGTGGGATGAAAAGCCGACGATCAATTGAAAATTTTGACCTTTTCGTATTGAAGATATGGATTTTTTTTCCCAAAACACCAAAAAAAATTAGGTCTTTTTGGGAAAAAATCCATATCTTCAATATGAAAGGTCAAAATTTTCAATTGACCGTCGGCTTTTTCCTCCTGCTACATACACTTTAAGAATATGTCATTAGATTTATATAATTTACTTCGAGGACTGTTATATATCAAAAATTTGAAAAATATCAAATTTTTATAATTTGTCATAAAATTGGTATTATATTGTTATTTTCAAAAATGAAAATTATTTGATATCAGAAAGACATGCTTCAGATTCAGAATGCAATTCGATAGGTCTGAGGTGCTCTCATGTCCCACAAAAATACTGTCTAAAACGTTAATAAACGCTCATTTTAGATCCCTTAATTCAATTTCAAATTTTTGGACTACACAAATTTAACATTCTTGCTTGTAATTTTAAAGTTTCATTTTAGGCATTAATATCCGATGTTTTAAATTGATTTTCTTCTTAATTTCAAAAACGATTTCATAGTTTTGGGCATAATTAGACTTCATGCGACATTAGACATCAGCTAGACAACAACTTATACACAGGTGCATTCCTGCTGTACAGACAAGAATAACATATACGAGGGGGTATCAACAAGTTTTAGATATCGCCCAGAAGTGAAAGAGCTATATCAATGAAATTTTGTCTGTGCAATCACTGGTCCTTATGTACACTATGGTGCAAAAATGGTCTCATAAGTATGTTTACTTTTTTTTACAGGAGACTACCTGCCTATGTAACCGCATAACCAGCAAAATGGAGAAAATTGAGGTATGCAGCATGATTAAGTTCCATTTAAGGGATACAGAGCCCAGAAAATGTGTGATGAAATAAAAAAAAAAAAAAAAAAAAGCGACAGTGACATATCACAATCACCACCGAAGATAACTTTCATTTCATCATCAATTTTCTAGGCACTGCAACCCTTCAAAGGCAGGATCTTAATAATGCTGCTTGCCTCAATTTTCTCAATCTTGCAGTTTATGCGCAGTAACTGGGGCAGCAGGTTATTGGCATCTGGTGCCACCTGTAAAAAAAGTAAACATACCTATGAGACAATTTTTGGACCATAATGTACATAAGGACCAGTGATTGCACTGACAAAATTTCATTGATATAGCTCTTTCACTTCTGGGCATTTCTAAAACTTTTGATACCCCTCGATTTACTCTAGAGTGACACTTTTCTTTTCTGTAAGTGAAGACCCTGGGATATTTTCCTTTCATTTCCGATAAATAACACATACATGCAGATTGGGTTGGTTTTCAGCAGTGTTGTATGATTAAATCAACTATGTATAGTCGCGACTGTTACTACTTTTGTCGCGACTTTCGACTATTATCGTGACTTAATGGTGGGTGACCTGATTGACAGCCTCATCCCCAACTTTACCCTATCAAAATGCTGATTTTGGTATCAGGTGAACGCTCATATTTTTCTCATTAACATATTGAAATTACGCATTCCAAATCGGTATATTTCCGGAGAAATCGTCAAAAAACTGTCGAATTCGTCTCAAATATGGTATACCATATTTGAGACTAATTCGAGCAGTTTTTTGATGATATCTTCGGAAATACACTGACTTGGAACTCCTAATTTCAGTATGTTAATGAGAAAAATAGGATCTTTCATTTGATATCATAATTTGATTTACATAATTGTGATGATTATCATAAAAACACTGTAGACTACCAGTTTTACGCTGTATTAAAATATAAATGTCAGTAATTCCCTGAAGAATTAGTCGCATTTACAATGAACACTTACATGATCTTTTTGCATGAATGCTTGAAAGGGACAACAGTTTATGTATATACATAAGTTTTAAAGAATTTGATTTTTCAAATATATCAGGTCACCTTCCCTTAAAGATAGTCGACACTCTATTGTTATTTGTTTCCTCAAAAGCATAAATAGGGGAATATGTATATATAAAATGCAACTGAATTTTACATTTTATTCCACTATAAATTATTTTATATAGACCTGCGTAAATGTTGTTGAATATGTCTAAAAGTTATTTTAGAGCAGAATCTGAATTTAACAGTGTTTTGTGTTTTCAGGAGGACAGGTTAAAGCGATCTTCTTGCTCGCTTCTCACCACTGTGACCCAGGTTCAATTCCCTATGTTACCACATGTAACCACATTATGGCTAAAATTAACATTCTTATTCCAAGAAGTTAAATGTATCCAGCTTTTACATAATAAAATTATAGAAACAAAAAATGTGCATCAGTGTGGCCCACAGAACAGCTAGTTCATGATTTCTGGGTGATTACCACCAAACTACCATGTGTTTTGTTCATACTTGCCAAAGATCGCTGTTCATGGAGAAACATTATGGTCGCCTGCTCCGCAGCTTAGAATAAAACCAGAATGTGTTTAACATGTTTTAAAAACGTTTTTTTGTATCTGCTGGGCACACACATTTCCGGGATGACGGCTGCCTAGAATAAAATGAACAAAACATATTTTAGGTGTAAAATTTTGCTGGGTTGTGAGAAAAATATGAGCTCTCTCTCTCTCTCACCCATTACTAAAATCTGCATTTTGATTGGGTAAAGTAGCATGTGAGGCAGTCAATCGGGTTGCACTTTTTAGTACATACAAGAGATTTGCGGGGGATGTGCCATGCAGACTTTCAGTATACCAATTTTTCACAAAACGCATCCAAATTTGGACACTTTTGCACAAATGTGCCCAGTGGGTACATTGGTCTCCACTGATAACCCACCCATTGATACACTGAAATTGCTGAAAGGTACCCCAAAACCATGGCCACCTGGCCCCATTCATCTAATTGCAAAAAGCTACCCCTAAAATCATGGCACACCCTGTACACCTTTAACCAGAAGGACCCCCCCTTTCTCGGGAGAGATTGAACCCAATGCTGTGTTTGTGCATGCTTTAATACAGGCACTATTGCCTCTGGACGTGTGTCTAAGACACATCAATTTAATAAACCTCTCACACTAGTATTATGTAGGGTAATGAAATTGTTTGCCTCACCTAATCTGACTGACCTCAATTTGTCTAGTTGTCGGTGTACAAATAAACGCTAATGCAATAATGCTATTATTGGGTCATTCAATTATGCACATTGAATATAAGTGTAACTGTAAGATTGTGGGATGTTTTTAGATATTTTTATCGATAAAATTGCTAAAATGTTTCTGAGCAGGTAAGGAAGTATATAAACCCCCAAATTTCAAAATGGATAATTGATTTGACTAAATAGTGTTTGGCTTCCTCGAGAGAGTGACATCAGTGCTTGTCCAGTGCGAGTAGTATTAAATCATACATGTTGATTCATTTGGTGTGATTACACACGACATCATTTTCTCCCTCATTGGCTCGTTGGAAGAAAAATGTTGGTGCCAATTTCGTGTGAATAAATCTGTAAATAGCAGTGTACTTTATCTTTCCTTTTGTCAGACACTTCTTTCTTGTCTGTCATTGTGCCCTATGCAGATAAAGCTTTCCTCTCTGTAAATTGCTGGCTACTGGATGAAAGCCTTCAAGCTGTTTCACTTTTAGGAAATTGTGATTGTTAGTTGTCATAGTAACGGCACAGTTTATAACTTGCTACATCTGATGCATAATGTGTGGACACGATCTGTGAACATTTTATGCCCAGATATGAAGTGTTTTCTACTGGCTTGTTTACTGGCCATTTATAAGGACACCTTATGGAAGGAGGAAATTTGGACAAGTTAAGACCGTATAAAATTAATGTTTTGGTTCTTGTCCAGAGGATAATGAATTGATGAGGGAAATGATCCATGTTGTCTAAAATAAACTTATTTATATGTATAAAGTTTTCATAAAGTATTTGAAAGTCTATAAATTTTTTTTGAAAAATCTTAAAAAATAAAAATGGGACAAGTCCCAGAAATTGAGGAGGAGGGGCGAGAACCAAAACATTAATTTTATAATGGCCTAAGATATGCAGTGTGTTTCAAGATATTAATGCAACCTTTTTCAAGGACATTCCTGTATCCTGATACCATTGTAACATTGAATGTCAATGTTTAATTTTCTTAATTTTAGGCTAAAAAACAACAACCAAGTTTTTTGCATGAGAACCCAAATGCGAAATTTCTTTTTTAATATCCATATGCCTCATATAACAATACTGAATGTCATATCAGTTAAGTGTAGAGTCAGTTTTAATATAAAAATATAAGTTTTGGGATAATTATAGATGGTATTTCTTAGGATTTGTAATATGATATATTTACTTGTATATTAAAACAAAATGTACAAGAGAAAATCTTTTGCCAAATGTTGTTATACATTTTTTGCATGATTTTTTTCTGGATTTCTAACAACAACAAAAAAACAACAACTCAAAATGCTCCAAAAATGAAAAGCCAATTGTAGGCTTTATGAGAATTTTGCAAATTAAAGAGACTCAGGCAACATGATCTTTATTCTTTAAACCATGATGGTCAAATGAAACTTCATAATACTATAACAGTAATCGCCATTTGGATAGGTTTTAATCATTCTAGGACATTCTATTTGATTGTGAACTAAAACTGAAAAAGAAAAAATTGCAATGATTAATTACTAAAATGAACTCTAAGCTTTTAAAGATTAAAGTAAAGTGTAAAGTAAAAGTATATGAAGCCATCTGCAGTAAATCTTTCCCCGCGTATCTTTAAAGTTTCCTTCATTAAATTATGTCTTGTAGAAGGAATGATACCATCAGTTTAGTGCAGGAATACTGTATCTTGAGGCTACAGCTAACCTTTCTAGATTTAATTTGTATAAATAACTCGGATCTATTATGTGCTCTTGCCTGACGCAGAAATGTTTTGATATTTTCACTTATATCACGAAGTATGAGTAATAGGTGCTATATCAGAGAAACATAGCAGAATTTATTTACAGCAGGCCACTGAAAATTCAGTGGCCTATAATTGTGGCAAAAGTACTGAATTTTTATTTTTTTTTATTTGATTTTTAAAACAATTTGTAGAAGGTTGGATTTTGATACCTTTTGGGCTTTAATGATCAAATATTGATAGCCTGAGAGGGATTTCTTCCAGATATGAACAACATGGATCAGGCCTAACATGCTATCTACATTAGATAGCAGTAATGTTGAACTACTTGGACGGTCCTAACATGCTATCTACAGCAGACAGCAGTGACGTTTAACTATTTGGATAAGTCCTAACACCTAACATGCTATCTACAGTAGACAGCAGTAATGTTGAACGACTTGGATCAGTCATAACATGCTATCTACAGTAGACAGCAGTAATGTTGATCTACTTGGGTCAGTCCTAACATGCTATCTACAGTAGACAGCAATAATGTTGAAGTACTTGGATTAGTCCTAACATGCTATCTACAGTAGACAGCAATAATGTTGAAGTACTTGGATCAGTCCTAACATGTTATCTTCAGTAGACAGCAGTAATGTTGAACTACTTGGATCAGTCCTAACATGCTATCTACAGTAGACAGCAGTAATATTGAACTACTTGCATCAGCCCTAACATGCTATCTACTGTCAGTAGACAGCAGTAATGTTGAACTACTTGGATCAGTCCTAGCATGCTATCTACAGTAGACAGCAGTAATATTGAACTACTTGCATCAGCCCTAACATGCTATCTACTGTCAGTAGACAGCAGTAATGTTGAACTACTTGGATCAGTCCTAATATGCTATCTACAGTAGACAGCAGTAATGTTGAACTACTTGGATCAGTCCTAATATGCTATCTACAGTAGACAGCAGTAATGTTGAACTACTTGGATCAGTCCTAACATGCTATCTACAGTAGACAGCAGCAATATTGAACTACGTGCATCAGCCCTAACATGCTATCTACTGTCAGTAGACAGCAGTAATGTTGAACTACTTGGATCAGTCCTAACATGCTATCTACAGTAGACAGCAGTAATGTTGAACTACTTGGATCAGTCCTAACATGCTATCTACAGTAGACAGCAGCAATATTGAACTACTTGGATCAGTCCTAGCATGCTATCTACAGTAGACAGCAGTAATGTTGAAATACTTGGGTCAGCCATGACATGCTATCTACAGTAGAGAGCAGTAATGTTGAACTACTTGGGTCAGCCATATCATGCTATCTACAGTAGATAGCAGTAATGTTGAAATACTTGGGTCAGCCATAACATCCCAGCAAACACAAAAACGTTTTAAAAACGTTTTAAATAAGTTATATTTTGGCTTTTGGTTTAGGTAAAAACGTTTTAATAACATTAAAATGTCGGGTTATATAAAGGTCATGATAATGTTTTAAAACGTTTTGTATGAAAACACACTACAACAATATTTTTAAAATGTTTTCAAAAAATGTTATTGTAAACTATTTTTGCAAACATTTTGGCCAAATATTGTGTCAATACTTAAATAACATTATGTTAAAATGTTTGAACCCAGCAAACACAGAAATGTTCTTAAAATGTTTTTTCAAAACCTTTTAATAACATTTAAATGTCGGGTTATATAATACTTGGAACTGTCCTAACATGCTATCTACAGTAGACAGCAGTAATGTTGAACTACTTGCATCAGTCCTAATATGTTATCTACAGTAGACAGCAGTAATGTTGAACTACTTGGATCAGTCCTAACATGCTAACTACAGTAGACAGCAGTCATGTTATACTACTTGGATTATAACATGCTATCTACAGTAGACAGCAGTAATGTTGAACTACTTGGATTAGTCCTAACATGTTATCTGCAGTAGACAGCAGTAATGTTGAACTACTTGGATCAGTCCTAACATGTTATCTACAGTAGACAGCAGTAATGTTGAACTACTTGGATTGGTCCTAACATGCTATCTACAGTAGACAGCAGTAATGTTGAACTACTTGTATCAGTCCTAACATGTTATCTACAGTAGACAGCAGTAATGTTGAACTACTTGGATTAGTCCTAACATGCTATCTACAGTAGACAGCAGTAATGTTGAACTACTTGTATCAGTCCTAACATGCTATCTACAGTAGACAGCAGTAATGTTGAACTACTTGGATCAGTCCTAACATGCTATCTACAGTAGACAGCAGTAATGTTGAACCACTTGTATCAGTCCTAACATGCTATCTATAGTAGACAGCAGCAATGTTGAACTACTTGGATCAGCCCTAATATGCTATCTACAGTAGACAGCTGTAATGTTGAACTACTTGGATCAGTCCTAACATGCTATCTACTGTCAGTAGACAGCAGTAATGTTGAATTACTTGGATCAGTCCTAACATGCTATCTACTGTCAGTAGACAGCAGTAATGTTGAACTTGCTTAGATCTACAGTAGACAGTAATGTTGAACTACTTAGATCAGTCCCAACAACCAACATGCTATCTACTGAACTACTTGGATCAGTCCTATCATGCTTTTTACAGTAGACAGCAATTATTTGAAATTAAATAAAAAGTCAAAATGTTTTCAGACATAAATAAGTAAAAAAAAAAAAGAAGATGTAGTATGTAATATGTTCCAAGGAGGCACTTGTAAAATTGAGACTATAGCCAAAATAGGGAGCAAAAAACAATTGAAAACATAAAAAAAATTGGGATTAGGCAACAAAAAAAAGTTTCATGGGCCTTTTCAACCCAGATTTTCCATTTTGGGATTTTTTTTGTTTTAGAATTTATTGTATGCATGTAAATTCAGCAGTTTTCCGCAAGAAGTAGATTTATTTTGACTGAAAAAATGCGAGCGAATGGAGAAGATATTGTGTAAAAAAAGCAATTTATTTGCAGAGTTTGGTGATTTTTAAAGTCATTTGCAAAACAAACAAAAAATGCCTGACTGGCTGACTCTGCTTGAAAGGTTTTTTTCTGTGTGTATAAGAGGGTTTTTGTTGTTGTCTTGTATATAAACCTTTTAACTTTGAAAATAAATATGCTACATGTAGGTTGTAAGGATTTCGGTGAAAGCATGAAAGTTACAGGGCAAGTTGATAAACCCAATTGCCAAAATTGCCTCCATTGGCTTGATTTGATCAAATCAAACTGCACACATCAAATTAAAACACTTGTACAAAATAATCAAAGGTGTCAAATGACTGATGCATATCCTCATTAAGAGAATGGCATAAAAGCAATGCATTAAATATAACCTTTTAAATAATTCATGAATAACTATGTCTATTTATCAAGTGTCTCCATCGTATCTTGTTTGTAACTACAGGTACTTATCACCATAGAAACGGGCAAAGGTCAACTGATGAGAAGTGACGGCGCCGAAGCCTGGGAGTAGCTAATGTCTTCAGTGTGTATGCTGCTAATGGATGAGACGGTAGTGGTCTGTATGAGTCTGCAGATGATGACTGGATATGCGTGTATGCTGGTGGGATGTACGTGTGTGTACGCACATGTGTTACAACTTCCAAGATTTATGATTACGACAAGTGGTTGATTGCTGCCAGGATCTTGATATCAGCATGCAGGTAATTATGTAACTTAATTGAGTGTTTAATTGGCAGCATTATGCTTTCAGTGTTGAATGATAGGAAAGTGTTAAGCACAGCAGCAAGTGTTGATGTTTATACCATGCTGAGCTTGTTTGGTACCCACATGAATGAATGTCTTATCCCATTTATAATGGGCAACACTGGTGACTTCACTTAGGCTGATCAATTTATTTTTTAAATAATGAAGAAGGAGGTGGCCTATATGCTTCACCCTAGCAGGGCGTAAGACAATGCGAAACACAAATTAATATATGCGAGGTTCGGAAAATAAACGATGCAAGCCCGAGAAATTATAATTTAAATGGCGTGATTGGGGCTCGAGCAAACTGGCATATGAAAATATTGACAGAGAAAAAATCAGGACTGAGCGGGGATTGAACCCTGGTCGCTGGATTACCGGTCCAGAGCTTTACCACTGTACAACCTGAGTTCACAGTCGGTACTCGGGCAATCTCAACTTAAGTCCCCATGATAACTCTCTCATTGTGTCTCAAGCGGCCAATTATATATTAAATAATGAAGAAGGAGGTGGCCTATATGCTTCACCCTGGCAGGGCGTAAGACAATGCGAAACACAAATTAATATATCACGAGGTTAGGAAAATAAACGATGCAAGCCCGAGAAATTATAATTTAAATGGCGTGATTGGGGCTCGAGCAAACTGGCATATGAAAATATTGACAGAGAAAAAATCAGGACTCAGCGGGGATTGAACCCCGGTCGCTTTTAACCGGTCGCTTTTGTAATCTAACAAAAAATTTATTTTTTGTTAGATTTAAACAGTACAGTTACTGATTTATTTTAAAAATCAATAATGCATGCCACTTCGCTGTTTTTACACTTTCATTTGACACCAACCATCTTTATTTTGGCTTATTAATATTTGCAATGTGATGAATTTAGCGATGTTGAACTTCAAACTAAAATTGCCAAAAGAAATTCTCAGCTCAATTCTGTTATTTATGCCCATGCTACAAGCCAACTGGTGATCATAGTGTCATGCTGATAGTGGCGGCACCATTAATTGTTCCGCATATTGCTGTGGAAATTGGAAATGTTGGATTTTTGTTTGTTTTTATGGTGTGGAGGTAACTGCAGGGGTAATATCTCTGACTATGGAGGCATTTCCCACCATACCCTATGCCACTAGCAGATCTCTGAGAAGGGTACTCATCAAGCAGCGTGCTGCTCAGAGGCAGTGGCATCACCATTCACTTGACTTGACTCATTGGTCTAAAATTGTGTCATGTGTCACATGCAGCTCCCAAGTTGACTTGAAAGTCAACTCCCAGCAATTTGTTGATGTGGGTAAAGCGATCGAGTGATCAATGTATTTGTAAAATGTTGCTTGCCTATGGTCACCTAGTGTTGCTTGCCGGATAGCATATGTAAAAAAAACAGTAGCAAAGCGGTAAGCAGTATAACACTCTGAAACCAGCATAAAATAATATAACTTCAGATTTGGTTACTTTTTGGAATGTCAAGTAGGCCTGTATACTATACTACATGTTCTACTGCTAACTGTGCAATGGAAAATGTAAAATCAAAATAACAAAGACAAAATAGCTGCTTATTTTACTCAGCAATTTTTGCTCTTACAATTTTGCCATTGGCAAGTAGTGTATTTGTGAGTGTAACTAAATTATGATCTTAAATGGCTATACAAGTAGAAAGGTGATGTTCCCCCCGGGGGGGGTACTCAAATTTTTTTTGGGTAGGGGTGTGCCTCCGAAGATTTTGAAGTAGTACCCATGTCTATACCACTTCAAACCCGATTTTTACTACCGATGCATATACCAACATAGAATAGACACCCATGACTATACCAGTTGAAAAGACAAAAATACCACCCATTGATATACCAACCCCATATACTGACCCATCCATATACCACTATACTTTTAGAATACCGTAAAAAATTTTCAGATCACATTTTTTATTTCTTGTTTAGGCTACTGTATTTTGTATTTTTTCATTCTATTTATCAAGGGTCTATCATTTATTGATTATTATTATTTTGTTTGTTAGGGGCGTTAATTATGTGTACCCCCGGGTGGTGAATTATAGGGGCAAAGATTTTTGGCAGGCCAAAGGGGGGGAGCGATTTTGGCAGAACATTTTGAGAATTCACCACCCCACGTACACAATTGTTGCACCGCCCTTATTTTGTAATGAACTCATACAAATCCAAAATATATTTATTGTTGTTTTGTTTTCTCAGTTTCCCAATTTATGTTCGTTTGTCTTGTAGGGGCCGATATCTAGCCTAGTTTGTAACAAGTATTGTGTAGGGAAAGATGATTCTTGCACTTATTTATATTTTATTTAACAACATACAAAAACCACGAAACAGTGGCGCAGCCAGTGTCCACCCCCCCCCGCTCATCATTGCCTTTGGTTCATGCAAGTAAGTCGATTGACGGAAGATGTCTGTGAAAAAAATTGGATGAGCAATCATAAAATGTGTACCCTGCATGGTGAAAGAAGACGGAAAAATATTAAAAAATAAAAAATCAATAGAAGAAATTTTTTTTTTATTTATATTTTTTTGTACGGTACCTTTTTTCTTTCTACTCATGATTTAATGAAATTTTAAACGAATTTAATATTTGTTCAATGCAATTGCAATTATCATTGAATTATCGAACCAAAACAACATCAATTTGACCCATGCACATCGATCGTGTATGATTTTGGCAGTGCTGTGACTCGCGTGTCATGTCAGCTGAATTCGGCACCAAAAATAATACTCAACTTTACACTAAAAACTTACCCGATTGTTGAAAAAACCTATTTATATGATTCGATGCATTTAAAAATCGGCAGTTAATTTACTTTAGTTTTGCGATCCCGAGTTCTGAGAGGCAAAACTGACTTAAAAACAGCGATGAAAAAATTGCTGTTGCAACTTCGATACCGATTAATTTCAGTGATTTATCAAAACTGGGTAAACAGAAGTAGTGCTGGGCTCGCATATACTACACCGGAAGAATGTCGCCATCTGTTTGCAATGACAACTCAACGTTTGCTAATCGGACTATCAATTGATTTGCCCAGCTCTGAATTTATGGTTCTGATTTGCCTTATTTGGATAGCGATGTACCTTATTTGGAGACGATCAGACAATTTATTTTCGTGAAATTTATGCAAGTGAGTTTAAAGATTTTCGACCCATTGATATACCAAAATCTGATTTAGACCCCATTTGAATACCAATTTTAACTTACTACCCATGCGTATACCACAAAAGCGGAAAAATAAGGGGTCATTGATATACCAAGCGGCGAAAATCGACCCATGTTTGCGGCACATCCCGATATGGCCATTTGTACTGAGTACCCCCCCCCGGGATGTTCCCACAGCAGGTCAAACCAATACATATGCTTTAAGGTGAATAGGATGGCAGGTGCCATATTTGTCTAGTTTTAACCATTTAACTAAAATTCTTTTATGAATACATTGATCTTAAAAAGGAAATGAGTCAAGGAAATTAATAATCAAATTTATATTTCTATATGTCACAATTTTCTTAGGCTTGGCCAGTAATACTTCAAAATGCAGGTGTTGGGCATTTCCTCCACCCAAGAAAAATCATACACATGGCCATTCAAGTTAGCTCAATCGATAAGGCGTTCGACTATGGTGCGAGAGGTTGCGAGTTCGAACCCTGGTGGTGCCTAGTATGCTCTCGTGGAAAAATTGAGTTAGCTTGAAATTCCCTTGGACAAGGAACTCACTGCTAATTTGTCTCGTTGTAACCCGTCTGAAACTCGGGAGCTGATCCTGGTTGCGATGGTTATTTGTGGAATGTCTAGGGTGTGCGCTCTTGAAGCAGCAAAGTCCCTGAATTGTTGTTTAATGGTTTATGGAATGAGAGCAGAGATTACACCCCTTATATCAAGCCTTGGGATCTCCTTTATAGAACCCATACCACTCCTCTTGTATGTCAGCTTTATTTGTCTCAATATTTGAGTTCAAACACCGCTAAAAGTCATACTCCCACCTCCGACCTGCTTTAAAACTGAAGCTGGGTGAAATTTGTCAAATTTCCCAAGGAGGACAAATATGCAAAATTTTCCTACTGAATGAATGTACTGGGATAAATATATCCAAAATGTTGACTTTGCCATTATTAAATGGCCCATCTTAGTTTGTTTTTACTTGTTGGTGTTAGTGTGGTTTGTAGGCATATTTGTGATGCGATCAAGCAAAATCAGTCAGAGCTCGGAAATATTGATTTTGAGATAGCCAAACAAAGTATTTCCTTTTGTTTCCTGTTGAATTTGGAAACTCTTTAACTGCTCATATCTTTCAATTTCAATGGTGTTTTCTGCAAACTTCAGCTTTGTAAATGCTTTTTTACTATCCTAAGAAACTGAAAATTTAATATTTCCGAGTTCCGACTGATTTTGCTTGATCACATCACATTTGTGGATTAATCATGCACCAATGTTACTCCCAATGTCAATTTCAACAAACTATATATAATCTGTTCCAAAGCTCCTTTTATGCGTTAACCATCGCATATATGCGCTCGACGCCAAGCGTGTGCATAGGAAGTTGTGGAAAATAATACGCTGGACGGTTAGCAGTATGCTTAATTTGCAAAAGGAATTCTGCAAAAAATTATAGTCATGCCACAAATTACAGTCACTTCTGGTATCAATAGATAAAATTCAATTGGTATTAGCTTTTTTCCCTCTTTAATTAACTACACTATAGCATCCGAAGTTTTCCTTCTTCATACGAAGCTAGTACAGCAGATGTGTGCTGCACTGATCACGCTATGTTACTGCACTGATCACGCTATGTTGTTTACATAGGGAATTGATGTCGTGAAAATGGATTTTTAAATGCGGCCATCACAAACGCGTAGCTTGAATCTTTGTATCTCATCTGTGTTATTGATTTTAATTTTGTAGTACAGGTTTCAGTAATATGTAGTGCTCACATTGGGTAAATTATGCTTAAAATTATATTTGTATAGAAAAATCTAAATTATTGTGATGTGCCCTATTTATTGTTTTGTGAGTCCATTCATTGATAGCTTGATATCATTAGCATGTCTGTTAGTACATTGACATGTATTTTTCAAAACTGATCAAAAAAATTTGAATTTCAATGAACTTTTGATCTGGATTAGCAAATCACAGATAGTTTCCCTTAAAATTTGTGATCAACAGCATCATCACCCCACTTTTCTATAAAAAAAAGTTGAGATTTTTATACCACTGGAAACCTTTGGCTACATAATGTTTATGTACAAAACATCTCTTGCCAATTTATTCATTTAGCAAAAATATTGTGAAATTTGAATTATGTTCTGGTACACCAGAACGAAATTACAAGGTATTGTCTATGGAGAGGGTAGAGTAATACACATAATCATGCATAACTCGCAAACGCAAATCAGAATCAACTGACATTTCGGGAATAAGCTATGATATCTACTGAAAAATGTCATAAAAAGAGAATACTAGGATCACAGGATACTCCTTTAAGGGATCCAAAATGAGCGTTTATTGCGTTTCGACAGTATTTTTTGTGGGACATGAGAGCATCTCAGACCTATCGAATTGCATTCTGAATACGAAGCATGTCTTTCTGATATCAAATAATTTTCATTTTTTAAAATCACAATATAATACAAATTTTATGACAAATTATAAAATTTGATATTTTTCAAATTTTGATATACAACAGTCCTCGAAGTAAATTATATAAATCTAATGATATATTCTTAAAGTGTATGTAGCAGGGAGGAAAAGCCGGACGGTCAATTGAAAATTTTGACCTTTCATATTGAAGATATGGATTTTTTCCCAAAAGACCTAATTTTTTTTTGTGTTTTGGGAAAAAATCCATATCTTCAATCTTAAAGGTCAAAATTTTCAATTGATCGTCGGGCTTTTCATCCCACCTACATACACTTTAAGTATAAATCATCAGATTTATAAAGTTTACTTCAAGTACTGTTAAATATCAAAAATATCAATTTTTTAATGATTTGCCATAAAATGTGTATTAAATTGCTAATTTCAAAAATCAAAATTATTTGATATCAGAATGACATTCTTCGTATTCAGAATGCAATTCGATATGTCTGATGTGCTCTAATCTCCCAAAATAAATACTGTCCAAACGTTCATACCCCAGCCCTTAATATTAGCTTATGAAATATATTCTTAACAGTTTATTATAATTTGAATTACTAATTTCCAAGTAAACAGTCTTGACTACATGGCGGTATATTTAATACTATTTGATGAATACTAGGAGACAGCTAGACAGTGGTCTGATCGCATCCTGTGTCTATTGATTCACATTCATTTGGCAGGAAATTGAAGTGAAGTTCATCTATGATGCTTGAATGCAAGAAGGTTGTAAGTGCTTTGTTATTACTGTGCACTTACGATCTTCTTGAATTTAACTGATGTCTTCATCTATTGATATCAGTTTGGATTCTCATGTCTACGTGTGGTAATTAACTGAAGACAGTTTTACCAGTTTTGATGCATGCTTTGGCTCCTTTGATTTTTACAAGAATGATGATGGTTATTTGGTGAAATGAAATGAAATGAAATGAAATGAAAAGAAATGAAATGAAATGAAATGAAATGAAATGAAATGAAATGAAATGAAATGAAATGAAATGAAATTTGTTTTATTTCATTTTACTGTGTTGTATTTTATTTGAGAGGAGGTCGGAACCAACAAGAATCAGTCTCAAATGAGAAAGTAACAGCCAAAACATGCATCATTATAAACCACAAAATCCCTCCTACAGGTGCTCAAAAGGACACAGGCTTGATAAACTGCCGACTACCCTACTTCAGGCCTCCTCCCATACATGCAACCTGGTACCTCTATGCCTTCTTGCCAGTATATTTGGGATATATTTGCCCATCTTTATCTTGATATCAGCATGCTAGCCATATAGGCTTCAACATAAGAAGCTGAAGGTTTGAAATATTTCTCAAAATATCAAGAGCTATCTGAAGAACCACTGAACCAATACTATGCTTATTTGTACTCATTTTAATGCATTTTTCATGCTGATTCCAAATAAGGTTATTAAAATGTAATATTCCAAAAATGTGAACTTTTAAAGAATATTTGGAACTTATCGTTGGCAGTCAACATCCGCATGGAGAGGGTTAAGTACCACGGAAATACTAATGCAGGTGTCTGTGTCCACATTGGGGGAGGGAAAAAATGGTGTATTATACATTTGACCATTCTGTGTTACAATTTGGCATTGAACAAATTTGAGGTTGTGAAATTTGATTAAAATGGTCAAAATGGGCTAAAAAGTACAAAAAGGCTTAAATATCTTAAATATCAGGATGACCAGCATCCCACAGGGGGAAGGAGGGGGTGGGCAACAGGGCTCTCCCCTTTGCACCCCTGGCTATGCCACTGCTCCTAAAACCTAACCCTAAACAAACCTCTTATGGCAGAGTTAATTATTTGCTTTTTTTCCCCAAGAAACCAGAACAGGAACCTTAGTTTAGGAACTGTCAAGTGATTTAGGGTTAGCATGGTTACTTGGTTAGGATTAGGGATACAAGTTGCCATGTTACTGTGTATGTTCATGTTAATGATTCAAGAGTAAAACTACATTATACATGTTTTTGTGAGTGCATAGATGCAGGAAACTCAGACTAAATACACAATATCCAACTCCGACATGAGTGTGTCTTCCCCAATCCACTCACCCTATCTACTTGCATGTGTGTATTTTTCTATATGAAAGCAAATACTAGATGCAATTCTTTCTCAATTTCAATGCACATTATTCATGGATCTTTGTCCACATTTACATTTGTAGGACGCTTAAAGAAAATGTTACAGCATTAACATGATTTAAATTTGTAAATTTAATGCAAAAATCTATTTTTATGAAATTTTGGATGCAAGTAATTTATTATTTAGTACTTTCGATGTTCATGCAATACACTAGAGGTCAGGCTTTGAATAATAGATCTATAAGCTTGTAAAATGGAAATGTGAACTTCCCTAGCTTGTATTATAATGTGAAAAAGACTCTTGTACAGTCATTGAAAACACTTTTGTTTTCTCTACATTTTGTGACAATTGATTTATCTCATGTTTTCATTGTTCATTTACATCACATGCACAAAATGTATGTAGGTTGTATTGTGTAGGTATTGTTCATTATTTGTTTTTCATGTTTAAGCGCTAAGGGACTTGAATGTAAAGTGCTATACAAGAGTCGTATTATTATTATTATCATTATTATTATTATTATTATCATTATCATTATTATTATTATTATTATTATTATTATTGAGTAATATCATTGTGTACTTCTGAATATTAGTACATTTGTTTCAGAAAATAAATACTTATTTGCTCGTAATAGTCATAAGGGGGCAAGACTTCTCATGGGGGGGGGGGCTGGCCCTTTTGCGCTCCGGCTTTGCCACTGCACCCTAAACTTAGCCCTAATCCAACCACTTATGGGGGAGGTAGTAATTTAGTTGTAATAGATCTTGCATTTTTTTTAAACAGGAAATAACGGTAAAGCAGAACATAATAACCAGATACAATTGTATTGAGTCAGAATGTACATGTATCAGTTTCAAGACAGTGAATTTCATGTGAGATGGTGTTCACACTATTTCGGTTCATCTGTGTAGCTAATAAGATTTGCTTCACAGATTGATAACAGTGAATTTTTCACTGCTGTTTATTTTTACATTTTTGTTGAAGTGATAAATAAAGCTTTTGAATATGCTGTCACTTGAGATATTTCTATAGTACCATATTACTCTTAATTAATCCAAATTATTTATAACATACCCAGTCTCAAAAATATTGGTAACAATTATGAAAAATTGAAAATCATGAAAATGAGATGTTTAGATTGTTCATATTTTGTATCAGGTTTATTAGTTGCATATCAATAATCCCCAGAGCCCGGCCAGAAATTAATGTCTACCTATGAACCTCGGGGTACCACTCATATCTATGCATTTGGGTTACCACCTATCTACTGCTGATATTGGCGTCAACTGATGAAGTAGCTACATATTGCTGAAAATGGTGTTGATGAAGAAATGAAGTAGCTATCACCTGCTGACACTGATGTTGATGAAGTAGCTATCTTCTGCTGTTATTGGTTTTTTTTAGTAAAGTAGGCACCGCTACTTCTGGTGTTGATAACATAGCTATCTGCCACTGATATTGGTGTTAATGAAGTAGGTATCTACTGCTGATATTGCTACTGATGAAGTAGCTATCTACCGCTGGTGTAATAGCTATTAGGAATTCATGAAGTACATGGGCTACTGGAGTACTGCTGATATTAGCATTGGTTGATTGAAGTATTAGCTGTCTACTTCTGATATTGGCGTTGATGAAGTAGCTATCTACTGCTGATATTGGTAATAATGAGGTAGCTTTCATTTGCGGATATTGGTGTTGATGAAGTAGCTGTCTACTTCTGATATTTATGTTTATTACATAGAGCTATTTACTGCTGACATTACTGTTGATGTAGTAACCATCAGCTGCTGATATTGGCATTGATGAAGTAGTTTTGAGGAAGCAACTATCTACTGCTGATATCAGCATTGATGAAATTGCTATATACTGCTGATATTGGTGTTAAAAAATTAGAGATATATCTTGTAATATCCTTCAGGGCTGTGCCCCTCAGGATATTCCTTGCTTAGATTTTCACAATACCCTCAAAACAACTGATGCACAGTTAATCTCTAATCAATCTAATTCCTGACATCGGTATAATGAAGTTGTTTTTTACGTACTGTTCAACTGCTGATATTGGTGTTGATTAAGTAGCTTTCTACTTCAGATAATATCAGTGAGCTATTACTAGTACTACCGATATTGGTGTTAATTAATTAACCTTTCCACTACTGGTATTGGCATTTACAAAGTATCAATCTACTGCTGATATTGGTGTTGATGAAGTCATTATGTACTGTTATACCGAATACAGATACTGATGAAGTACTTAGTCATTTACAAACTAATTGATATCATCTGCTTATTATGGTACAGACAAAAGGCTTTCTTATTAATATGGAAGCTATCTACATACATTACTAATACTTGGGACATGTTTTGCATTACGCAGTTGGCACCTTATCCAGTACCTGATGGTGATATTGATCTTGATGAGGGCCGGCCATGCTGACACTAAATTTAAGGCAAGTGGGATGGCAGGGCCCATATTTTTTCAGTTATAGAGTTTTATTGTACTTCTTAATATTGTAACGGGACCGAGCTTGCCCCTAATACTTTTGTAAATGACTGGTGGAGAAGACTAGCCTTATAAACATACAAGTGGTAGCGTAGTATCAAAGACTAGAATTCTACTCAAGATATGTGGAATCAGTGATGCATGAAAGGAGAAGTAACAGGTAAAAATGAGACTTGACAATTCTGTTTTATATTTGCTTCTTTTGTTATATCTTGTATTGTTATTTTGCTTTCATATTTGTCTTATCACATCACAATTCATAAATACAAGTAAACCCTGGTAAATACACAATCTCTGTTGTTGATCATGACGATATTTCCTTATTTATCTCTTTTTTAAATCCAAATAAATTACCAATACATGCTGCCGAAAAGTATATACTATCTGCTTGAATAATCGAGAAGCATAAAAATACAATTTAATCAACAGAATCTCTCATCACATGACAAAGTCATAGGCAAGGCCTAGGCTATGAGTATCCATGCCTATACACACAATACGAGCTTGCCATGCCGTAGTGCACAAAACACAGTGCCTTTTCGTTGAACTTTGGGGATATTTCACGCCCAAGCTTGCGTCCAAGCTGCAATGCAATTTTAGAGCCTAGCCTAGATTACTCCGGCTGTTGCATAGCCCTTGCATGCATGGGTGGGACTGAGCCCACCCGGCAAACTGAAATTTCTTGCGTCGTACATGGCCTTTTATACTCTCCTGAACGCGTTCATGGAACCTTTTGGCGGCTGCGTTCAAAGCGTAAGCTCGTTACTATGGATATCGCGCGCAGTCACTCCGCGTCAGGCGCTCACTTTCAAAAGATTTGAACATGACGAAATCAACAATTTAATAACTAGAACAATTGCTAAAGTGTTTTTAAATCAGGAATCAAACTGATGACCCCTTTTGACCATGTAAAACATTAAAATACTCAAAAATATCTTAAAATTCTACATTCTTAAACAATTACATCTTAAATAATCCAAAGTTTGATCAACAAAAGTCGTTTTTAAGGAAATTTACAATTTTTAGGAAAACTTGTTTACGTCTCCAGACGACTAATGGCCGGGAAGTTTCAAAATGACACCTAAATTCCTTTTTTTTTTTTTTCTTTTTTTTTGCTCACTTTTTCCGACCGTGAAAAAAATTGGGTCAACCTTTTCGGGCTGTTAAGGAAGGGGCGGCAAAATTGTTTCTTCTTCAGCCCCCCGGGGTTGGGGCGGCCACGGTATGCCACTGATATTATAAGATCTCAGTACAATACTAGCGGAAATAGTGAAATTTGAGGCCAATTTCGCACGCACTTTATGACAAAATTTTCTCTGCCGTATTTTCAACCCACGGCGACAACAGACGATCGGCAGGTAAACAAATCCAAATTTTTACAAAAATATACCTTGTGCAGAGCCATGCAATCATTTTTATATTCATAATAACAATCCAAAACTACCACGAACACGTGAGCATCGTGACTTTTCTCTAAATATGAATTTGACAAGAGCTAAATTCGGCCATTGACAACACACGGGCGCCGGGCGGTAAGCTTAAAAACAGGCCAAAAATCTGAAATCGCATCTTGGCTCTCCGTTTCAATATTAGTACATTGATCTTACAAGAAAAGAGTTAAAAAAGTGAAGTATCACATTTATATTTCCATAGGGCTTCCGGTTCTTGAGTTAAGGCCAATAAAATAACAATAAAATAACAATGTCATGCTCCCCTCCGATATGCCTTAAGTGATAGCAAAGCATGCAATACGAGTACAGCAATTAGCTGATTTGGATTTCTGGAGTATAGCTACCTACTTCACAGGTCAGGGTATTATCCAGGGGTATTATGAACAAATGAAGTGCTGCTTCCATTAAATGCTGTATTAACTGATCTCTGCAACTTAATTATGATCTAGACTCAACAAAGGATGCACCATATTTATGTGTATGAGAGGTTTTGTGTATCATGTACAGTGTTTTCATGTTTATGAATAGACCCTTTCAAAATAAACCAACCAGAAGGGTATAACAATTGAAATGGCAGCCATGTTGATAGAACAGGCTTCAAGTATTTCTGAATGACAATAAAATCACCTGCTTGAATCATGTATGATGCATTGTTCTCTGAAATCCATGTTGGTCTGATGTCAAAGTCATTTCAAAACAACAATATCAGCAGTAGAAAGCTACTTCATCAACAACAATATCAGCAGTAGATAGCTACTTCATCAACAACAATATCAGTAGTGCATAGCTACTTCATCAACAACAATATCAGCAGTAGATAGCTATTTCATCAACAACAATATCAGTAGTACATAGCTACTTCATCAACAACAATATCAGCAGTAGATAGCTACTTCATCAACAACAATATCAGCAGTAGATAGCTACTTCATCAACAACAATATCAGCAGTAGATAGCTACTTCATCAACAACAATATCAGCAGTAGATAGCTACTTCATCAACAACAATATCAGTAGTGCATAGCTACTTCATCAACTACAATATCAGTAGTGCATAGGCACACAGCATAGCTACTTCATCAACAACAATATCAGCATTAGATGGCAACTTCATCAACAACAATATCAGCAGTAGATAGCTACTTCATCAACAACAATATTAGCAGTAGATAGCTACATCATCAACAACAATATCAGCAGTAGATAGCTACTTCATCAACAACAATATTAGCAGTAGATAGCTACATCATCAACAACATTATTATGTTTTTAGGGTTATTAAGAGTTAAGAAAACCTAATAATGATAATATTGGATGGCTTATTTTGCATGATACCATAACATATCGGATTCGTCATACAAATATCGAACTCGCCGTTGGCTCGTCCGATATTTTTATGACTCATCCGATATGTTATGGTATCATGCTCAGCCATCCAATATTATATCAATATCAGCAGTAGATAGCTACTTCATCAACAACAATATTAGCAGTAGATAGCTACATCATCAACAACAATATCAGCAGTAGATAGCTACTTCATCAACAACAATATTAGCAGTATATAGCTATGTTATCACCACCAACACCAGAGAGTAATAGTGCATCATCAATAACTGGTTTATAAACATCCGTAGCAACAGATAGGCACTTCAAAATGTCAATATTGGCATAATGTACAAATGTAGCTGCTTTATCAACACCAATTTCAGTAAGATCAGTTTGTAAGGACTATCATTAGTTGTAGAGAGGAACTTCCATCATCAATACTTATATATAGTAACTCAGCAAGTATACTCATATATATAGGGCAAATGTGTTTTTATCATTACTAGACTATCAATTATCAGCAATAGCACTCCCATAACAAACAAATCTAAGTCTGCATCATGAATAAAAGTAGACACAAAAATATTCATCATCATAATAAAAAACTAGTGATAGTTTCATATTTTGTTGATATTAATATAGCGGCAGCTTCATGGTTTTGAAGCCATCTCTAGGAACAAATTGTAAAAGCATTCTACATCTGTACTCAATCACACCTGCCATTTCTAATATCACTCATACATGTATGTATTGCATACATGTGTGTATTTTCTTACATACCTTGAAGTAAAATAGCAAATATTTTCTTATCATTTTGGGAACAGGATATTGAACTTCCTTACATGTGCGATACATTTACATGGTGAAGTTTATGCCTTAACTTTTTATGTACTCTTGCATTGTGACTGGCATGATTATAACGGTTTTGCCCCAAAGCCCTGCTGTATTATAGTGTCTATAGATGCTTACCTATTAAATGCCACAGAGCGTATACACGCCCATAGAACAGCGACTATGAACTGATTTGAATCTTCTACTGTGAAAACCAATGTGACATTATTTTAAACTTGAGACACAATATAGAGCCCATAGTAAAGCATGATAAGTAAACGCCATAAATGCAGATAGGACCTTGTGGAACTAAGCCCTCAAGTTGTACTTGCAATGTTATCTTTCATATTTGTACACTACATCATATTTGGATGACTAAGTTTCAGTCGGGGGCTTTTCCGAAAAGCCTTGATGTATGGTAGAGTGGGTGTACTCAGTATTACTCCCTGTTATGTACTTTTGAATTATGTGCCGTCTACAAGGTGTCTCTCAGAAAATTTTAATTCCAAAAATTGTAATTGGTCCCCGCACACATATGTGGGGCTTTATAATGTTATCATCCAAATATTTGGCTGCCTGGTTGTCCGGGCAGAAGCAAATTCATTAATCCACTGTGGAGCTCAAACGCAACAACCAATCAACTTCATTATTATGTCTTCAGAATCTTGGCTCTATACTTTTGTATACTTTAAAAAGTGATAAAATTGCGTATATTTGAAAACTCTAGCTCGACCGATAAATTCAGGTATCACGCTCAATCCGCCCAATTTTATATCAAACTTGGTATGGTGATAGGATATCATGGCCTGATGTGCTGTATAATTTTGTGTTATGTTATTTGCATATATGAATATTAATGAGCTGATTTGTATATTGTGCCAACATTTACATTGATCCACTCTGCAGCTTAAAAGACGTTATAATTGGTCAACGTTGTATTGCAATAGTATGGTGGCCTGATGTGCTGGATAGTTTTGTGCCATGTTATTTGCATATTTGTGACACGATCAAGGGAGATGAGTCGGATGTCGCTTATATTGATTTTGAGATATTGGCAAAGAAAGTGTTAAAATTCTTTTATTTTATATTGTTTTCAGTGATTGATAAATGACGTCACTTCACAAAGAAAAGTCTTATCAACATGGGGTTTTCAGTTTCTGAAAGCTCTAAATGTCCTCTTTAGAAACATGTCTTAAACTCATTTTCGACAAGGGCCGACATGCGACTCATTTCCCTTGATCATGTCACATCGTTCGCCAAGTCGCAAAGCTAAAAATGAAGTAATTAATTTGTAATTAAATAATGAAATTTCCATAAACATACAAAAAAGGTATCACACGGTGGTGTATCATATAGGATATGTTAAAAGCATTTTTGTGTTTCATATACATACTTATGTATTATATCCCTCATTAATATATTTTCGTTCATTAATTGGTTAAACGAGTATCATGTGACCAAAAATAGTTTTGCTATTTTGCAAACTTGTTAAAAAGCCGATTGAGGAGGAGCGGGTACTATTCAAAGTACTATCTCCCGGGAAATAGTTTTACTATCTCCTCTGGCCGCGTCCCGGATCGCGTATGACGTCATAACCGCGTCGCAGTTCCTAGTGGTCAGTGCAACTCGCCACATACACGGGATTTCAGTACCGGTTCCGGGGTATTATGTGTAGCAATTCGTTTTGTCTTGCGAAGCACACACAATGCACAAGCAGCACAGAAGTGCAGCTAAAATACGGCGGTTTAATGGCATAAATCTGAGTTACATCAGGATCAATATCTTATTGATGGTGAAATAACAAAGAACATGGTTACTCCTTTTCGCGGCGGTATTGTAGAGGTTACAACAGCTATACAACGTTTTCACGGTAAGCTTTAGTCACTCAACTGTGTGCGTGCTTTGTGCATTCAATCAAAACAAAGCAAGGCCAGCGTAGCCTTGACTAGGCAATGCTAGGCCTAGGCCTAGCCTACATTTATGCCTAGGCCTATGCCTTATGTTTAATGAACAAAGAATATATTAATGAAGGATATAAAACAAATATTTACTGCTCATTCTGGATCTGGTGGAATCTATTGGTCCCCTCGGTTAACTGGATACCGTGAGCCTACTATTTTCCCTCGACCTGGCGGTCTCGGGAAAATAGTAGGCTCACGGTCTCCAGTTCACCTCGGGACCAATAGATTCCACCAGATCCCTCATGAGCAGTAAATATTTGTATACTGACATATAACTTCTACTTTTTTTACCAATTTTATAAAAGGCTAAAATTTCAAGTTAAAAATATTAGTACAAGAGGGTGCTTTGGATATGTCACTTCTAAGGAACAATTTTCATGTGACAACAACATAAACCTATTACAAATCAGCATTTTTTTTTTTCAAACTTGTTTTTCTCTGCAGTTTTCCTTATGATACGTCACTATGTGATGAAACCCGAGGAAATTGCACGAGACCAGTTCTATTCCATTTTCTCAGTCTACCCCACAATGTACTATTCTAAACATAGAATTAGGCTAGGCGGCGAGTGGCATGATGGTCAGAGAGAGCTGGCAAAACCGCTCGGCTGTATGGCATTTTCCATATAGTCGGTTAGTTTTGTGGGCTTCATTATTGAACCCTAACGGTTTTAGCTTGTATTTCTATTATTTATTAACATAGGCCTATTTCTTTGTGATATTTCAAGTGTTTTAATAATCCCATTCAATTACACTGTTGACGATGGAAATTTACTGAATTTAGAGAATGCACAGCGCATACCACCTGAATTAGGCTAGACATTTTACCCTCATCTGGATCCTAGCGCAAATAATAGTATTAGTGAATTGTCAAATTGAATCAGTGAGTTAACATAGCAGCAAGGAAACTATTGAGCTGATGCTAGTTGAGGCTCTTATATTGGATTGCAATATTGGATGGCTGCTTACATGGGATCAATAGGCTATTCTAGTTGATATCCATGCCCCCCCCCCATGGAAGACATGACCTATAAACATATAAAAAAAGGTATCACATTGTGCTGTACTTATGTACAGACATATAACTTCTGAATTTTTTTTTACCCATTTTTTAAAAGGCTAAAATTTCAAGTAAAAAAATAGTACAAAAGGGTGCTTTGGAAATGTTAATTCTAAGGAACATTTTCATGCAGTGACACCAACATCAACACAACCCTGTTACAAATCAGCATTTTTTCAAACTTGCTTTTCTCCAAAATACTTAACAGTTTTCCTCATGATACGTCACTATGTGATGAACCCCGACGCAATTGCCCCAGACTAGTTCTATTCCATTTTCTCAGTCTACCCACCAATGTACTATTCTAAACATAGAATTAGGCTAGACATTTTACCCTCATTTGGATCTCAGCACAAATAATAGTATTAGGGAATTGTCAAATTGAATCAGTGAGTTAACATAGCAGCAAGGAAACTATCGAGCTGATGCTAGTTGAGGCTCTTATTTTGAATTGTAATATTGGATGGCTGCTTGGGATCAATACGCTATTCTAGTTGATATCCATGCCCCCCCCCATGGAAAACATGACCTATAAACATACAAAAAAGGATATCACATTGTGCTGTACTTATGTACAGACATATAACTTCTGAATTTTTTTTACCCATTTTTTAAAAGGCTAAAATTTCAAGTAAAAAAATAGTACAAAAGGGTGCTTTGGAAATGTTAATTCTAAGGAACATTTTCATGCAGTGACACCAACATCAACACAACCCTGTTACAAATCAGCATTTTTTCAAACTTGCTTTTCTCCAAAATACTTAACAGTTTTCCTTATGATATGTCACTATGTGAACCCGACGAAATCACACTATTCCATTTTCTCAGTCTACCCACCAATGTACTATCCTAAACATAGACTTAGGCTAGACATTTTACCCTCATCTGGATCTCAGCGCAAATAATAGTATTAGTGAATTGTCAAATTGAATCAGTGAGATAACATACCAGCAAGGAAACTATCGAGCTGATGCTAGTTGAGGCTCTTATATTGAATTGCAATATTGGATGGCTGCTTGGGATCAATACGCTATTCCAGTTGAAATCCATGCCCCCCATGGAAGATATGACTATAACATGGCTGTGCACATTCAGAAATGCATTAATCAAAAGTGCTGTAACTTCATAACTAATTTCATGCAAGATGTTTTTAATAAAGTATACATTTTTGGAATGGAAATTAGCCAAGGAATTTAAATAGAAATACAGATTTGGTGCAAAAACTCACATATTGGAGACAGTCGCAGAAAAGCCTTGTTTTTGCCTCTTTTTCTAGAGCATTTACAAAAACATTTCTGTGATTTTCTCCAAAATTTATGTTTTTGCACCAAATCTTTGTTCATATTTACATTCTGTGACTGATTTCCTTTCCAAAAATGTTTACCCCCAGATGAAATAAAGCACATTTTACTCAAAAGTTTTGCTAGGCATATCCGTCAGGAGTATCTCCATTTATTTGTAATCCAGAATTGGATATAAACACGGACCAAAAGGGTCCGTTCAATACATCAAACGTAGCCTAACTTCTCAAGAGAAAATTTCTCAAGAGAAATTTACATACATTTATTGAGTCAATCCTTTAATATAAATACCTTAGAAAAGTGCATAACATTAATCCTACTTTCCTGAAGCCGGGAACATTCAGGAAAGTAATCTGAATATTTGACATAATTTCGTTCAACTTCTCATGCACTATTTCTCAAATATATTAGTAACAAATTATTACTATTTGTAAACACTTATGCAATTACCTATGGTGATCAAATTATTTTCAATTAAATTGGCTTTAAGATGAAATTTTGTGGCCATGTCCTTTTTACCGCCACCTTTTTAACCATCTAAAACACAGTGTGCCTGCGCAGCGGTAAGATACAGCCCTCTCGGGAATTTCCCGAGCCCATGCTTAAATTACTTACCCGTAAGGTACGGGGCCTCTCAACAACAAGGTGTGGCCCAACTTCTCACAGAGAAGTTAACCCAAATTAATTCCTTATGAGATACGGGGCCCTCCAGGGAATTTCCCCGAGCCCTTTAATTTGCACACACACAAGTGTGGCCTAATTTTCCCTCTCGCAGAGAAGTTAACCCAAATTAAATCCATGTAAGGTACATAAATGAATGAAATGAAGAAATGAATGATTGCATTAATAAATGAATGAAACATGAATGACCATGGTGCCCTCCAGGAAATTTCCCACAAACCCCTTTTGCTGATACACAAGTGTGGCCCAACTTCTCGGAGAGAAGTTAACCCGAATTAAGTCCTAGAAAGATACATAAATGAATGAAAGAAATGACTACATGAATGAATAAATAAAAAATGAATGAATGAATGAATATGGGGCACACCATGACTTTAAGCGAGACCTTTTGCACACACACTTGTGGCCCAACTTCTCGCAGAGAAGTTAACCCAAATTAATTCCTCGTAAGCTACGGGGCCCCCAGGAAATTTGCTCAACCCTTTTGCACACACACAAGTGTGGACCAACTTCTCTTTTTGCAGAGAAGTTAACCCAAATTAATTTATTGTAACTAACGGGACCTCCAGGAAATTTCAAACATGCTCAAAGTGTGGCCCAACTTCTTAAAAAGAAGTTAACAGCAATGTATTAACCAGCAAGTTACAACAAAGCCCTTTTCAGGGATTTCCTGAACCCCTAGATCTGTGTACCCAAATGAGGACTACCTCCCAAAAGAAGTTCATAACTTGTGAACTTATTGAATCCAACCCCTTGGTCCATTAACACCCTCTCTTCCTGGCAGTTTGCCATTACCTAGAGGCTACCATTAAAAACTCATATTTCAATACACTTTTGGTATGTGATCCTCGATATCCCCTACAATATGGGGCCTCCCAGTCGACTACTGCTCCCCGATAAAATTGAATACTGGAATATGAAAAAATAACATTTTGGGTGTGGTGGGTGGGAAAATTTTTTCATTACCAAATTCCAGAAACATCTTACTCCTTTCACGACAGATATCCTTATGGCCTTATCATGGAAAACTAGGCGGGGCAAGAATGTCATTGACCGCTTCCCATTGGCCACCGCAAACAATAGATCCTAAAGATCACTGGCCCTTGGATAATGCCATTCCTAGGCAACCAATCAATAAATCAATCAATTGGATTTGTCCAGGCACTGGTTTTGGACTAGTCTATTCCACAGGAGGTAAATCTGTTTATTGTATATAGATACAATAAACTTTATTACCCCAGATGAAATAAAGCACATTTTACTCAAAAGTTTTGCTAGGCATATCCGTCAGGAGTATCTCCATTTATTTGTAATCCAGAATTGGATATAAACACGGACCAAAAGGGTCCGTTCAATACATCAAACGTAGCCTAACTTCTCAAGAGAAAATTTCTCAAGAGAAATTTACATACATTTATTGAGTCAATCCTTTAATATAAATACCTTAGAAAAGTGCATAACATTAATCCTACTTTCCTGAAGCCGGGAACATTCAGGAAAGTAATCTGATATTTGACATAATTTCGTTCAACTTCTCATGCACTATTTCTCAAATATATTAGTAACAAATTATTACTATTTGTAAACACTTATGCAATTACCTATGGTGATCAAATTATTTTCAATTAAATTGGCTTTAAGATGAAATTTTTGTGGCCATGTCCCTTTTTACCGCTAAACAAGTTTATGGCACAGAAACTTGCCCAACCCCCCTTTTTTTTTTTTTTTTTTTGTTTTGTTTTTGTTTTTACCTTCCAATTTTGAGTAAGAGACTTAATATGAACCACCCTTTTCCTTTGATCACCTGTAAACCCCAGGCCTATTAACATCTGTAAAGGCCCTTACAGAAAATGCACACCCTTGATTGGGGGCGGGGGGTCATTGACACAACACAAAGATACTAGTATTTGAGATAATTTATCTCAACCTTAAGCCCCAATGTTTTGTCATTTACATCTGACCAAGAACGTGTCTGACCCCCTTCCCCCGTACTATACTTGTGCATTTCAGACTTACTCTTGTATACCAAATTGTTCACATTGTTAAGGCTTTGAGCCTAAAGAAAACAATCCTGGTAGCAGCGGGCTACGAAAACTCGAAAACTCCTCTATTTATTATCATTATTTATTTTTTAGGAGAAAATTGAGAACGTAGGATGACCCTTGGCTTACTACCCCATGGCACCCTGGTGATTGAATTCTTCCTACTAGGAAACGACACCCGGTTCCCTGCCCTGGACCACCGACACCCTTATAGAAGGCAACTTGAAAGCCGACACAAAAGCTTTCCTCAAGTTGATGTTTTTATTTGTACTGTTTAAATTGGTTCCCGGCATTGGTTAGTCTGCTCTGAAGTGCAAACCGACCTGAATTGACCACTGTCACTTTGACCATGTATCAGAGCCCCACACAACCCATTTCTAATGATGTAACAAAGCTTAACAAGCCAATTACCTTTACCGCCAATTCGCTCCAAATGGATATATTTTTATCCACTAATTATAAAATTCTGAAGTGAGCAGACTGACTACAATTTAGCTGGACAATTATAATACTGCCCAGGATTTAAAGCGACTTTGGTAAAAGTAAATTAACTCATGTCACCAAAACCCTGTGACTGTTGTGTAGAGCATTCATGCATAATAGTCATATAATAAAAGAAAGAAACGGTAAGAAACATAGCAAGTTAGGCTACCTGCGGTGCCTAACTCGATAATTACAACACCAATATGGCACCACCTGGCTTTGCTCTGGTTGTCAATCTGACCCATCTTGCATACATATCTATCATTTGTTCCCAAGGAACGATGTTGTCAGACAAATTATTGGCAATTAAACCATATAATGTTAATTAACCCATATTGACCACATACAAATAAAAGTGCTTGCATCCCACTTTGTCTTGTCCTGCCATAGGCTTGCTTTGAATATACAATGTACTGGGCGAATATATCATTAGATATATTATATAGGCTCCTTCTATCCCTGTCTATATTCAATATTTTTAATCGCCAAACATGTTCATTGTTTATATCACCCACGACTATTAGTCCGACGGGTTCCCGAACCCACCAGGGCTCCAGTTGCTAACTGCCAGCATCAACATGTTGATTCAACCTTAAATGCAATTTAAAACCAGATTCGTGAAAATCCAATGGTTGGAGTCATCATATATGATATAAATTTAATTCATGCATCCCACTTTGTCTCCACCTGCATGCCATAAGTTCTCTGCTATCATTTCGTTTGACGTGGGAGAAATTGTCGAAATAATGCTCCAAACATATTATATATCTTTCTATCCCAAGTTTTTAATCGCCAGACGTGTTCATTATTTATACCGCTCACGTCTAGTAGTCCACGTGTTAGTCGTCCAGGACCTGCCCGGCCTTCGTTTATCACTACCAGCATCAATGTGTCTATTCAACCTGAAATGAATCAGAAAAAGAAAACAGAAAAAGGGAAGCAACTCGACAGTACAGCAAAGCCTACCACTCCGGAAAATTCCTATTTCATTACTATTTACACATTCACGACTTGTAGAAATCACTGATAAAACACAATCCTCATCCACCCCAGATAAACAGGAATGTTGTTGCTGCTTTAGTTGACCACACGTAAATTAGGAATTTTATTTCTATTTATTTATTACGGTACTTGATGAAGATACAACGTGTGCTTCCGACTTCCCGAATTTCGTGCCGGAATTGATCTTATAAATTTTTGCTACCATCCAATGCTGATCATACCCAAGCCTCATGAATTTTCTAACATCGAATGATCCGGGCGAATGATCTCCCAATAATCCCCTAAATGACTATCCTTGCAATTACTTATATTTTCCCAATCACGCCTATCTCGTTCACTTCCAATTTCCTTGGCTTACATGCTGGTCTCGAAAATGCCTTTGAAGAAAGCTAAAAGTTCTAACATCTATAACTTCTCATGCTACCTCTTTTGACCAAGCTCCACAAACCTATGATATGTATCCCTTTATGTTAGACTCTGTTGAATCCCATTACACTGAGTTGCATACCAATCTGAACATGATCACTATTTGACTTCCAGTGACCTGATAACCAGATATGACCCTGAGAAATTTTGACTTGGTTGCTCCTCCAATTCCCCAAAAATCCATGAAAATCCCACTCTTACCTTATAAACTTCCACTTTTTTTTTTTTTTTTTGTTTTTTTTTTTTTTTTTTTTTTTTTTTTTTTTTTTTTTTTTTTTTTTTTTTTTTTTTTTTTTTTTTCTTTTTTTTTTTTTTTTCTTTTTTTTTCTATCCAACGATCCAACCTTGATTGCCAGGCCAGACGGACCCATAAGACCTTGAAATTACCCATAAATATTGAAACAAAGAAAGTGGCAAAACTACACCTCACCCTGACTGAACGTAAAAACATAACGAGGGTGATGAAAACCCAACCTAAAAAGTTACCCTTGAAAAACATCTTGTAAATTATAACCAGTCTCGCACCGTTTCCAATCTTTTTTGAAATCCAGAGTTAGATGACCGATACCAATAACTTCCTAATTACGATCCCACTTTTGGATACGCAACCAACAATCCATGAGGTTTGCCCCTGAATGACCCCAAATTGACCTTGAAAATTTTGTTTCCTCCTTAAGATGGTCGCCCAACCTAATTTGATGAACCTGGATGACTCGAAATTGACTTTGACATTTTTGTCCCATTTCTGTGGTCACCCCATCAAACTTCATGAACCAAGCGACACTATGGCATTTGACCCCAAATGACCTCACATTCACCTTGCCCTCGTTATCTTGTTTCGATGTTTGCTTATTTTGAATTGATTTGTAAAAATATAAAATTTCCCTTGAAAAGATGTTAACATGATCACATCGTCCCGTAGATCACATGAATGCATCTAATTACCTACAAATTCGCAAATTTTTGGTAAACATCATCACCGTGGTGGTGGCACCCCTGTACATTTTGCCTTGCCCAGTTCTGTAAAGCCCAGGCTCCAAGGCACCCCATTAACTGAAGCTGTTAACCACGCTAAAATTACCAAACAATATAAAATCTTACTTAATATGGTCCGAGTGACCTCATGCACATACCATGTCCAATACTTGACTGCCTCACAAACTATCCCTACCTGACATTATGAATTAACATAACAATTTGCCCAATATTTTATTTTGTTATCTCATTTTTTCTTCAAAAAACAACAATGTCATGATCACATGATTGCAACTAATTAAATATTCACAAATTGTGATACACAAATATCACAGCAGCAGTGACACCATCATTTCCCAATTTGCCAAGCCCATTTCTCCAAAGCCTCGCCCTAGCCAAATTGTTTAATTACCCGACCAATTCTCCCTATCTAACCATCTGAATTATTCATGATACTAATTACATGTAATTAATGTATTTATTTATTTATTTTTTTTTTTTCATTTGTGATAAATTTATATCTCCTGTAAACGTTAAACATGGTAAAAGGAGATGTTATGATCACATGATTGCAACTAATTAATCAATCATGAAATCGAAATTTGATCAATCGTAGAACCTAGTTTATTCCCGCAAGTAGTGAAGTTTTAAAATTCTAGTTGATGTTTATTTTTTATTGTAATGTAAGCTTACTTAAAACTTGCTCACCCTGTATTGTTGTCCATGTCCTAGTAAGTATCCACGTACGTAATCAGATGTTCCGCCGGTTTTTACTCGGCTGGCCTTCCCAAATTGCAATACTCCTTTTCCCAATACGCAGATTTCGCCATCAGACTGTGACAAATCCCACTCGTTGCTGTGATTTTTGCTGCTATGGATGCTCGACCAGGTTTTTATTTACACTTCCATATACTCCATTTCTGCCCAAAGCTTCAGCATCCAGTATTAAATTTATAACCACCTTGACTGCTGCAGCTTTTTGACTGATGAGCGATGCCTTGCATTCCTGTAATGGTTCAAAATTCTGCACCCTTCAGAGTATATAGGCCTACCAATGATATGGCACAATACACCAGGGTCGTATTTCGCTGACATAAATATATATCTTCCTTTCACTTTTCCGTGTGCTATAGCTTTCTACACTCATTGTAACACCTGAAGCTTACATCCTGTCTTACCTCCATGGTATTACCAATGTGGTGTTTTGGTGTCTCTCATGACAGCCGCCATTAATGTCATTGGTGTTTCTAGACACTAGTTGCCGACATATTTTGTGATCATGCTTCCATCGCTTCTTCTTCGACGAACCATTCTCTTCTTTCCCGTAATAATACTTCAGACGAATTCTCACTACAGTCAAACTTCAAATCAAGTAAAGTACTCGATATCAGCCGACAGTAAAACTCAGAAAATTTCTAAGTGACCAAAAATTTTTTCATTACCAAATTCCAGAAACATCTTACTCCTTTCACGACAGATATCCTTATGGCCTTATCCTGGAAAACTAGGCGGGGCAAGAATGTCATTGACCGCTTCCCATTGGCCACCGCAAACAATAGATCCTAAAGATCACTGGCCCTTGGATAATGCCATTCCTAGGCAACCAATCAATAAATCAATCAATTGGATTTGTCCAGGCACTGGTTTTGGACTAGTCTATTCCACAGGAGGTAAATCTGTTTATTGTATATAGATACAATAAACTTTAATATCAATAATTTTTTCTAAAAATATTTTTTTTAAATATATATCTTGCATGATACAGCACTTTTATTACATTTTTGAGAGTGCACATTTTTCAAATGGGGTTACTTGAATGGGTTACTCCATTTCAAATCTACACTCCTGTGGTGGAGATTAAGATTACATCTTCCATTATAGGGGATCATGGGGATGTATGAATTTCAAACAGAATAGCCCAATTTATTTATTTGCTGCTAGTGATCAATACACATACATCAATTCCTGTCAGCGGCATATCTAAACCACAGGCATATTTTCTTTCCTTCTTTCTTCAACCGCTTATTTGGCATCATTCTATTTTGGGAATGTGGACTGTTATTTGTTTAACATAGATTTGGAATAACCTGTATTTTTCGTACAGGTGGTATTATCAATTGAGGCACACTGTTAATTACGCCATACTATGCATTAGGTGTGCTGCTGAGTAGAAATCAATAATACTTAGTTTTCAGTTTCCTATTTTGAGCAATGGTCGAAATCCAATGCCCTTTAACCTTTTCCCGAAAGTGCCAAGATTATTTTGAATCCAACTGTATAAACACACACCTTGGGGCATGTTTCTTATCTCTTGAAGTGCTTGTTTTGCAATATTCTATTCTAAGAATCTGTTCCAATACTTGTCTTTTTCTGTGTCAGGTGGCACTATGGAACACGGATGTGGACTTTACAAGAGTATGTCGTATAGGTTCAGCACTTGTTTTGTCACTTTAGCTCATAACCTGTGCGTTGTGGTTTGTTAAAACACAAAAGTGGGGTTCTGATTGGCTGATTGAATCACGTCATGAAAATCTTGAAAACTGTTCTTTTTTTGCACCATAAACATAAACATAAAATTCCACTACCCTACACAGAAATTCCATAGGCATGGCTCCATGTTTTGAAAAATGGTCCAAACACTGCAAAGATGGGGTACATGAAATCCTTACACATGGGTCCATGTTTCGAAACAATTGCTCTAAAAGAGCATTTTGCTATTTTGTGATTTTGTGAGTAAGTTACAACAGGCTATTCCAATTGAAATCCATAAACCCCTGTTAGAAGACACAATCTTAAAGCCATATTGTAACATTTGTTAAGGAGGACACCCTCAATATTTTTCAATTTTTTTTTTTTTTTACACGATTATATTAATGTACTTTAAAAATTAAACTAACATACCTTGCAGAAATCAAGACTCTATGTACTGTAGTTTTGTCAAAATCCAAGATTTTGAATAAAATGCAGGAACCGTTGTTTATTTATTATGATGGAAATATTAGTTGAATGTGTACACAATGTTCATAACACAGCACATACCATAGCACAACCAACTGAATGACACACATTGACGATATTGGCATTGGTAGTAAATTCCAATTTTCTTTGCTTTACCTCAGTTGTTCAGCTCATAAATAAAAGGGGACATATATGACAGTATAAGCTAACATTTTATGGAAAAGAAATGCTCATCTATTTTTTATGGAAATGTTACAATATGGCTTTAATATCCCACACAGGGAGCATGAATTTCAAATGGATTAACTGAATAGGTGACTCCATACTACACCCCTGTGTGGGAGATTAAGGTCATGTCTTCCATAGGGTGTATGAATTTCAACTGGAATAGCCCTATCAAAGAAATCATGTAAGCCTTTGTAAATAGCACATGGCAGAGTAGGAAACCATAAATCAGTTTGAATTTACTACATGATTAATTCTATGATATGCAAGCCTTCAACTTATTGAAATGTGCACAGTGATATGCCATTTACATTTATATTAACAATAAGGAATGTTTTCTCTTAAAACACGAAACAAGAATGTGTAGAAAGCGCGCAAGTTAGAAATATGAACAAAAGTGTTGTCAATGAGTATAGAACAGGTTTTTGCTTGACAAAATACGCAGTATTGACATGTCTATAAAAGAGGTAGTAGAAAGACGTAATCATACTTGCAATTGGGAATAAGATTTAGAAATTTTGTGTAAAAAATTAGGAGGAATGCATTTAAAGCTAAAGCCGTAGAGATTAGGGGAATAATTAAGTGTGGGAGGAATTCCTTGCAACAGAAGAACAGAGAAAGAGAAGAGCTTTTGCTGAGCAGCAGAAAATTTGATTTAATCAAAACTCTCTGACATTTAAAAATGTCGGAGAGCAATATTTGTAAGCTAAGAAATCCAAATTGCAGTTCATACTAATGCTCGTGCTATGTAGATCATATTGGGCTATAATTTCCAGTTGAAATCCATACACCCCTGTAGAAAAGATGACCTTAATCTCCCACACAGGGGCATATATATATTTCAAATTGAGCCACCCATTTAGGTAACCCCATTTGAAATTCACACTCCCTGTGTAGAAGATTAAGGTCATGTCTTCCATGGGGGGGGGTATGGATTTCATCTCGAATAGCCCATAGAAGCTTATTAATGACAAATTATGAGACAAGCTACAACCCTTCAGGCCATGATGATCAATTTACCATCAACCCAACATGAATTCTAGAGGCTGGATTTCCATGTTCAAAAGGCTCAGGTTATTCAAAAATTTGGAAGTCTATCCAAGAGCCACTGATGTTGACTTCAAATATGATATGGAAATGTCTCAATTATCAATTTATTCAATTTTTGGATGAGATATACAAGTATATACTTTGTTTATCATGTAAATGGCAAAAATTATATGGTTTTTCGTATTGCATATGCACCAGTAAAGTCCAACTTATTCATGCCAATCATGCATTAAAGCGAAGCAACTAGTTACAGTGCTGCACCCCGAGTCCTGCCATTTACAAGTTGAACAAAGTATATGCTGGTACTTCAGTAATCACTGACACAGACTAAAGATGCACTTGAAGAATGTCCCTGTGGGGAAGTACTAATTGCTAATTTTTTACAAAGAATTCTGAGATTGTGTCGTCTGCTTAGATGCACTGCTTTTAGGGGGAATGTACTCATTTGAATGCAGCATACATTTAGCTTTCAAGTTTGGGCATGAATATTTAAAAATATGTTTTAAAATTATGGATTTTTTTGACAGAAGTTGTCTGTGTGGAGTGGATTCTAAGACATTATTTAACCAAGATTTTTGGAGAATATCTTGTCTGATTTGATTGCTTCCAGGGGGAATGTACCCATTTGAAAGCATATCCTATGTAGCTTTGAAGTGTGCTTATGAAAATTGATTATGTAAAAATACTGTGAAAATGTATAGATATTTTGACAGAAGTCATCTGTGGAGAGGATTTCTAACACAATTTTTTATGAAGATTTCTAGAGAAATTTTTGTATGCTTTGATTTCTGCTTCAAGGGGGAGTGCACTCATTTGAGTGCATATCCACAGGTACTGTGCCATATCCCATGTTAGCTTTGAAATATAGTCATGAAAATTTAACATGTTGAGCTATTTTGAAAAATTTTTGAAAGTAGGCATATTTGCGGACTCAAAAATGCCACGGTAATAGGTCCAAGTCACTGCAAAGATGAACAGCAGCTAATTTAGGAACACTTACTCCTTCAGGAATGAACATTGATATTCCTGCTTTCCGTTGTTAGGCCCTTTGTGTTTTTTGCTTGTGTGTTTTTTGTGCTTTCCCCAATTGTGCTTTCATCCCTCGCTTACACGAATGCGTGTTTATCAACGTTCTTTTTTTGTGGATGTATTGTTTTGTTTTCACAAGCAATGAAAAAGGCCAATGGCCGAAAGCCCGTCAAACTTTGTATATGGTCATTTTCACGGTAAAGGGTGTAACTTTGGATTTTTAACATTTTGATCCGTAGTTTTCTAATAAAGCCACAGAATTCCATGATTTTTGGCCACATAAGTCATCTAGTTAGCAGCTACCTTGGGTAGCATAATCATCTTCAGGAGTTACTGCGTTCAGTTTTAGCAGGCTTAAATGTACCTAATATTGCCATTTTGAAAAACTGTAAAAACAGTAACATTTTTTGTAAAACCCTGTGTTTTCTTCAGTTAGTTCATGGATAATTTTTCTTATCCTGAAAGTGCGGTCATATGTTCAGTAAACACTGCCACATTAGATTTAATTGTGAACAGCCCTGTATTGTGGAGAACAGGACTTCTAGATTGGTCGTTTCGGAGGCTTCATTTTCCGTTAACAATTGTTAACAAACTTTGTGGGTATAGCTTTGGTTCATAATTCTTGGTTATTTCTTCACTTCTTCTTGATTCATAACAGTTGATATCTTAACTTGAAATGGGTAACAAAAATTAGTTGATTTGCAAGCTTTTAAAATTTTTATAAAATCTTGACTTCAAAGAGCCGATTTTCCGTTAACTTTTTGAAGCCTCGAAACAAACTGTTCAGCAAGCTTGGGCAAATATAAATAAAAGAGCTCATCCAATCTATTTATCAAAATGTAGCAAAGTAGATCCTCAAGTCACTTGTTTTTAAATCATGGAGATATATATCACCGTTTGAAAATGGGACCCAATACAAACTTTCCGTTAACAATTGAAGCCTCCGAAACAAATGAAGCCTCCGAAACAACAGTAAACTTAATTATCATCTATGCATATCTAAATTGGTATGTTCCATATTGATATCTGCATTGTAATTGTTGCATGATATGTGCAGAATGTCATAAATTTTAAAAAAAATTGATATTATGGTTAATGTTTGAAAAATATACTGATATCCAAGAAAGCCCGTTTCGGAGGCTTCACATGCAAATAACACCATACTTAACGAATGGGTGAAAAAATTATCATGTTATAAATCTGCAGTATCTGCCGCATAGAATCATTGATTCAATACACACAAGAAAATAACAGCTTAGATGATCCCAACAGTGTTGTTTTCAAAAAAACTACTTCTGCCATGTTTAACCATTGTAAACATGAAGCCTCCGAAAAAAAAAAAATGACTTGCTGTGATAATTTAATTTTTGTCACAACTGAAATTCAATACTTAGAAGCAAAGCATGAAAATTGGTAATTGTGATATTTTTTACCTATTTTTTCATGTCAACTTGTAGTAGTTAGCCAAATATTTTACTTTTATGATCACCTGTGTTGTTAACTGAAGCCTCCGAAACACAAATCGCTTGAATTGCCAATTCTAAAAAATAACTCCAATTTCTGTGAAACTTGGCTGGGAGGTTCCTTTCATCAAGTAGTATTTGTACATGAAGTTAGACATTTAAATTATTTTAGGAACCCAATTAAAACTTAAAAAATATGTTTAAGGTTGGGAAATTTCCATTGCAAATGACCCTTGATGTTAAAAATTTTCAAAATTGCAATTACAAACATAGCAAAACATGGTATAAAATTTAACTTATATCTGTTGACTTACTTTGGAATGGGATTTCACATGTATTCCAGCTTTCATGTCATAATTTTCTGAGCTTATGTAAAATACATTTTTTCTTAGATTTTAACCAAAATGTTATGGAAATGTCAAATTTTTTATCAGAAATCAAAAGGTTTAAGCCTTGAAACACTATTTTACTGGAATTTAAGTTGCTTCTATGCATGATTACAGTAAACAGAAACATATTTAAGTGGTTTGAAATTTTGACCTAAATATCAAAGTTTACACCCTTTACCGTGAAAATGACCATATTTTACGGCAGTATCGTACTTTTTACCTTCATATTATATTTGTGGAGAGGATTTCTAACACATTTTCTGGAGAATATTACTTTGATTGTTTTCAAGAGGAATGTACACATAATTAAATGCATCAGCCTATGTCAGTTTCAAGTATGGTCATGAAAATTGAATATTTACAAATATTGTGAGCATTTATAGATTGACAGAAGTCACCTGTGTGGAGAGTTTTTCTTACACAATTTTTACCAACATTTCTATAGATTATGTACAATGTTGTCTGCTTTCATGTATAAAAGGGGAATTGCAGAGAGGATTTCATGTTTACCGTCTGCTTTGACACTCTGCTTCAGGGAAGTACATACTCATTTGAATGCATAACCACATATACTTGAAGTATATAGTAGAAGTACTTAGTGTGGCATACCCCATGTAGCTTTGAAGTATGGTCTTGAAATTTAACATGTTGAACTATTTTTTTAAAGGAGAGGATTTCCAACATATTTGTTACCAATATTAGTATTTCTAGAGAATATGTTTGTTGTCTACTTTGATTGTTTCCAGGGGAATATACACATTCAAATTCATATTCAATATAGCTTTGAATATACTCTCTTAAATTGCCCGATTGAATATTCAATTAAATAGATTGAATTTTCAATCTCGCCATCCCGAATTAGGGACAAATCGTTTGTATATTCAGTTGGGTGATTTGAATTTTTCAAACTTTTTTTCAATCAAAAGGAGTGATTCTCAATCTTACAATCTTTTAGCGATTTAGGGGCAAATTTTTTCGATTGCATTTTTAGGTAGAAAGGATTGATTTTCATTGTTTTTCAATCTTAAGCTGTCCCAAATTAGGGACAAATCCTTTCCAGTTGAAAAAAGGATTGAAAATGTTCACTCTAAAACTGTTTGAAATCTCATTCCAAATATATGCAACACATGTCATTTGGCAGTACATTAGGAGTAACACTTGATTAAATAGTGAAATCAGTCTACAAAGAGAGTTAGAGTGAAAACAAAAAAACTTTTCAATCTATTTTTCAATCTATTTAGAAAGATTGACATATTTCAATCGGTCAATTTAAGAGAGTGGTCATGAAAATTGAATATGTCAAAATACTGTGAAAATTTATGGAATTTTTGACAGGATTTTTATACAAAGTTAATCTTTTACCGAGATTTCATAGAATATGTATCTTGTCTACTTTGATGTTGGCTTCCAGGGGGAATGCACTAATTTGAATGCATATCCCATGTAGGTTTGAAGTATTCATGAAAGTTTAATGTAATATACTTGAAATATTGTTAAGATTTGTTAACATTTGCAGAAATCATATGAATGGAAAAGATTTTAAACAGGTCCGTCAAACCAATTTTGGTTAGCGAAGCGAGCATGAATTTGTTGATGTTCCATAATAATGGCTGGTCACATCAAAATTTTTCCATGCCGGACACTACTGGTCATCTAACAGCAATTCTGATTGGGTGATAATTTGAAATGCTCATTTCAATTGCCAATTATGACAAGGCTTTAACTATTCATGGTCAAACTTGCATTTGCAGATGATCTTATTAACACCATCCTTGATTGGTTTAAAATTGGACACAATATTCATTTTGGCCAATCGGCAGGTAGTTCTCATGGGGTTAACCAGCCAGTCTACCGTTCCCATGGCAGATACTGGTACATTATGCATCATGATGTTGATCCATGAAAGATGCATCAACATAAGAAATGTATTACATTATAAATTATGATCTTATCTCATACTCTCACTCTCTCTCTCTCTCTCTCTCTCTCTCTCTCTCTCTCTCTCTCTTAGCGCCATGATGTCGTTGCTCTTTGCGACTTGCTTCAAATAAGTCGAATCAGCATAGTGCAATGCATTGTGGGTCAGTATTTGCAGTTTTGGGACACTTTGCCCTCTGACCTATCGGTAAAATTGTTTTTTGTGCATACATGTTATTGAAAATGTTTTACTATAAAAAACAAAAACATGGTTATTAATTATTTAAACTATTTTTAATGATAACATTATTATAATGATAAATGAATGAATAATAGTTAAAGCAATTTCCCTGATAGGTCAGAGTTCAAAGTGGCCCAAAACTGCTCAGTGAAAACTGGAAGTTACAATATTCTACATGCATCTCCTGGAGGCACCTGACATAACAAGGGGGTATCATCGGTGAATATGGCTTCCATAAAGCACCCTAAACATGTAAATTAGCATGTAACTGAAAATGCACCCCTATACAAGTATCCTGAGTATGACCCATGTTATTCCTATACCCTAAACAAGCATTGGCGTTATGTTACTCCTAAAGTCAGCAAATTATCAATTTTTGTGATTCTAAATTCTGCTTTATATTCTGTCGGTCGGACATCCGGGCTATCTCTAGTCTCGGGCCCAAACTGCATGTGGCTCACGGTTTGTTGTGAACAACAGAAACCGGCTGTGAAGGAGGCTACATAGCGATGTTGCTGGAGTGGCTTTCAATTTCGGAAAAAACCAAAATCGACCATGGGATTTAATTTTAACTTTGTCAGTATATAAACGCTAAATCAAGTAAGATTCTTTCACTCTGAAGACTTAGAAACGGTTGTTTGATTCCACTGACTATTTGCGATCGAAATTTACATAACACCAATGACAGAAATCATCAACAAAAATCAAATTAGGGACTTGTTTTCACTCGAACATCATCAACCGGAAGTGACGTGACACGGACCGACAGAATACTGTACAACTGAGAAATCACTTAAACTCATTTATATAAGTAAGTCAGAAACTTCATCTGATTTCATACAACTTTTTTTCTCACAAGGACCCTGTTATGTTATTACCAAGGTACCCCTTTTTCTCACATTTCCTTGTTTTAGATACCCTATTCATGTTCATTGTCATTTCAACAACTCTACCTATACCTTTATACATAAGCCAAACGTTGTTGATCGGTGATGAATCCACACTTTTCCAGTCACATGTGACACAAACGCAAGTTAATGGAAGCGGGCATACGTGTGAGCACGTAAAATTCGTCATGCCTGGAAGTTGGTTTACATATTGGAGAGATAGCGGCTAAACATTGCCATATTATTTTGTAGTTTCATTGCTCAGTGATATCAACAGAGAAATGCCGATCTTCTTAAAGGCCTAAGGTTGCAATGACTACCTGAAATTCCTCATGAAATAATATGGTGAATTACAGGATTTTTAGCTTGTTTTTGTTGTTGAAAGGATTCAACCATGTTTCACCATTGTTCAACACTGTTTAACAACTTGCATCTGGCGCGTCTGCGTGGTTTACTTTGATGATTGAATCCCTAAACGTAGTGCATTGATTTTCCAAATGACACTTTTAATGTAAATCTCTTCACAGATGATATCCACTGGTCAATGACCAGTGGCCCCACTGTGGTTATATCTGATACCATCAGACTTGTCCAAGCAACTGCGTTAAACTTTGAATATTTTAACGCAGTATCGTTCTTTTTACCTTCATATTATATTTGTGGAGAGGATTTCTAACACATTTTCTGGAGAATATTTTGTCTACTTTGATTGTATTCAAGAGGAAAGTACACATTTAAATGCATATAGCCTATGTCAATTTCAAGTATGGTCATGAAAATTGAATATTTACAAATATTGTGTCATCTGTGTGGAGAGAATTTCTAACACAATTTTTACCAAAATGTCTATAGATTTTGTACAATGTTGCCTGCTTTCATGTACTGCTTCAAAGGGGGAACAATAATTTTGTGGAGAGGATTTCATGTTCACAGTCTGCTTTGGCGCTCTGCTTCAGGGTAGTACATACTCATTTGAATGCATAACCACATATACTTGAAGTATAGTAGAAGTACTTATAGTGTGGCATACCCCATGTAGCTTTGACGTATGGTCTTGAAATCTAACATGTTGAACTATTTTTTTTTTTAAAGGAGAGGATTTCCAACATATTATTTTACCAATATTTCTAGAGAATATGTTGTCTACTTTGATTGTTTCCAGGGGAATATACACATTCAAATTCATATTCAATATAGCTTTGAATATACTCTCTTAAATTGCCCGATTGAATATTCAATCAAATAGATTGAATTTTCAATCTCGCCATCCCGAATTAGGGACAAATCGTTTTCGACTGTCAGTCGGGTGATTTGAATTTTTCGAACTTTTTTTTTCAATCAAAAGGGGTGATTCTCAATCTTTTACAATCTTTTAGCGATTAAAGTTAGGGGCGAATCTTTTTCGATTGCATTTTCAGTAGAAAGGATTGATTTTCATTGTTTTTCAATCTTTTGCCATCCCAAATTAGGGACAAATCCTTTCCAGTTGAAAAAAGAATTGAAAATGTTCACTCTAAAACAGTTTGAAATCTCATTCCAAACATATGCAACACATGTCATTTGGCAGTACATTAGGAGTAACACTTGATTAAATAGTGAAATCAGTCTACAAAGAGAGTTAGAGTGAAAACAAAAAAACTTTTCAATCTATTTACAAAGATTGACATTTTTCAATTGATCAATTTCAGAGAGTGGTCATGAAAATTGAATATGTCAAAATACTGTGAAAATTTATGGAATTTTTGACAAGATTTTTATCATAAGGTTAATCTTTTACCGAGATTTCATAGTATCTTGTCTACTTTGATGTTGGCTTCCAGGGGGAATGTACTAATTTGAATACATATCCCATGTAGGTTTGGCGTATGGTCATGAAAGTTTAATGTAATATACTTGAAATATTGTTACGATTTATTAACAGAATTGCAGAAATCATTTGTATGGAAAAGTTTCTAAATGGGTCCGTCATACCAATTTTGGCTAGCGAAGCAAGTGTGAATTTGTTGATGTTCCAGAATAATGGCTGGTCACATCAAAATTTTTCCATGCCGGTATATAACCCCTTGGACACTACTGGTCATCTAACAGCAATTCTGATTGGGTGATAATTTGAAATGCTCATTTCAATTGCCAATTATGACAAGGCTTTAACTATTCATGGTCAAACTTGCATTTGCAGATGATCTTATTAACACCATCCTTGATTGGTTTAAAATTGGACACAATATTCATTTTGGCCAATCGGCAGGTAGTTCTCATGGGGTTAACCAGCCAGTCTACCGTATCCCTGGCAGATACTGGTACATTATGCATCATGATGTTGATCCATGAAAGATGCATCAGCATAAGAAATTTATTACATTATAAATTATGATCTTATCTCATACTCAGTCTCTCTCACTCTCTGAGCGCCTTGATGTCGTTGCTCTTTGTGACTTGCTTCAAATAAGGCGAGTCAGCATTAAAATATGCAATGCATTGTGGGACAGTTTTTGCTTTGCAGTTTTGGGACACTTTACCCTCTGACCTTTCGGTAAAATTGTTTTTTGTGCATACAAAATGTTATTGAAAATGTTTTTGGTTATTTCATAAATTAATTATTTAAACTATTTTTAATGATAACATTAAAAAAAGGGGAAACAATATTTAAAAAAATTAAAAACTGCAATTTTGAACTTTTTGGGGAAATGTGCACATAGTGGGAATATTATGGACAAATCATGCAAATCCCAAATTTTCCAAAACTGTCGCGCGAAATGTGCTCTCAAAATTTGTGCATTTTCCTGGTGCTTAGCTACATTGCATGGGGCACCTGACATTGACAAGGGGGTATTATCCATAAACACAGCTTCCAAAAAGCACCCTGAACATGCATAAGCATGTAACTGAAATGCACCCCTATACAAGTATCCTGAGTATGACCCATGTTATTCCTCTACCCTAAACAAGCATTGGCTTTATGTTACTCCCAAAGTCAGTACATTATCAATTTTCTTGATTCTAAATTCTGCTTTATATAATGTACAACTGGGAAAGCACTTTAATGTTATTCCTATACCCTAAACAAGCATTGGCTTTATGTTACTCCCAAAGTCAGTACATTATCAATTTTCTTGATTCTAAATTCTGCTTTATATAATGTACAACTGGGAAAGCACTTTAATGTTATTCCTATACCCTAAACAAGCATTGGCTTTATGTTACTCCCAAAGTCAGTACATTATCAATTTTCTTGATTCTAAATTCTGCTTTATATAATGTACAACTGGGAAAGCACTTTAATGTTATTCCTATACCCTAAACAAGCATTGGCTTTATGTTACTCCCAAAGTCAGTACATTATCAATTTTCTTGATTCTAAATTCTGCTTTATATAATGTACAACTGGGAAAGCACTTTAATGTTATTCCTCTACCCTAAACAAGCATTGGCTTTATGTTACTCCCAAAGTCAGTACATTATCAATTTTCTTGATTCTAAATTCTGCTTTATATAATGTACAACTGGGAAAGCACTTTAATGTTATTCCTATACCCTAAACAAGCATTGGCTTTATGTTACTCCCAAAGTCAGTACATTATCAATTTTCTTGATTCTAAATTCTGCTTTATATAATGTACAACTGGGAAAGCACTTTAATGTTATTCCTATACCCTAAACAAGCATTGGCTTTATGTTACTCCCAAAGTCAGTACATTATCAATTTTCTTGATTCTAAATTCTGCTTTATATAATGTACAACTGGGAAAGCACTTTAATGTTATTCCTATACCCTAAACAAGCATTGGCTTTATGTTACTCCCAAAGTCAGTACATTATCAATTTTCTTGATTCTAAATTCTGCTTTATATAATGTACAACTGGGAAAGCACTTTAATGTTATTCCTCTACCCTAAACAAGCATTGGCTTTATGTTACTCCCAAAGTCAGTACATTATCAATTTTCTTGATTCTAATTTCTGCTTTATATAATGTACAACTGGGAAAGCACTTTAATGTTATTCCTATACCCTAAACAAGCATTGGCTTTATGTTACTCCCAAAGTCAGTACATTATCAATTTTCTTGATTCTAAATTCTGCTTTATATAATGTACAACTGGGAAAGCACTTTAATGTTATTCCTCTACCCTAAACAAGCATTGGCTTTATGTTACTCCCAAAGTCAGTACATTATCAATTTTCTTGATTCTAAATTCTGCTTTATATAATGTACAACTGGGAAAGCACTTTAATGTTATTCCTATACCCTAAACAAGCATTGGCTTTATGTTACTCCCAAAGTCAGTACATTATCAATTTTCTTGATTCTAAATTTTGCTTTATATAATGTACAACTGGGAAAGCACTTTAATGTTATTCCTCTACCCTAAACAAGCATTGGCTTTATGTTACTCCCAAAGTCAGTACATTATCAATTTTCTTGATTCTAAATTCTGCTTTATATAATGTACAACTGGGAAAGCACTTTAATGTTATTCCTATACCTCAACAAGCATTGGCTTTATGTTACTCCCAAAGTCAGTACATTATCAATTTTCTTGATTCTAAATTCTGCTTTATATAATGTACAACTGGGAAAGCACTTTAATGTTATTCCTATACCCTAAACAAGCATTGGCTTTATGTTACTCCCAAAGTCAGTACATTATCAATTTTCTTGATTCTAAATTCTGCTTTATATAATGTACAACTGGGAAAGCACTTTAATGTTATTCCTCTACCCTAAACAAGCATTGGCTTTATGTTACTCCCAAAGTCAGTACATTATCAATTTTCTTGATTCTAAATTCTGCTTTATATAATGTACAACTGGGAAAGCACTTTAATGTTATTCCTCTACCCTAAACAAGCATTGGCTTTATGTTACTCCCAAAGTCAGTACATTATCAATTTTCTTGACTCTAAATTCTGCTTTATATAATGTACAACTGGGAAAGCACTTTAATGTTATTCCTCTACCCTAAACAAGCATTGGCTTTATGTTACTCCCAAAGTCAGTACATTATCAATTTTCTTGATTCTAAATTCTGCTTTATATAATGTACAACTGGGAAAGCACTTTAATGTTATTCCTATACCCTAAACAAGCATTGGCTTTATGTTACTCCCAAAGTCAGTACATTATCAATTTTCTTGATTCTAAATTCTGCTTTATATATGTACAACTGGGAAAGCACTTTAACTCATTTATATAAAAAAGTCAGAAACCTCATCTGATTTCATGCAACATTTTTTCAAAGGACCCTAAATACATTATTAGCAAAATACCCCTTTTTTCTCACATTTCCTTGTTTTAGATATCCAATGCATGTTCATTGTCGTACATAGTGTTTTGATTTTGCAAATGACACTTTTAATGTAAATCTGTTCACAGTTGATACCCACCGGTCAATGACCAGTGGTCCCATACATTGTATCTGATACCATTAGTCTTGTCCAAGCAACTGACTCGCTGGGTTGGTCATGTGATACTTAAAGACGGCTAGGGATTTGGTAGAATGTACATTGAGGGTTCAGAACCAGAAAGCCGTAACTCACTATGACCAGCTCTCACAAAATGAGCACAAAGGTATCTTGTCTTCAAAAATCAGTATTTTCTTCACATGATTAAGGGGTGGAGTATGAACGTTTGGACAGTATCTATTGTGGGACATTAGAGCACATCAGACATATCGAATTACATTCTGAATACTGAAGAATGTCCTTCTGATATCAAATAATTTTGATTTTTGAAATTAGCAATGTAATACACATTTTATGGCAAATGATTAAAAATTGATATTTTTGATATTTAACAGTACTCGAAGTAAACTTTATAAATCTGATGATTTATACTTAAAGTGTATGTAGGTGGAATGAAAAGGCGACGATCAATTGAAAATTTTGACCTTTCATATTGAATATATGGATTTTTTTTCCCAAAACACCAAAAATAATTAGGTCTTTTTGGGAAAAAAATCCATATCTTCAATATGAAAGCTCAAAATTTTCAATTGATCATCGGCTTTTCCTCCCAGCTACTTACACTTTAAGAATAATGTCATTAGATTTATAAAATTTACTTTGAGGACTGTTATATATCAAAAATGTGTCATAAAATTTGTCTTATATCGTGAATTTTAAAAAATGAAAATTATTTGATATAAGAAAGACATTCTTCGTAATCAGAATGCAATTCGATATGTCTGATGTGCTCTCATGTCCCACAAAAAAATACTGTCGAAACGCTCAAAACGTTCATTCCAGATCCCTTAATGGACTGTATTTTCTATAGTGCCCTGTCGACATTTGTGGTAGCATGTGATTGTGAGTTGTGGATTTCTGGCTCTCAACCCTCGATATCATATACTCTATCTTACCTGCATGTTAAAATGCGAGGAGGCCAAACTTTTTCTCATGGGAAAAGCATTGCCCTACCAAATCATTGAGATGTTATTTTGGTTCACATTAGTGTGACTAAATTTATGTAGATTTCACCAAATTTACATATGGAAGCTATCAGTTTTTTACAATCCTTGATTTTTATCACTGATGTTGATGAGATACATTCTTATCATTATTGCTTGTTTTCTTTGTGTCTTTCCAGGAGTTTTGACCATATATTTGTGATTTTATGGCTGTAAGAAAAAGGTAGGTGCACACTTTTAGAAGGAAACATCTCACACACACAAATGATGTTTTAGAATTTGAGGTCAAAACCAAAAATGAGGCAAAAACAGGCAATTTTCACAAAATTCAAAGGCTCGGCACAATTTTAAGCGTCAAAAATGTTTTGTATAGCCTGTAAGTTTTGCTCATAATTCTAATATTTTATTTTAAGTTTGGTTATAAAACATATTTTTCCAAAAATTAGAATGCATAACCTGGAACAGGGAGTACTTCTTGTGATGTGTGTAAGGTACTTGTGAATGGCATTTAAACTTCAAATTGAAGAGTATGGACCTGCCTTTCTTTCCATGCTCACTTGAAAAAAGAAGGAAAACAGTACCAGGAAAGTGTCTGCTTGTAATTGCATAGAGTAAGTAATTGAAAATGGATTTGGTGTTTTGTTAGTCATACCCATAGGTATTGGGCCTGGCTTATTTAGCACAGTCTTTGGCATATTAACTGGGACATGCAGAGAATTGTTGTGACAACCTAACTTTTGACACACTTACCACTTTTTCATGTTAAAGTAACAGGTCTTAGAACATATACAGTAATGGGGGAACTAATTAGGTTAAGTGCATATATTTTGTATTGAATACATAATGTTTAAAAGCAAACAAAACATGATGCCAACAGTAAATAGTAAACAGTAAATAGCTCTTTCATCAGCTGTAGATAGCTTTACGTCATCAACACTAAAATCAGCAGTAAATAACACTACTTCATCAATACCAATATCAGCAGAAAGCTGCACCAATATCAACAGTATGTAGCTACTTGAATAACACTGATATCAGCAGTAGATAGCTACTTCATCTATACCAATATCAGAAGTGGGCGGCTGCTTTATCAATACCAATATCAGCAGTAGATAGCTACTTCATCAATACCAATATCAGCAGTTGATAACTCTACTTCATCAATACCAATATCAGCAGTAGATAGCTCTACTTCATCAATACAAATATCAGAAGTATATAGCTACTTAAATAACACTGATATCAGGATTACGTAGCTACTTCATCAGCAGGGTTTACTTTAATGCACAAAACATGCGTATTTACGTGTTCAAGCACTTTTCTGACTCCTTCAAATCCATAGTCCCCAAGTCCAATGCGTACAAAACAAGATTTGAATAGAGAAACACCCGATATTGTGCATTTATTCTCGGCTTTTGGCATTTAGGACCTACTCCCGATATATAGGGCCCATCACATTTTGTCAGCATCTATCCATGTATGTTTTAGTGATTGCGAGTCTCTAAAGTTGCATAGTGTCAGTTTGAAATCTTGCAAATTGGGTTCGGGTCCTTTTTTTCTGTTTAAATGATGCACCAAATATGTCTTCAATTGGACTTTAATTTTGCAAAATTTTCCCTCTCAGGGGGGAACATCTCCCCCAGACACCCCCATGCGTAGTGGATAAACAAGTGACCATTTTCGCTTCTGCTTTCGACATTTGCCAATTTAGGCCCTATGTTTAACACAATTTATAGGTCCAATGGGGAAAACGTGACAACGAAAGGCTTTATGGACCGTCATTTCACAATTTTCGGCTTTTCAACTGTTCAAACTTAAATTTTACACAGTAATAGTGCCAAAATGGTCCACCAAATTGCTTCAATTAGGTCTTTTGACAACTTGCTGTCCACGAAAGACTCCATGGACTGCTCATTTCACGTCGTCAATTGTTCGGATTTTTAAACAAAAATTTTACACATTAATAAGTGCCAAAATGATCCACCAAATTGCTTCAATTAGGTCTTCATTTTGCAAAAGTTTCTTACTTCTCAGGGGGCATTTTTAAATATTATTATTTTCTTCTAAAATTGCCCCACCCTTTTGTGACTGCTCTAGATCAGCCACTGCTCCAAACAGATTTCTTTTTGACTCTGGGGGGGGGGGGGTGAAAAAAATGTCTTGACGTATAGCACCTTATAGCACCAGCACCTTTTGGAAAAAGAATAAGTTTATGATACAAAAAATTTTGCCATTTTGAAGCTAAACTGTTGAAATATGGTGCAAAAGTGAAATAAATTCGCGCGAAGCGCGCAAATTTGTTCACTTTTGGGGCTAAAATGGCCAAATATAAGGTTAACTTGGTCAGAAACCCACATACAGGCGTCAACATTGGGGGATGATTGTATGGACCATCCCCCTGGCAAAATATTGGGGGAGATTCCCCCACCCCCTCCGGATCTACGCCTATGGCTCCAAAAACACACATATTGTTAAAAATGTCTTCAAAAATAATATTATAAAAATACCCCTTGGGCAATGTTTTTGACTCCTTCAGAGGAAAAATTCACAATTGAAAGGGTCAAAAAAAATTGAAAATACCCCTTCAGCAAAATGCTTAAAGAAAACCCTGTTCATCAGTACCAATATCAACAGTATATAGCTACTTAAGTAACACAGATATCAGCAGTAGATAGCTACTTCATCAATACCAATATCAGCAGTAGATAGCTACCTCATCAATACCAATATCAGTAGTAGACAGCTACATCATCAATACCAATATCAGCAGTAGATAGCTGTTTCATGAATACCAATATCAGCAGTAGATAGCTACTTCATCAATACCAATATCAGCAGTAGATAGATCTGCTTCATCAATACCAATATCAGCTGTAGATATCTCTACTTCATCAATACCAATATCAGCAGTAGATAGCTGTTTCATGAATACCAATATCAGCAGTAGATAGCTACTTCATCAATACCAATATCAGCAGTAGATAGCTCTACTTCATCAATACCAATATCTGCAGTAGATATCTACTTCCTCCATCCCAATATCAGCAGTAGATAGCTACTTAATCAATACCAATATCAGCAGTAGAAACAAAAGAAAGCTCTACTTCATCAATACCAATATCAGGAGTAGATAGCTACTTCATCAATACCAATATCAGCAGTAGATAGCTACTTCATCAATACCAATATCAGCAGTAGATAGCTACTTCATCAATACCAATATCAGCAGTAGAAACAAAAGAAAGCTCTACTTCATCAATACCAATATCAGGAGTAGATAGCTACTTCATCAATACCAGTAGTAGACAGCTGCTTCATCAATACCAATAACAGCAGTAGATTGTTACTTCATCAACACCAATATCAGCAGTAGATAGCTATTTATTATCAACACGATATCAGTAGCATACAGCTACTTTATCAACACACTTCTTATTTTGCTAGTTTCATTATCATTTTACCTGCCTCCTTACATTTCTAGTCTACAGCTATAGTTTGCTGTCAAATTTCAAAATGAATCATTAATTTATGATACTAAAACTGGTATTACCTGGCTGACATGACACCTGAGACAGATTATAATATATTGATAATTGATATTTTATTTATTAGTTCATAATCTAGCTGAGAGAGTAAGACTCTAATTTTATAACCAGTGTTCTTACTTGCTGCATTTCAAATCATGTCTGCCATGCTTGTCACAGTTTTCAGAAAATGGGAATTGTAATGTCATGGTTCTGTTTCACAAGAGAGCTTGGATTTCACTTTTGATTGTTATTATTAGGCTATTCCTGTTGAAATACATACACCCTGTATGGAAGACATGATCCACATATGGAGTGTGAATTTCAAATGGGGTTACCTGAATGAGTGACTCCGTTTGAAAATTTGCAGTATCGCCATGGAAGTAACATGGTACGACACATTTGTTTTCATGAATTAAAAGCCTGAACTGACCACCTCGCACCTACCTACCTGAGATAGGAAGTTCCCGTCAGTATTACCCAATGAATTTTAAAGCTCTATAGCCACATAATCTATAGCCTGCAGCGAATGTGCTTTAGTATGGTAAACCTAATGCAGTAGGTTAATATGGTAGGGACTGGGAAAATGCACGGTTAAAAAAAAAAAAAAACACAAGTGTCAAATGTTGTAGGAAAGAATGTTGAAGGAGGTAATGATAGGAAAATGCACACATTGACTCATCCAAAAACACAGTTTTAAATTTTGAAGGAGGTTATAGTAGGTGCTGAAGAAATGATGCTTGGATGAGCCACAAAAATTTCATGTGAGTGTTATTTCTACTTGTTTGTGTGAATCAGTTAAAATCTTAATACTAATCACGCTGTGTCCGTCCGTCCGTCCCTCTGTCCGCGCTGGCTATCGCATTCAAGCGCGGTTCGCGTTCACGCTGTGCACTATCGCGATGCTCACGGTGCGCTATCGCAGAAGTATCAGCGGGAGTGTGCGCTTGGAGTACAGTGCGCGTATCGGAAAAGCATTACAGTGTGACTAACAGAGCTTAACAGGTGCATCTCATCGGACCAATAATTATAGGCCTTATTTTCAACACATATTTCAATACCGAACACGTGCACACACCAAACACGTGCATATAGGCCTATTTCAGCAGAACATGACTATTTCCGGAATCCTCCAGAATGGTTAACATAAAAATTATCCGTTGTGGTAAGGCCTATAACCGTTTTTTGCGTTCATGTTTCTCGCGATTGATTTCATTACTTTAGTAACGGCCTATATCCACGTCCAGATACTACTTTCGGTTTCTCTAAATGTGGTAACAGGGTAGGGCTTGGAAGAGGCGAATGATGGGTTTCCAGATTATCGGTAGGCCTACCCAACTACCGAAATAAGCATCACACCTATAAAACAAACAGAGTTGATTAAGTTGTGTCAAGTTGGGTCTTGATCATTGAGAGACGCATTTCATAGTAGTTTAAAAAGTCAGGGCAGGTATATGGGTAACGGGTTTGGGTAATTAGAAATAGGCCTATTACGAGAAGCGCCCAACCCGAGAACCGCGAAATCTATACACTAATATTAGGTTATGGTAAGGAGTGGGAAAATGCATAATCTTCTATGAACCCTTTTCAAGTGCACATGTCTGTAAAATTTGAACTCGTGAACTAATAAGTAACATCATGAAATTGACAATCAGAAAAGTAAAGAAAAAATATCCTATCTTTGGCAAAAAGCACAATCAAAGCCAAAAAGCGTTATTGTGCATTCTGGCAGTCATGGGGATATGCTTTATAGCAAGATATTTTCAAGATATTAATTTTGTGTGATTTCAACAATTCTGAATAGTTTCTGCATTATGTCTTTTATTCACAGGTTCAAACAGTTACACATTAAGGCTTATGTATCAAAATATTTCACAGGCTTTTAACCATGTTAAAGGAGGATTTCGTGATCCTAGCATCCTCTTTTTATGACATTTTTCAGTAGATATCCACGAAAAAAGCTTATTTCCAAAATTTCAGTTGATTCCGATTTTGCGTTTGCGAGTTATGCATGATTATGTGTATTACACTGCTCCATAGACAATGTGTTGTAATTTCGTTCTGGTGCACCAGAACGAAATTCAAATTTGGCGATATTTTTGCTAAACGAATTAATCTGCAAGAAATATTTGGTACATAAACATTATGTAGCCAGAGGTATCCAGTGGTGTAAAAATCTCAACTTTTTTTTGAAAAGTGGGGGATGAGGTTGTGGATCACGAAATGCCCCTTTAAGATGCTGTGTGTTGATTTTAATTTTGTATGACTTGATCCACTGTAGTCTCTAACCAGACGATCATACACACAGCTGCTGGGATCCCAGAGAGCAACATGCGGTAGAGCCTAACTTTTGTACCTGAGTATGTGCATGCGAGTCTAAGGGCAGGCTGCTGGGATTCTCCAGAAAAGCAGGTTTTTCACTGGCTGTCGGGGGTATTCCCTGTGGTAGAAATAGTACCGGTAGTCTTTCATCACATCTTCGAATTTTCTCAATACGTCACTTTGTTCCATTCATACGGTTCTATCAATTCTATCAATTTCATCACCGAATGTCACCCAGTTTTAAGCACTAAAATATTCGTCGTAGATATAAAATCAGCTAAAATCTGTGTAATTTAAATCTCCATTAGAAATGTTGTTACAAAAAATCTTAATTTTCCTCACTTTTGAGGGTAGATGTAGAGTGATTGTCGAACGCATATAAAAACAGCCGAAATTACTGAATACAGCGAGCCACAGGGCAAGCAGAGATTTTTACCCCGGACCTTTACACGATTGCTCAAAGGAGATTTTAAGTTATAAGAGGTGTAATTTTCAGGGTTTTATTACTTTTCATAAAACATCGCAATTAAAATAATGCAATAAGAAATTCTTTCTTGTTGAATGTTGATATAAATTCAGGCCTATTCCTATATAAATAGACATCATTCATGAGTTGAAAACTGGTGTTGAATGATTGACAGCTCTCGTGCGGGCAATCCCAGAAATTGATGAGGGAGGGGACGAGAGTCAAGAAAAAAAAAAATGATTGTATGTGGTCTTAGATCATAGTTCTTCTAAAAAAATACCCAAAAATCTGAAATATAACTTGTAGGCCTATGTTTTCCAAAAGAAAAAACCAATTCTACATTCCATGGTATGGTATCACAAGTGGTGCATCAGTAAGTGTGTGTGACGTGCCTGGACACCACCTGTAGTCATACGCTCGCAGAAAATATTCCAAACAGCAGTTCACGTTCCCAGAAAGGAAATTATTTTTAGCTGCCCTGGAGTCAGCATTAAAATATGCAATGCATTGTGGGACAGTTTTTGCAGTTTTGGGACACTTTACCCTCTGACCTTTCGGTAAAATTGTTTTTTGTGCACACAAAATGTTATTGAAAATGTTTTTGGTTATTTCATAAATTAATAATTTAAACTATTTTTAATGATAACATTAAAAAAAAAAGGAGAAACAATATTTTTAAAAATTAAAAACTGAAATTTTGAACTTTTTGGGGAAATGTGCACATAGTGTGAATATTATGGACAAATCATGCAAATCCCGAATTTTCCAAAACTGTCGCGCGAAATGTGCTCTCAAAATTCCCGGTGCTTAGCTACATTGCATGGGGCACCTGACATTGACAAGGGGGTATTATCCATAAACACAGCTTCGAAAAAGCACCCTGAACATGCATAAGCGTGTAACTGAAAATGCACCCCTATACAAGTATCCTGAGTATGACCCATGTTATTCCTATACCCTAAACAAGCATTGGCTTTATGTTACTCCCAAAGTCAGTACATTATCAATTTTCTTGACTTATTGTTTATATAATGTACAACTGGGAAAGCACTTTAACTCATTTATATAAAAAAAGTCAGAAACTTCATCTGATTTCATGCAATATTTTTTCAAAGGACCCTAAATACATTATTAGCAAAATACCCCTTTTTTCTCAAATTTCCTTGTTTTAGATATCCAATGCATGTTCATTGTCATACATAGTGTTTTGATTTTGCAAATGACACTTTTAATGTAAATCTGTTCACAGTTGATACCTACCGGTCAATGACCAGTGGTCCCATGACTGTGGTTATACATTGTATCTGATACCATCAGACTTGTTCAAGCAACTGACTCGCTGGATTGGTCATGTGATACTTAAAGACGGCTAGGGATTTGGTAGAATGTATATGGAGGGTTCAGAACCAGAAAGCCGTATCTCACTATGACCATCTCTCACAAAATGAGCACAAAGGTGGCTCCTTGCTTTGGTCTTCTCCACATGATTAATATATCTTCTATAGTGCCCTGGCGACTTTATGCTCATTTTGTGGGAGCAGGTGATTGTGAGTTGTGGATTTCTGGCTCTCAACCCTCTATATCATATACTCTATTTTACCTGCATGTTAACATGCGAGAAGCCAAACTTTTTCTCATGGGAAAAGCATTGCCCTGCCAAATCATTGAGATGTTATTTTGGTTCACATTAGTGTGACTAAATTTAAGTAGATTTCACCAAATTTACATACAGAAGCTATCGGTGTGAGTTTTCTCTCCGCTTTTTTGACAATCCTTGGTTTTTATCACTGATGTTGATGAGATACATTCTTATCATTATTGCTTGTTTTCTTTCTCTCTTTCCAGGATTTGTGACCATATATTTGTGATTTTATGGCTGTAAGAAAAAGGTAAGTGCACACTTTTAGAAGGAAACATCTCACACACACAAAATGATGTTTTAGAATTTGAGGTCAAAACCAAAAATGAGGCAAAAACAGGCAATTTTCACAAAATTCAAAGGCTCGGCACAATTCTAAGCATCAAAAATGTTTTTTATAGCCTATAAGTTTTGCTCATAATTCTAATATTTTATTTTAAGTTTGGTTATAAAACATATTTTTCTATAAATTAGAATGCATAACCTGGAACAGGGAGTACTTCTTGTGATGTGTGTGTGGTACTTGTGAATAGCATTTGAAGAGTACGGACCTGCCTTTCTTTTCATGCTCACTTGAAAAAAGAAGGAAAACAATACCAGGAAAGGTGTCTGCTGGTAATTGCATAGAGTAAGTAATTGAAAATGGATTTGTTGTTTTGTTAGTCATACCCATAGGTATTGGGCCTGGCTTATTTAGCACAGTCTTTGGCATATTAACTGGGACATGCAGAGAATTGTTGTGACAACCTAAATTTTGACACACGTGCTACTTTTTTTCATTTGCCTTTATTTTCATGTTAAATAATAGGTCTTAGAACATATATGTGACACGATCAAGGGAAATGAGTCGGATGTTGCTAATATTGATTTTGAGATATTGGCAAAGAAAGTGCTAAAATTCTTTTGTTTTATATTGTTTTCAGCAATTGATAAATTGATGTAACTTCACAAACAAAAGTCATATCAACATGGGGTTTTCAGTTTCTGAAAGCTCTAAATGTCCCTTTTAGAAACATGTGTAAAACTCATTTTCGACCAGGGCCGACATGTAACTCATTCCCCTTGCTCATGTCACATACAGTAATGGGGGAACTAATTAGGTTAAGTACATATATTTTGTATTGAATACATATGTTTAAAAGCAAACAAAACATGATGCCAACAGTAAATAGCTCTTTCATCAACACCAATATCAGCAGCAGATAGCTCTACTTCATCAACACTAAAATCAGCAGTAGATAGCGCTACTTCATCAATACCAATAGCAGCAGAAAGCAGCACCAATATCAACAGTATGTAGCTACTTGAATAACACTGATATCAGCAGTAGATAGCTACTTCATCAATACCAATATCAGCAGTTGATAACTGTCATAATTGGAGTTGATCCCTTAAAATAAAAGTGGATTGTTTTCTGGGTATTTCACCTTAATGTCATGATCCCTTAAATCTAGTTACAGGTATGTGCACTGAAGCTTGTAATCTAGATGTGGTGTGTGTATTGTATGTAGTGGTCAGACCTGGATCCTAGGTCAGCCCATTTCTTTTGTGGACAATTCTTGAGGTATTGTCAATATTCAGATTTTTTGTGTGTCATGTAAATTAGTTTCTGGCTTGGTGGATGCATGTTCACAGAAAATCTGGGCATTCAATTTTAACATCCGATTGAGATAAGATCTGCTGCCCATTTCACTGAGGAAGTGAAATGTTGTTTTATTCAGCATGATGGATATTTCTCTATACTAACATCGTATGGCTAAAAAGGCTTTACCAGTTTGCGATGCTTCATACAGAAAGATATACCAGGTCTTATGGAAGCTAGAATCAGCAATAGAAGCTAATTTGTGCCTTGTGTTTGAGTCGGGTTTGGCGAAGTTTAAAATGGTCGTCGTGGTTGAAGCTGACACTTTAACTTTTCCAACTTTGTGAGAACCATGCTGGTTTAAGACATTGTTCGTCCGTACATGGGTGTGTATACTCTACTCTTGGACTTGGACGTTGGGAACTGTTGTTTTAAATCGACATTCTGCATTCCATGTAATTAACTGTTGGTTGAACTAGGCGTGGCTACGTGTGTGGTATCATTGAGAATGGATTCAACGCACTGTATAACTGCCAACGTTGTGATGGAACTCTAGTCATGTAACGACGTTTAAAACGTATCCTTTCCAAGTGCACTTGGTATATTTTTTTATCGCAAGCGATTGATTAAATTGAGTATACTCATTATTTAGTTTCATCTAACTGACTAGTCATAATATATTTAACCATTATTGCCTTTGTGATATTTATTTATTTTTCATGCGTATAAGAGAACTTTTTTTTGAAGTATTTATTATAATCTTTTTGTTGCGTGACATTATTCCGTCTCTTTGTTGTTCACATTATTGCTGCGTGGCTTTGCTTAGCGTCGGTTGGGAATTTCAGTCCAATCCTGACATTTGTGGGGGCTCGGCCGGGAAATATAAAAACAAAGCGAATAGCAAAAGTTACCAGTGATTTTGTGAACAAGATTGATGACTATTTTGTCCGTATTTTTGCGCATTGTTGGAAGAGTGTTTGGTTGTGTCAAATTAGTGTCAGTAAGGTATTCAAGTTCAATAGGCTCATTTGCAATTCTGCTTCTATATACGATTTGTGCATTGAATTTCTGGTTGCGCTCTATTGCATTCATTGTTCCCAATCATGGATACTGATAAATTAACTTTGTCAGGAGAAAAGATGGGTTATACAGGGGAGGACCTAAAACAATTTCTCAAGACGCAGCGTGACCTTGCACGAGATGAACGGGCAGCACAGAGCGAATATGAGAAAGAGGCACTTGTATTGCAATTAAGAATTGAGGAACTAAGGAAAGAAAATGCAGCTAAGGGCATTAAAACAGAACATGCATCTGCAGGCAAAAATTCCCAAATTACCAGAATTCCGTGAGGATAAGGATGACATTGATGCTTACTTACAAAGATTTGAAAGGTACGCGGAATCAAATAAATGGGAAAGGGATGACTGGGCTTTAAATCTTAGTGCATTGTTATATGGGAAGGGTTTAGATACTTATGCTAGGCTTGCACCAACTGATACTTATGATGTTCTAAAATCTCAATTACTCAAAGCGTATCAAATGACCGAAGATGGATTTAGAAGTAAGTTCCGCTCAGCTAAACCCGAACAAACAGAAAGTGCTCCACAGTTCGCGACAAGATTGGAGAACTATCTGATTAGGTGGGTAGAACTGGCTGCTGTAACCAAGAATTTTGCTGGGTTATCGGACTTGTTAATACGTGAGCAATTTGTCGCTGGCTGTAACAAAGACATGGCGTTGTTCTTAAAAGAAAGGAAACCTAAAAATGTTGCCGAAATGACTCAATTGGCTGAACAGTACATAGAGGCGAGAGGTGGATGGAATGCTTCCTTTGGAGGTAAGTTACCACATCAAAGAGGTCAACAATCCTCGGGTAAGAAGACTAACACTACCCCTCCCACTCATGGTACTAATCCAAAGCAGAGTACGAATACTGGAGCTAACCAACGTAGGTGTTTTATTTGTGACAAAGTAGGACACATAGCTAAAGACTGTTATCGCCGCACTAGACCTACTTTGAAAGCTGCTAGTTTACAAGGAAGTGCATCACATGGACACAAATCAGGTAAACAAGGTAAGAGGTTAAATCAGACTGATACTTCATCTTCTCTTTGCACTGCATGTAGTTGCGAGTCTTGTGGACAGAACAGAGTGCAGACTGCATCTGCTTGTTTGCTGGTCTCAAATGAAATGTATGGTGAAGGTGTGAAATCAGACGATGCGTATGTAAGGATGTCTTGTGGTCATAAACTTCCTCTAGCGAGTGCTGCGTGTAGTGATAATTTAGTAGAGGATATGCCGGTTGTTCAAGGTTTTCTTGGTAGTAAGGAGGTTCAGGTGATGAGAGATTCTGGGTGTGACGCGGTAGCTGTAAGGAAGAGACTTGTGCCAGAAGAGAAATTTACTGGAGTATATGACAAATGTCGTCTTATTGATGGTACGGTGAGAACTTTTCCTGTTGCATGTCTGGATGTTGATACACCATATTTCACTGGTCATGTTCATGCTCTGGTGATGAATGATCCTGTATATGACTTGATTTTGGGTAATAATCTTCGTGGGGTACGTGAACCTAAGGATCCTGATCCTGATTGGAAACCATGTTGTCAGTCAAGTGTAAACACAGATGTCGAGGGCCATGGTGAAGTTAGTAATGTGATGAACGCTGTACAAACTCGTAGTCAAAAGGTGGCAAGTGAGAAACTCAAGAAAGCTCTTAAGGTACCAAAGGTAGTTACTGAGATTATTTCTGCTGATGAGTTGCAAAAGGCTCAGGCTGATGATTCAAGTTTGAATAAGATTCGCGAGTTAGCAGAATCGGGTGAAGTAAAGGTGAGTCGTTGTGGTGGTACATCAAAGTTTGTGTGTAAGGATGGTATTTTGTTCCGTGAATTTCAGTCTCCATCTGTCAACTTTGGTGAAAGTCTCAACCAAGTTGTTGTTCCTCAACCATTTCAGTATGCAAGTTATGAAGTTGGCTCATGAAATGCTCTTAGGAGGACATGCTGGTGTGAATAAAACCACTCTCAAGGTCTTGAAACATTTCTTTTGGCCTGGTGCACAAGCAGACATTGGTAGATTGTGTAGATCATGTGATATCTGTCAGCGAACATTTCCCAAAGGTAGAGTAACAAAGGTTCCTCTTGGTAGTATGCCGATCATCGATGTTCCCTTCAGTCGTATAGCGATGGATCTTGTTGGTCCTATTTTTCCGTCTACAGAGCGAGGTCATCGTTTTATCTTACAGTAGTGGATTACGCTACTCGGTTTCCTGAGGCAGTTCCGCTTCAGTAACATAGATTCGATATCAGTAGCAGAGGCACTGCTGGATATTTATTCCAGAGTTGGTTTTCCCGTGAGGTACTTAGTGATCAAGGTAGGCAATTCACGTCTGAAGTGATGGCTGAAGTCAATAGATTGTTATCTATCCGTCAGTTAACCACAACTGCTTGGCATCCGATGACAAATGGGATGTGTGAAAGGTTCAATGGTGTGTTGAAAGCTTCTTTGAGAAAGATGTGCGAAGAACGTCCTCGTGATTGGGATAGGTATATCAATGCATTACTTTTTGCGTACAGAGAAACCCCTCATGCTAGTACTGGGTTTTCTCCGTTTGATCTTTGTACGGTCGATCTGTGAGAGGTCCTCTTGGTATGTTAAAGGAGTTCTGGACAGGTCAGATAGAAGAACCAGAAACCAAGACCACATTTGAGTATGTTCTGGATCTGCAGGATAGGTTGCAGAAAACATGTGATCTTGCTAGGGAAGAGATGAAGAAGTCTCAAGGTAAGTACAAGATGTACTATGACAGAAAGGCTAAGGCTCGGAAATTTGATGTCGGAGATGAGGTATTGTTGTTGCTCCTACAGACCATAACAAACTTCTATTACATTGGAAGGGTCCATTTCCTGTGGTAGGTAAAGTAGGTAGTATGGATTACAAGGTGGATTTCGGTACCAAGGTGAAGACATTTCATGCAAATTTACTGAAGAAGTATTTTCAGAGAGATACTGATCAACCATCCAAGGTAGTGGCTGGTCTTTTACAGATTGCGTGTAGTGCCATCATTGAAAGTGAAGTACAAGAAGAGTCAGAAATGTCAGAGGAAGATGATGTGTCTTTGACAAATGAAGATCTTCTACAGATTCCATCTTTTCAGGCTGAAGAAACCATAGCTGATGTACATATCAACCAAGACTTGACAGAAGAGCAGAGTTTGGAAGGGAAGAGATTGCTAGGTAACTATAGTAGCGTACTAACCGACAAACCAGGGTTTACGCATCTAGGTTCGCATGATATCAAACTTACGGATAGTACACCGGTTCGTACGAAGCCATATCCTATTCCATATGCCTTACGAGACTCGGTGAAGGAGGAAATCAAAACAATGTTGGAGTTGGATGTGATCGAACCATCAACTAGTCCATATGCATCGCCACTGGTTGTCGTCAAGAAAGCAGATGGTAAGAATCGAATATGTTGTGACACTCGCAAAATTAATGCGATTACAGAATTTGACGCAGAGGGGATTCCTTCTCCTCAAGAAATCTTTGATCAACTGGGAGATGCACAGTATTTCTCAAAGTTAGACCTCAGTAAGGGTTATTGACAAGTTCCACTGACTGAGAATGCCAAACCGCTTACTGCGTTCCTTGCTTTTGATCAGTTGTATCAATACCGGAGAATGCCGTTCGGGCTCGTCAACGCTCCTGCGACATTTTCTAGGATTATGAGGAAGCTGTTGAACAATCTTGACAAAGTAGTAAACTACATAGATGACATATTAGTGTATACAGTCACTTGGGAAGAACACTTGGAGAAATTGAATGAACTTATGAAGAGGCTTAGAGATGCGAACTTGACTGCTAAACCTTCAAAGTGCTATATCGGCTTTGAACGTGTCGAATTCCTAGGTCATACTGTTGAGAAGGGATGTCGTCATCCAAATCTAGATAAGTTGGAGGTCATACAGAAGGCTCCACGTCCTGTGACCAAAACACAGCTGAAGCCATAGCGGTACCATTGACAGACAAGACGAAAGCTGGTGAACCAACAAAAATCAACTGGGAGAGAAGCCAAGAAGTAGCATTTCAGACCCTCAAGAGTATGCTTGGAAAAGCACCCATTCTACATCTACCAGACTTCCATCGTCAATTCATTCTACGCACAGATGCAAGTGATGTAGCGATCGGAGCTGTCCTGTTCCAGGAGTTCGACGGTGTCAAATTTCCACTTGCATATTTAAGTAAGAAGTTGAACAAAGCACAGAGAGGATATGCGATAATGGAGAAAGAATGTCTTGCCGTTGTATGGGCAATTCGCAAGTTAGAACTTTATTTGTACGGACGAGACTTTGTCTTAGAAACAGATCATCAACCACTGCTATGTGTAAAGCGTTCCAAAGTTGCAAATGGTCGGATAATGCGCTGGGCATTGTCATTGCAACCATATCACTACAGGATTGAGGCAATCAAGGGAAGTGACAACATTGGCGCAGACTACATGAGCAGGATTTCACATGAATAAGGTGATGTGTATTTTTGTGTAGCATTGGAAATTCAAAGGTAGAATTTGTGCAATGTACATTGGAGAAGGTAAGAGTCATGTGAAAAGTAATTTTGAGTATATATCTTCTTGGTGAAGACGGGTCACAGTTACAACTGTAAATCCGCTTAAGGTTAAGTGGTAGATGGTAAGTTGTGGAAAATGTAAATCCACTTATTTTTAAGTGGTGATTGTGTGTTATATGAAAATTGTGTAGCCACAATTTGTTTAAGGGGGGACGTAAATGTCATAATTGGAGTTGATCCCTTAAAATAAAAGTGGATTGTTTTCTGGGTATTTCACCTTAATGTCATGATCCCTTAAATCTAGTTACAGGTATGTGCACTGAAGCTTGTAATCTAGATGTGGTGTGTGTATTGTATGTAGTGGTCAGACCTGGATCCTAGGTCAGCCCATTTCTTTTGTGGACAATTCTTGAGGTATTGTCAATATTCAGATTTTTTGTGTGTCATGTAAATTAGTTTCTGGCTTGGTGGATGCATGTTCACAGAAAATCTGGGCATTCAATTTTAACATCCGATTGAGATAAGATCTGCTGCCCATTTCACTGAGGAAGTGAAATGTTGTTTTATTCAGCATGATGGATATTTCTCTATACTAACATCGTATGGCTAAAAAGGCTTTACCAGTTTGCGATGCTTCATACAGAAAGATATACCAGGTCTTATGGAAGCTAGAATCAGCAATAGAAGCTAATTTGTGCCTTGTGTTTGAGTCGGGTTTGGCGAAGTTTAAAATGGTCATCGTGGTTGAAGCTGACACTTTAACTTTTCCAACTTTGTGAGAACCATGCTGGTTTAAGACATTGTTCGTCCGTACATGGGTGTGTATACTCTACTCTTGGACTTGGACGTTGGGAACTGTTGTTTTCGTCGACATTCTGCATTCCATGTAATTAACTGTTGGTTGAACTAGGCGTGGCTACGTGTGTGGTATCATTGAGAATGGATTCAACGCACTGTATAACTGCCAACGTTGTGATGGAACTCTAGTCATGTAACGACGTTTAAAACGTATCCTTTCCAAGTCCACTTGGTATATTTTTTTTATCGCAAGCGATTGATTAAATTGAGTATACTCATTATTTAGTTTCATCTAACTGACTAGTCATAATATATTTAACCATTATTGCCTTTGTGATATTTATTTATTTTTCATGCGTATAAGAGAACTTTTTTTTGAAGTTTTTATTATAATCCTTTTGTTGCGTGACATTATTCCGTCTCTTTGTTGTTCACATTATTGCTGCGTGGCTTTGCTTAGCGTCGGTTGGGAATTTCAGTCCAATCCTGACAATAACTCTACTTCATCAATACCAATATCAGCAGTAACATAACATAACATAACATAAATTTCATTTATAAAGCGCATAAGACTGAAGTTTCGATGCGCTGTACATCAAATAAAAAGCACAGGAAGATATACAATGTGCTAGCATAAAGTTTCAAAAAATACATCGAGATAAAAAGTATACAATAACATTATAGAAACATTATAAAATACAATATTATAACATAATTGAGATAAAAGGTAGAATGACATTATAGATATATTATAAAATACAATATTATATCATAGCACAGAATATGAACATTGTCCTCCAACAAGCAAAGAAGAGATGCATGGTGCTATAAATTCAGATTAAATAGATGAGTTTTGAGTTTGTTTTTGAACTCCGATGCAGTAGTGGCATTGCGAATAGAGTCTGGTAATTTATTCCATTGATACGAGCAGCGACAGAGAAGGCTCTGTCACCATAAGTCGCGGTGTTTGTACGCGGACCGGGTTTGAGAAGAGTCTGTTTTGAAGATCTGAGAGAGATTGTTGTGGTAGGAGCATAGTCTGAAATGAGTTCAATAATGTATTTTGGAGCGAGACCGTGTTTAGCTTTGAAAGTTAGCAGCAAGATCTTGAACAGTACACGATGTTTAACTGGTAACCAATGTAGCTTCCGGAGGACAGGTGTAATGTGGTCACGGCGCTTGGTGAGAGTAACAAGTAGATAGCTCTACTTCATCAATACAAATATCAGAAGTATATAGCTACTTAAATAACACTGATATCAGGATTACGTAGCTACTTCATCAGCAGGGTTTACTTTAACGCACAAAACATGCATATTTACGCGTTCAAGCACTTTTCTGACTCCTTCAAATCCATAGTCCCCAAGTCCAATGTGTACAAAATCTTGAAAACGTACGCGTTCAGATATTGCAAGATTTGAATAGAGAAACACCCGATATTGTGCATTTATTCTCGGCTTTTGGCATTTAGGACCTACTCCCGATATATAGGGCCCATCACATTTTGTCAGCATCGATCCATGTATGTTTTAGTGATTGCGAGTCTCTAAAGTTGCATAGTGTCAGTTTGAAATCTTGCAAATTGGGTTCGGGTCCTTTTTTCTGTTTAAATGATGCACCAAATATGTCTTCAATTGGACTTTAATTTTGCAAAAATTTTCCCTCTCAGGGGGGAACATCCCCCTCAGACACCCCCATGCGTAGTGGATAAACAAGTGACCATTTTCGCTTCTGCTTTCGACATTTGCCAATTTAGGCCCTATGTTTAACACAATTTATAGGTCTAATGGGGAAAACGTGACAACGAAAGGCTTTATGGACCGTCATTTCACAATTTTCGGCTTTTCAACTGCTCAAACTTTAATTTTACACAGTAATAGTGCCAAAATGGTCCACCAAATTGCTTCAATTAGGTCTTCATTTTGCAACATTTTCCAAGTTCTAAGGGGGACCATCACCCTGCGTAGTTGATAAACAAATGGCCACTTTCACTTCTGCTTTCGACAACTTGCTGTCCATGAAAGACTCCATGGACTGCTCATTTCACATCGTCAAATGTTCGGCTTTTTAAACTAAAATTTTACACATTAATAAGTGCCAAAATGATCCACCAAATTGCTTCAATTAGGTCTTCATTTTGCAAAAGTTTCTTACTTCTCAGGGGGCATTTTTAAATATTATTATTTTCTTCTAAAATTGCCCCACCCTTTTGTGACTGCTCTAGATCAGCCACTGCTCCAAACAGATTTCTTTTTTGACTCGGGGTGAAAAAATGTCTTGAAGTATAGCACCTTATAGCACCAGCACCTTTTGGAAAAAGAATAAGTTTATGATACAACATTTTTGCCATTTTGAAGCTAAACTATTGAAATATGGTGCAAAAGTGGAATAAATTCGCGCGAAGTGCGCAAATTTGTTCACTTTTGGGGCTAAAATGGCCAAATGTGAGGTTAACTTGGTCAGAAACCCACATACAGGCATCAACATTGGGGGATGATTGTATGGACCATCCCCCTGGCAACATATTGGGGGAGATTCCCCCACCCCCTCCGGATCTACGCCTATGGCTCCAAAAACACACATATTGTTGAAAATGTCTTCAAAAATAATATTATAAAAATACCCCTTGGGCAATGTTTTTGACTCCTTCAGAGGAAAAATTCGCAATTGAAAGGGTAAAAAAAAATTGAAAATACCCCTTCAGCAAAATGCTTAAAGAAAACCCTGTTCATCAGTACCAATATCAACAGTATATAGCTACTTAAGTAACACAGATATCAGCAGTAGATAGCTACTTCATCAATACCAATATCAGCAGTAGATAGCTACTTCATCTTTACCAATATCAGTAGTGGACGACTACTTCATCAATACCAATATCAGCAGTAGATAGCTACCTCATCAATACCAATATCAGTAGTAGACAGCTACATCATCAATACCAATATCAGCAGTAGATAGATGTTTCATCAATACCAATATCAGCAGTAGATAGCTACTTCATCAATATCAATATCAGCAGTAGATAGATCTGCTTCATCAATACCAATATCAGCTGTAGATAGCTATTTATTACCAATATCAGCAGTAGAAACAAAAGAAAGCTCTACTTCATCAATACCAATATCAGGAGTAGATAGCTACTTCATCAATACCAATATCAGCAGTAGATAGCTACTTCATCAATACCAATATCAGCAGTAGATAGCTACTTCATCAATACCAATATCAGCAGTAGAAACAAAAGAAAGCTCTACTTCATCAATATCAATATCAGGAGTAGATAGCTACTTCATCAATACCAATACCAGTAGTAGACAGCTGCTTCATCAATACCAATAACAGCAGTAGATTGTTACTTCATCAACACCAATATCAGCAGTAGATAGCTATTTATTATCAACACGATATCAGTAGCATACAGCTACTTTATCAACACACTTCTTATTTTGCTAGTTTCATTATCATTTTACCTGCCTCCTTACATTTCTAGTCTACAGCTATAGTTTGCTGTCAAATTTCAAAATGAATCATTAATTTATGATACTAAAACTGGTATTACCTGGCTGACATGACACCTGAGACAGATTATAATATATTGATAATTGATATTTTATTTATTAGTTCATAATCTAGCTGAGAGAGTAAGACTCTAATTTTATAACCAGTGTTCTTACTTGCTGCATTTCAAATCATGTCTGCCATGCTTGTCACAGTTTTCAGAAAATGGGAATTGTAATGTCATGGTTCTGTTTCACAAGAGAGCTTGGATTTCACTTTCGATTGTTATTATTAGGCTATTCCTGTTGAAATACATACACCCTGTATGGAAGACATGATCCACATATGGAGTGTGAATTTCAAATGGGGTTACCTGAATGAGTGACTCCGTTTGAAAATTTGCAGTATCGCCATGGAAGTAACATGGTACTACACATTTGTTTTCATGAATTAAAAGCCTGAACTGACCACCTCGCACCTACCTACCTGAGATAGGAAGTTCCCGTCAGTATTACCCAATGAATTTTAAAGCTCTATAGCCACATAATCTATAGCCTGCAGCGAATGTGCTTTAGTATGGTAAACCTAATGCAGTAGGTTAATATGGTAGGGACTGGGAAAATGCACGGTTTGGCTCATCCAAAAACACAAGTGTCAAATGTTGTAGGAAAGAATGTTGAAGGAGGTAATGATAGGGAAAATGCACACATTGACTCATCCAAAAACACAGTTTTAAATTTTGAAGGAGGTTATAGTAGGTGCTGAAGAAATGATGCTTGGATGAGCCACAAAAATTTCATGTGAGTGTTATTTCTACTTATATCTATGAATATTCTCAATCATCCAGGTAGTTGAATAAAGTTAGATTAGGTTATAAATCTTTGCAACTGGACTTACTGTTTTTGTTGACTACAGTATCACGTCATATCTCTGACGCTTCATCAGGCCTAGTGATGTGAATTGGCTCTGTGTTAATGACCTGTGACGCCACGGTGGTAGGAGTGACGTCACACTGGAGTCGCCGAGGAATTTTCCTGATCGTTGGTTCGTAGCTGTGAGACAGGTTGTGGCGTAGTCCCCCTCCGCGATTCAAAGTTGGTTCCTCCCTGCGAACATATATTGCTTCCTTTACCCCTCTTTCGAACCACCTATGTTCTTTGTCGAGCACAATAACGTCTTTATCCTCAAAAGTATGCTTAGCTGCTTTGAGGTGCGTATAAACGGATGAATCGTTTAACCCTGTTGAGCTGTTGAGTGACGTCACTCCTACCACCGTGACGTCACAGGTCATTAACACAGAGCCAATTCACATCACTAGGCCTGATGAAGCGTCAGAGATATGACGTGATACTGTAGTCAACAAAAACAGTAAGTCCAGTTGCAAAGATTTATAACCTAATCTAACGTTATTTCTACTTGTTTGTATGAATCAGTTAAAATCTTAATACTAATCACGGCGTGTCCGTCCGTCCGTCCCTCTGTCCGCGCGCTATCGCGTTCGCGCGGTTCGCGTTCACGCGGTGCACTGTCGCGTGCTCGCGGTGCGCTATCGCGGAGTATCAACGGGAGTGTGCGCGGAGTACAGTGCGCGCATCGGAAAAGCATTACAGTGTGACTAACAGAGCTTAACAGGTGCATCTCATCGGACCAATAATTATAGGCCTTATTTTCAACACATATTTCAATACCGAACACGTGCATATAGGCCTATTTCAGCAGAACATGACTATTTAGTATCCTCCAGAATGGTTAACATAAAAATTATCCGTTGTGGTAAGGCCTATAACCGCTTTTTTGCGTTCACGTTTCTACTTAATTGATTTCATTACTTTAGTAACGGCCTATATCCACGTCCAGATACTACTTTCGGTTTCTCTAAATGTGGTAACAGGGTAGGGCTTGGAAGAGGCGAATGATGGGTTTCCAAATTATCGGTAGGCCTACCCAACTACCGAAATAAGCATCACACCTATAAAACAAACAGAGTTGATTAAGTTGTGTCAAGTTGGGTCTTGATCATTGAGAGACGCATTTCATAGTAGTTTAAAAAGTCAGGGCAGGTATATGGGTAACGGGTTTGGGTAATTAGAAATAGGCCTATTACGAGAAGCGCCCAACCCGAGAACCGCGAAATCTAGTTTACACTAATATTAGGTTATGGTAAGGAGTGGGAAAATGCATAATCTTCTATGAACCCTTTTCAAGTGCACATGTCTGTAAAATTTGAACTCGTGAACTAATAAGTAACATCATGAAATTGACAATCAGAAAAGTAAAGAAAAAAAAATCCTATCTTTGGCAAAAAGCACAATCAAAGCCAAAAAGCGCTATTGTGCTTTCTGGCAGTCATGGGGATATGCTTTATAGCAAGATATTTTCAAGATATTAATTTTGTGTGATTTCAACAATTCTGAATAGTTTGCTGCATATGTCTTTTATTCACAGGTTCAAACAGTCACACGTTAAAGCTTATGTATCAAAATATTTCACAGGCTTTTAACCATGTTAACTTAGCGGTTCTGAAATTAAGAACAGCACAAAAATAACATCTCTGTAAAATTGACCCTTATACAGTAGAGCTTTTCAATAAGCTTCTTTTGCTTTGACATTTAGTACTCAACTAGGGCTTGAAATCTCCCTGATAAATACTAAACCACCTTTCTAAGGCTCAGTTGTACTTCAAATGCACTTGCCATGATGCAGATTTCAAAATGCAAAATTCTTCTGTTTTAAATTATATAGGAAAACTGACTTGGGTGATGCATGTGTGTGGATGACAAGATGAGAAACATGTGATGTGATGTGATGTGATCAGATCAACAGACTCATATCCTGTTTTCCAAAGTTTGAATTTCACTTTCTTCAGGTTGTGTTTTAAGATTTAATTCAAAACCACAAATTTAAAAATCTGTGAAAATATCTTTGGGTTGATGTGCAGAAATAATACCTCTAAAATATTGTGCTATGTACAGTATGTAAATCTTGTTTGGGAGCAAGTATAGATCATTGACCTGGGATCATTGAATTACCTTCAGTACAGAATTCAGCAATCTAGGATCCAGTTTCTGATACTTTATACTCTTTTAATCAAGTTATGTTTACAAGGTAGTCAGTGACGGTGGATTTTAAAACCTGAGAAGTTGCAAGCAGTGTGGTTGAATAATGACAGTGTTCTGTGCTGGATTTTAGAGTTGCATGACTCTAGTCATCTGTAGTGGCAGCTGAGACTATACAGTGTTAGTTGTGACTTTTGACATTGTCTTTTGAAATGTATCAGTTTTGAAATAACCCAATTCACAGTGACACCTATCTAAAGTAGCGTCTAGAAAAGTATGGAACTCTGATCTCTTGCTCTGAATGCGCAGTTGCGCACCTTGTTAATGTATCACATACGCCGGGCTTTGTGCTCGCTTCATGAGTGCCGTTAAAACTGTTCATTATGTTATTGGCAGCAGAAACAAATTTGTTGGAAGCTGCTTTGATGCTTGTTATTAATGAACTAAGGACTAATCAGAATTAATGGTATGTTTATACTTTTCAATATCAATGCAGGCAAAGATTTATATGTTATCAGAATTTATAATGGTCAATTGATTAATTTCATAAATAACAAGGATCGACCAAGCATCAATGGTCAATCGAAAGATCGCACTTTGTTTCTATTGCCTTATTTTGCATTTGTTGAAATAACTGATAATATAACTTTTTTCTTTTTGGTTTTGTTTGCTGTTTAACAGGTGATGAAGATTGGACCAATCAAGATACAATAGTACTATAACCAATTTGTCTGTCCACAAATATCCCACCATAAGTGCAGCAATGGCAGTCATACTGTTCATCTTAGCTGTGTTAGCATTCCTTGCCTTATATTATCTCTATCAACCGTCCGCAGCTCAACAGTCCAAAGGAAACGGCATCATTCGACGAGAAATCAAATTCTTCGAAACAAGCGTCTTCGAAGCGCTAGGTCTGACAGTCGACGAGTGCAACACATTTGTGTCATTTATAGACCGGTTTTCAAACTATAGCGAAGTTGCTGAAGCAGTTAAACATGCCGGCCTTGAGAAGAGTGATATAATTGTGGGGATTGATTTTAGTGCAAGTAACGAATGGCAAGGACGCAAGACGTATAATTCCAAATGTTTACATGATGTAACCAACAACAAGAGTTTTAATCCTTACCAACGTGTGCTATCGATATTAGGAGCTACTATGGAGCAGTTTGACTCCGATCATCTTATACCGGTGTACGGGTTCGGGGATAAGAACACAAAAAGTGCCGGAGTGTTTTGCATCAAAGATCACGATAAACCGTGCTACGGATTTGTGGATGTATTAGAAAGTTATTCGAAAATGTGTCAACATGTGACTATGAGTGGACCTACGAGTCTTGCACCTGTTATTATGAAAGCAATTAACATAGTGAAGCTTAAATGGTCCTATCATATCCTGCTTGTGATCACAGATGGACAACTTAACAATGATAATACATCAGTGGAAGCCATTGTCAACGCTTCAAACTATCCCATCAGTATTATAGTCGTAGGCGTCGGAGATGGACCATGGGACAATATGGAGAATTATGACGATAATTTACCGATGAGGAAATTTGATAATTTTCAGTTTGTGAATTTTCATCAAGTGTGTCAGAAGGCTAAGTATGCGAGGCAGGTTTTGCCCTTAACGCACTCATGGAGATTCCTGATCAGTACAAAGCTATATGCTCATTAGGGTACTTAAAACAAAGAGCCAAAAAGGAGCTTTGAAATGTTTTATATTTAGCCGGTTTTGCCCTTAATGCACTCATGGAGATTCTTGGTCTGTACAAAGCTATATGCTCATTAGGGTACTTAAGGTTGTTCTGAACCCTGGAATTATGGAAACTTGTGGGCCTCATAACTGCTAAATTGTTGGTCTAAAGAATATAAAAGTATACATTTTTAGAATGACTAAGACTTGATGAGTTCATCTGTGAGGTCAAAATGGGGCCAAAATGCTCATTTTTTGGAGAAAATCCAAAAAACTTCTTGTAATTAATTTTTAAAAACTAGATAATTTTATCTTTTTTAAAATTTTGACCAACTTTGAGAATTTGCACCAAATATGGTAAAAATGCTAAATTTTCAAAAAAATCATAAAAAAGCCTGATATTCGCCCAAATTCCAAATATTTTTGGTGAAAAAATTGACCTCACAGATGAATTTATGAAGTCTGCCATTGTAAATATGCTTAAGACCAACAATTTAGCAGCTATGAGGCCTGAAAGTTTCCATAATTCCAGGGTTAATACCACCCTTAAAACAAAAAGCCAAAAAGGAGCTTGAGATGTTTTGTATATGGCCGGTTTTGCCCTTAATGCACTCATGGAGAATCCTTATCAGTACAAAGCTATATACTCACTTGGGTACATTAAACAAAAAGCCAAAAAGGAGCTTTGAGATGTTTTGTATATACCATTATATATATTATATTTTATCCAACTGAATATTTATAGAGCTGTATAGTGTGCTTGTAATATGAGTATGGTGTTCCAAAGAAGTATAGGCCCTATATACAAATCATGGTATGTACTTTGGGCTATTCAAGTTGAAATCTATATACACCCCCTATACCATATTGAAGACATGACCTTAATCTTCCACACAGAGATTGTGAGATTACTTATGGGTGACTGCATTTGGAATCTTCATGCCCCCTGTGTTGGAGATTAAGGTCATGGAATAGCCCATTTTTTGACAGCTCTGTACTTAAATGCAAAACAAATTTTGTAAAATTTTATAATATTTAGGTGACATAAACAAGTGCATTGAGTCCTTCGTCATATCATTCTTTTTTAAGCTGCAGTAAGCAATGTTTAGTTGCAGAATTTGGAGGCTATTTGCCGTAGAAGTGATGATGTAACAGGATTAACTACCATAGCAATAGGTTAAAAACAATTTTTGAATATACCGCACTGCACTAGTAGGTTCACATGGTACCTCTGCATTGAACTATAGATGTCAAAGAACATGGATAAAGACCTGGATTGTAATTTTATCCATATCATGCTGATAACTCACACATGTAAGATTAGTATCTTTGGAAATAGCAGTAATTTACTCAATCTATGATTGCAGACATAGACAGGTGATGAATGCAACCTGCTTGTAAGTTGTAGTGCAAGGCAATATATTACAAAATTGTTTTAACCTATTGCTATGGTAGTTAATCCTGTTACATCATCACTTCTATGGCAAATACCTCAGCATGTTAGTCATCACCAAAAAGAAAAGACAACTCACAAACCTTTGTAACGATTAGGCTATAGGTTAATAAATGCATATCACTTGTTGGGAGTGAAATTGTACAAAATAATGCATGCATACTGAGATGTTGATGCGTCTAATGCACGAACCCCGAAGGGGGGAATTCATCAGACACATTGTACAATTTCTTGAGCAAGAAATGACACACATTTATTAATCTATTTCATACACAGGGAAAAAATCCTGGATTTTGGTTATTTTTATAACAAAATTGTCAGTAAAGTGTTGGAAAATACAAGCAAATATAAATGCATCAACCCGCAAGAAAAATAAACGCCTCCGAAAGCACTACGCAGTGTGCGCGCCCATGCATATATTCACAATCAATGCATTGTTTGCAGTTTTCTAACGCTTGCTCGGATTGGTTCAATGAGAACCAATTTTAAAAACGCATATGTGACCAGATCTGATCCAATTGGGCTATAGTCGGCAACAATGAAACTGAGATATAAGCAAAAATTGAGGAGAAAAAGACAATAAAAAACAAAAGAAAATGTACATATTAAAGATTCATTACTTTGCAACCAGGTCAGAACTGGGGATTCAAAATCAGTAAATGTAGGTACTGAGCAAGTTGGTAATGGTAGTTACTCAATTTTCAAAATATCCGACTTCAGCCTGAGTGAATCAGATTGGGTCACATTATCATTCATTACTGTTCTCAGCTGCAGACTGCCTCTGATAAATCTTTGGAATAGACAAGTTAAGTGTCTTTGCATCTCAAGTTGATAGTCAGTCAGCATGCATAAGTGGTGCTTTAGGCTAACCATGGGTGTCAAAGTGCACTAAGCTTTATATCCACCATGACTGGGAATCCTTACTGATTGTTAATTATAACATGTGGATTTGCATAGTCTACAGACATAAAATGAAATAGGCTATTCCAGTTGAAATCCATACACCCCCTATGAAAGACATAACTTAAAACTCCCACACAGGGGTATTTCAAATGGAGTCCCTTTAATTCACACTCCCTGTGTGGGAGATGAAGGCCCTCTTCCATAGAGGGTGTGTGGATTTCAACTGGAATAGCCCAATGCAAATGCTCAGTGGCCAATGTCTATTCATTTGCAGGGAATGGATTTGTTTCCCACTTATATACCTGCTAAAAAAAACTGTGAGAGTTATTTTTTTTATGCGAAATTTAAGTCCTGTATATTGTAGAATACTATGTGATATCACTAGTCAGCCTTTTCCAAAATTCAACATTGATGGCAAGACTTACCTGCAATCTTGTACGAAAATCGTTGGTGTACTTGATGTTTTGAAGATCAAATTCCTGTGAATTGAACATGAGATTGAAAATATATGATACATTTCATAGCTTATGTTACATACTTGCATACTCCCCTTCCCTCCCCTGGAAACAATGTTGGAGCCCAACCACCTAATTCATTATTTTTCAGCATTCAAGATTGATTAAGGGGAGCGGAGATGCACAAAATAAACAAACTGTCTCAACATTTTCGCAACCAGATTGTAGGAACTCCAGTCATCCAACATTGTTTGAAGGGGATTGAGGAAAGGGGATTAACTTTGCATATGCAGATTACCTGTGAGGATTTCCAGTATATTGTCAAATGTATTTTACCAATCATTACCATAGCTACCAACTATACTGATTTCCAGTACTTAAATATACTGATTTTACTAAAGAATAGTACTAAAGAATATTCTGAAAATGTTAAAGAATACTGTCAATACGTATGTATGTGAAAGTGAAAATACTGACTTGAAGGCTTTTTTAAACTGTTTAAGCTGATACCTTGTCTCAGGGTTTAGAAGGCTGGTAGATCTGCATTTCTTTTTGTTGATTGAACAACTCACTCTCTAGTGGATATGTATTTTTTTGTGTGCAAGCTAAGCTACTACATGTACGTGTGCTGTACAATATGCCATTTTTTGTTGGCAAATTTTACAGTTATTAAGATTTTTTGTAACTTTGTAACTATGAACCTTCCAGCTGAAGCCTTCCTATTATGTTTTATAAAATAGATTTTCTTCTGTTCATAGAAAGAACATGAACACAGAACACAGCTGATTTACATGATTTGAGACCAGATTATATATATTGAGGGCTCATTGCAGAACAGCCTCATCGGCTTCATTTTGGACATTTTGTCTCATGTCCCACTTGAGTCTGCAACTTAGTCCCATTGGAGATAAATAAGGTTATGGTTTATTGGTTTGCAGCTGAATTTGGGTTAGAAATGGACACAAGTCTCTGTTACCACTGGAAATTTCAATTTTTCTGAAAATATCATTTTTGCTAATAATCGATACGAAGCATTCATGAACATTTGTTGGAGCCTGTTCAAAAATCTTTTTTGTGTGCATTTTCCTGTTGCAATCAATGCTGCATATTCTGCTCTCTGTTGTGAGTTTTGGTTCCTCAGTTGCATTTTCAGTTCTGCGCTGTGTTGATCCACTCAAATAAATCGCAGGGTCAGTGCAGAATATACTCTGATCAGCTCGTAATATGCGGCGCGGGAATTATTTGGTGTGTGTTACTGTGCAAGTCAATAAAGTCTAAATTTACGCTCGTGTAAATTTACAAAAGCGTGCGTCATTGCTGCACCCAGCTGTGTGTATGCAATTCCATATCAATCCACGATGTTATGAATGCCGCCTATTACGAGCTGATCATAGTATAGTTGTATCAAATATAGTGGTCAGTTTGTATAAGATTTCGCCAAAAATGGTGCGTACGACTATGTTGCACTAACCTGTCGAATAAATTGTTTGGGGCTGTGTTCTTCTCTGCATTAAGCACATTGTGAACTGTTAAAATGATGAAACATATTGGTGAACATTTTGAATCATGTTATATGTTACATATAAGGCCTAAAAAACATGTTTGATTGGCATAACCCTAGACTTTTTTTCTTATTTTTTACAAATTTTGGATAAAAAATTTTTAAAAATGATTAAAATTTAAAAAAAAGAAGAAAAATTCATGATTTTCAGCTTAAAATGTGTGTAAAAAAAAATGCCGGCCGACCTACCCTAATTTTTGTTTCATGTTACGCCAATCAAACAATTTTTTTTAGGCCTAATACTAGAGATTTGAATAAGTACAGCTCATTATTAAAATATATAAAGTGTGGGGGCTAAAGGTGTAAATACCATGTGCTGCTGGCTGCCTTGTGTGATATCTTTTCTGAATGGATGTTTGCTTTCAACATCCTATTCCATGTACCGTATTCGTTCCAATAAGCGCCCATGCCCCAATAAGTGCCCACCCAGGGTATTTTCAATTTGCTAAAGGGTACTACTATAGTGTTGAAGTGACGGATAGACGTTGATACAGTGAAATAGCTGGGAATAGAAGTCCTGTGTAAACTTGCAATACATTTTCTGCATCAGAAAAGCTACTTAGTATGTCTCCGGACCCTTTTATAAGGAGAAAATTAGGTAAACCATATAAAAAATAAGTGCCCATCTAAAATGACTTTGTTAAGCACCCTGGGCGCTTATTGGAATGAATACGGTATTTAGGATACCTCTCTAATTAGTCAAATCAATATTAAAGGCCTATTCAGTGATCCCAGCGCAAATGTAAAAAGAATTAAAAATGTTTAAAAATTACTTTAAAGTAAAGGGTAAGTCATTCAAATTGTCATTTGGTATTTTTGAATTGAAAAATATGGCAAAAAATAAAGAATACAGCAGTATTGACGATGTTGAAGCCCCCATTCAAATACATGTATCTAATTTATTATACTGTCAGTATATAAATTACAGATTCATGTAAAATGTCTTATTTTGTCTTTCATACATGGCTTTCAGCTGATATTAACAGGCTATGTTAGTACATCTATGACAATGACAACGGTACCAAAATCTGAATTTGGATGATTTTTACGATCATCCGGATGAGCAGATCACTGAATGGGCCTTTAATACATACCGTATTTCGTCGAATAAACGCCCCCGGGGGCGTTACATCTTCCCAAGGGGGGGCGTTTATTAGAGGTCATTTTAGCACGAAAATTCCCGTTAAAATCATTAGGTAAGCTTAAAAGTCACGCTAAAATGACGAACTATGACCTTTTGACACTGACTTTTGGTTCACTTCCGGGTTCGGATGCAGATTTTCTCTGCTACTCGCGACCATGTGAGCAACTTGGTAAGCTTACTACACAAGATAGCATGGAAATATCGGAATTTTTGAAACATCTTGGTTGAAAAAAAGTGGTGGGGGCGTTTATTTGAGGCGACTATTCGACGAAATACGGTAAAATGCACAGGGCAGTCTTTAAAATGTATTATGATTTGTATACAAATTCTTCAAATGAACATTCCTCTATGCTAACCAACTGACTTGCCAAATATAATATTATGTCAAAATTGGTAGTGTGCTAACAGTGGGCTATTTTATTTAAAATCCACACTCCTGCTGTGGAAGATTTTGGAAATATCTTCCACAGGAGGAGCATGAATTTTGATTGGACACAAGGCAGCTCCATTTGAATTTCATACATCTCTGTGAAAGATTCAATCCGAATCGTCCACAGGGGGAGGATGAGTTTCAAATAAAGTTGATTATTGTGCTACTGCCAATTCATACTCCCCCTGTGGAAGATAATTCTGAAATATTCCACAGGGGGAGTATGGACTTTAAATTGAAGAGCCCATTGTTGTTATATTAATCTATACAACTTATGTGTACTGATCAGAATGCAATATGATATAAAGTTGATATTTTTATTTGTATATAACTAAATAGCAAGACAATCAGCTTTCCAAACAAGGTATATCCAGCCAAATATAAGTTCTTGTACTTTGAACATAAAGTAAATATGATTTTTATCGTGTTGTAAATATACGATTCAATATACTGTGTATTCATGCATAATCATCAGAGCTGTAAACTAAGTCATTATTTAGACACATATATATTTTGTTTTATGATTATTTAGACACATGTACATTTTGTTATTGTATTATTATCTAGACACTTGTACATGATTATTTTAACAAATACAATTAAGTTTTGGGTTAAACATAATGAGCAAAGCTGTTCTTACAATGATCATGAAATGCTCCTTTAACATATTGGGGCCATTTCACTAAACTTTTAACCCTTCATAACTCAAGTAACCATTCGTAAAGATATGAATACCCAATACTAGACGTAACTTTACGAAGGGTACCTGTAATAAATCCCTATTACTTGCTAAGGGTGCCATTTGTAAGTAAGTTATGTGAAATGGAACTTACGACTCGTCATAAGTTACAAAGGATTTTGAGACTTAAAAAGCTTCCTAAAGTTTAGTGAAATGGACCGCAGGTATTAAAACATAGAGCACCTACATTAACCACCAAAGCTTTTCATTTGCATATATTTTAAGTTATAATAAACATATCTTTATCAAATTAATATTTAAGTAATGTTTAATTGGTTTAATTCTTCAACAGCTCAAATAACAACAGGGTTGTAGCTACAGTGGGCGGTGGAGCCCACCACTCGCTTCTGGAGCCCACCATGCACTGAAGGTTCATTTTGATGCCAGAGCCCACCACTCAAACTAAAAAAACATGTGTATTTTACCAAATGTATCTGTAAAAGTGTCCACTTTTGTTGAAATCTTACTAAATCAAGCAAATTGTGTAAATTGCCACCCTGCACTTAAATTCTGCTAGCTACAACCCTGAATGACATTGTCATCAAATGATGGTTTGTGAATGTTGGCATTAAAAGTACATATAATTTTATCCTACATATTGACTGTCAGATTTTGCCTGTATCAGATTGCATTTCCTGTCATGTTTCTCCATTTGTTTGGTTCATTAGCCGATTAGCACATTTCAACTGCTTAGTCAGTGCCAGAGGTGGGTAAGTGCAGTGGCTGCCATGTGTAGATGAGTACAATTATATACTGTGTGTAAATTGCCAAATGTTCACAGGGCAGCTATTGCACTTACCCAAGTTTCTGTCACTGAGGACATCCACGGTTGTAAGACAGCAGCAGAGAGTGCTATACAGCATACCTTTGCGTATGGGGTAGGGTCCTCTATTGTAGGTGTAATACCAGGTCCACGGTTAGTCAATTAACTTTCATAATTTAACACAGAAGTCCATGTTTGGATTATGATATGTCTGTGTGCGTGGGTCCACGGTTGTCAGTGAACAACCACACACACAATATGTGCCCATCCACCACAAACTGGTCGTAAAGTAGGCATTTTCCATTTTGAGATACAATCAAAAACAGTATATGGATTTCTATGTAAAATATAGTAGGAATTTGACCTTTGATGAACCATAACTTCACTTCCAGATGTCAGATGAAGCTGGTTGAGGTGTCATTTTAAAGATGAAAGTGAATTCTTTCAAAATCTGCAATAAACAGAAAATGATCTAGAGCCGACTTTACTACCACTTCGTGGTGGATGGTCACATATGGGTCCACAGTTGTTGGTGAAAAAATGCAGAAAGTTTAATTTTGATGAATTTTAGGATGTTCTAGTTTGGCTTATCACTGAGAGTCCATTTCAACATGTTTTTTTTTTTTTTAAATTGTCACCCCATAGATTATACCAGTGATATGATCCAGATAATTTTTTGCCTTACCTTTAAATATAATAACCTCTTACACATAATTTACTATTAATACTGCGTGCCCTGATGATGGGCTTTTACCAGGAGATTATGATGGATTGACCCATTACTATCACTTCATTAAAGAGAGGAAGGGGAAGTAGATTAATGAGGAAAATACTATAACGGGTTAACTTTTTGTGCTACATTTATTTTTGCGCTTTTCGCATTCCAAGCTGCTACTGCAAAAATAACATGTGTGAATATATTCCTTTTGTGTATAAGTCAATGTAAGGAAACATAGAATTGGGAATTTAAAAACAAGGGAAACAGTTCATTTTTGACAAAGCGTAAAAATTAATCGTGCAAAATTTTCCACTTTTAGAGTTTAAATTTAATGCATGCATGGGAAGTTTAGATGATAAATATTTTCTGCTGAAATCATATTGAAACATAAAATTGATGCTTGTGAGGTATAACCATAGCCTTATATTGCTTTGATATGTCGACATTTGCAGCAGTTAGGGCCCATGTCATCTAACCCTAGTCTTTTGGTAAAAAATTATGTTCTTTACCTAATGACTCCCTACGCCATATTTTTTTAAGGTCCAAAAAACCCCGGGAAAAAACCCATCTCGTACTCAAAGATACCATTTTATGCAACATCATTTGAAAGTAAAAAATTCTTACAAATGCAAAGAGAGAAATTTTGTTAAATTTGTATTTTTCTTGTCATGCAGTCATCATCATAAAAATCAAAAATGAAATCAAAAACAATTTGTAGTTCTACTGTGCCACAAGTATGAATATGCTTTGTTTATTAAAACAAACTACTGATTTTCAGTATATCCATTTCATATGTGAAAGCAATAGAAGCCATCTAACACATAACCTAATACCAATATTATGTAGTCGGGCGTAGCATGGTATTAGCTTTCAAAGTGACATGGATTTTCATAATACTTTTAACTATATTACTTAGTCTAACTGCATATGATGCATGTTTTACTGAATTGAAAATGAGTACAATCATTAATCAGTAAGTTTCTATGATTTGTAAAATTGGGTGACTGCACTTTTCAGTGCAGTGCTCAGTAGTGAGTGATCTTTGGCCAGTCATCCAAACAAAGTTGCTATAATCAGTGCCAGATAAAAAATTACTAGTTTGTATCTAACATCACCTGTCAATCAAACTCGGAAACAATTTTTACGAGTTGTTGTTATGATTGCGATTCTGAATTCAGGGTGTAAAACAGCGTGTCTTATGGATAAATTATTTTTTGAAGGCACTATGTTAACAATGCCTAGAAAAGATTCTTTTTAGTTTGTAAAGTAGAGTAATTTTTCACCATTTTCTGTGATTCCTTTTTTCCGTTGATGGCGCATGAATCAACCTTCCTCTCATGTGGTACTAACCAAACAAGGGTCGAGGGGAGTTTTCCAGTGATGACAGATGCAAACTAGTCTTTTGAATTCAGTATCAGATTACAGTGCTCTGCACAACAAGTTTACCATCCTAGAGGAAGCCTGTATACCTGGGTCACTCCATATCAAATCAAGGAGGCGCCCCACCTGACCCCCTCAGATTAGCTTTACATTTTAGTCATATGTTGTACCTGTAAAAATATTAAAAACCTGCAAATTTGTGGTCTGTAGCTCTTACGGATTTTCTGTGGCAGCCATTTAAAGTTGGAGTAGGGGGGTCTAAATTTGGACCCAAAAGTTGCCCTTTAAATAAATTTCATCTTTGGGCGTTTGTGCCTTCTTTATAAAAAGAAAGAGAGGTCTGAAACTTTGCATACACACTAACTGCATGCCCAATTTGTCAAAAAATGAAAAACATTACATTTTTTCTTGCATATTTAATGAGCCCGTGACACAACGCATAATTACATAATTTTTTATTTTTATTTTTTGACAAATTGGGCATGCAGTTAGTGTGTATGCAAAGTTTCAGACCTCTCTTTCTTTTTTATAAAGAAGGCACAGACTCCCAAAGATGAAATTTATTTAAGGGTAACTTTTGGGTCCAAATTTAGACCTCCCTACTCCAACTTTAAATGCCTGCCACAGAAAATCCGTAAGAGCTACAGACTTCAAATTTGCAGGTTTTTAATATTTTTACAGGTACAACATATGACTACAATATAAAGCAAATCTGAGGGGGTCAGGTGGGGCGCCTCCTTGATTTGATATGGAGTGACCCACCTATGCAAGAATGGAGAGTAATGAATCAGGGCAATCAGAGTCAAGTGTCTCGATCAAGGACGCAATATACAGGCTGGGTCGGGACTTGAACTCATGATTTGATATTTTCGGAAGTCCTACATGTATGCACTATCACTAGACCAATCATGCTTGCAAAAAAAGTTACCTAATGGGGTCTTTAGGGTTACAGCGTGGTAGAAACTGGAAAATTTGTGTTTTGGGTTTTGACAAACACTGATAGGCCTGTGCAAAAAAATCCCACATCCTGTAGTGTAGGGAAGGTAGAAAATTGTGTCCTACTCTGTAGGACTAAAATTTACGATGCATATCGGACCATACTGAAATCTCATCATGGATGGAAAAGTCACAGTTGAATGGATTGAACTTAAATTCCCAGGGACTTGCTTGATCCAGAGTCCATTTTAATGAATGAAAATATAAAATTGGAGATTAATTTTAATTTTGAAATTAATTTGTGGTCATCATTTTGAAGATTATGATGTGTTGACACTGTTTTAATTTGTAATGTAAAAAATCTACACTTAACATTTGTAATATGTGATGAAATCAAGCAAAATGAGTTATTTGTCAAGCAAAATCAAAATCCAGTTTTGAAGTTCATTTATTTGATGCACATTGCATCACAATTGGACTTACAGTTCCAGAGATATATGGTAATTTTAGTGTTACTACTCGGAACTATAAAACACAAAGGAAGATTTACCACTTACTAAAAATCATTATACATTTGATTAAATATAACTCAGCCCCCTGGGCTCAGCCCCTTTAATCATTTTATATAAAGAAATACATAATTATTAAATGTTAACAGCCATTCCAAGGTGCTACAAATGTAGTGTAAGAATTCTGTAGTCCATTTGGATTCCCCGAGATACTTCCTTTTTGTGCTGTGTTTGATGAGGTTTGTAGTTTAACCAAGTTTTTGGTTTTCCAAATTAATAAATAAATGAAGCAATTGGTTTAATTATCAGTTTGAAAAGCTGAGTTTTTGGAGAGCTTAATGGTATTGCCTGAGAAAAACATGGTTCCTCAAAGTGAGAAACTTTGCTTGTGTTTTACTTGAAAAACTAGTAAACAAATGGGCTCTTTCATTGAGAAAACAAGTTTCTTTGCAAAAAATGACAACATGGGTCTTTTTCTTTTATTGTGTAATAACTTACCTTCTTGTTGTGTAACTTTTGTTCTTCATGTTATCAGCAGTGAACAGGAATCTCGGGGTTGTGCATTATACTTCCGGGGGTGTCACTCCCATTGTGGCCTGTACACCATCCGCGATAATAAAACATGTAAGGCCAAAAAAATAATTGTTTGTCTCAAAACTCACGAGTGATTTGAAAACAAATGCAAAATGCAATTTGTTTTTTTATTTCCACAACTTTTTTCATGGTATTTTGAATTAAAAAAAATTCTGTAGGCACGATACGCGCATACCGTGTTTAGGGTGTCAAAAACATGAAAATTTGAAAAAAAAAGGGTAGCAAAATTGCAATTGCTAATACGCGGAAAAGAAATTTAGGGTATGAAATTTGATGCAAGGAATAAAATCCATGTTTACGGTGTCAAAACAGGTGTGTGTTACCTGTTTAGGGTATCGTTTTAGCCCAGGGTTAAATCCTTGTCTAGGGTGCTTTTCAAAAGTTGATTATCGCGGATGGTGTACAGGCCACAATGGGAGTGCCCCCCGTCCCCCCGGATTATATTCATATTGTTGTTAAGTACACTAATTGTAATATAAAACTTGTAACCAATTACAGCAGTAAACACAATTTGTAATCCAGATCATGATATTGGAATTTGATGCTGTAATGTGTACTACTTTGGTAATATGGTTTAAGGTCATTAGTATGTATTTCATTATGATTATACTATGTCCAGTGAAATATAGATGATCCTTGAAAGACCCGCTCTAGTAAAGGGCCACTGCACTATCCACAAGCCATCAACACAACTGTTTATGCTGAGGTGGTGAGCAGATCCTTGGCCTTCGCCCCTGGTATCTTCGCACTTCTTTTGCGCTAACGCCCTTACTGTTTGGACATCACAATCTGATGGAACTAATCAAGTTCTATTACAAACATGTCATCAGTGCAGTGTGTATTATTTTGAATCTGTGCGATTTTGACCTCACAATAATTTTGACCCATTTCACAATCTACACATTTTTTTACTAGGCCTATGTGTTGTAAAATCCAAATTATGAATAATTGTGACACCTTCTGATTGACATAAATTTTGTCTTGGGGGCCCCTTTACACTAAGAGAAAGCCGCAAGTCAATTTTCAGGCATGAAAATTGTCTGCGTTTACAAGGATTTCAGTGTTTTTATTTTTCATGTTAAAAAAATCCTTTCTTTTTTGAAAAAACATTTGCCAACATAGGCGTTGATAAGTGGTGGTGTTTTTTTTATGTATCATTTTTAAACTTATTTCTCGTAAAATTTATCTCCCAGAAAGGCTTATACCGGCTGTGGCTTCACCCCCTTGTACCCCCATAACCCCCAGGCATTGCCCCTAGACCCGCTGTGATCTGCACCAGCTATGTTTCGGTGGTTTGTTTTTTTTTTTGAAGACCAGTTTTCATGCCTGAATAATTTTGACTGATTTTTATTGTAATAGAGGCTTAAATACCATAAATTAATTATAGGGAAAATTAATTTGCATAATTGGTTAATTGCAATATTACCATATGAATGTAAAATTATAATTCCTTATTTAAAAAAAAAACTGTAATATACATTAGCTTTGTGACAAGACCACCCTAGTGCACATTCTGAGCAAACAGCTTTAATATGAATAATTATTATAATAATTAATATGAATAATGAATAAAAATAATCTGAATAAAATGATGCAATTAATGAATTCATATTATAATGTCAATAAATTGATTATAACCCATTGTATGAACTTCTATGGGTGCTTTTACCTTTGCATTTATTTGCATTCTTGTGTTTACCAATTCCTTGTTATCATGTGCATGATCTATTTACATTATAGATATGAAATATAACAATATTCCCCCAATATAGCGTATGTTATCTGTTGATATTGCGACAGAGTTTGTAAGTGTTAGCTACGTACACGTAGGTATATTAAAGTAGTACTTCACTGTTTCAGTGATTAGCAGTGTTTTTTAAATGAGATCGATAAAAACCTCAACATGTTCAGTTAAGGGATCTAGAATGAGCGTTTATATCGTTTCGACAGTATTTTTTTGTGGGACATGAGAGCACCTCAGGCGTGTCGAATTGCATTCTGAATACTGAAGCATGTCTTTCTGATATCAAATAATTTTCATTTTTGAAATTCACGATATAATACAAATTTTATGACAAATTATTAAAATTTGATATTTTTCAAATTTTGATATATAACAGTCCTCGAAATAAATTTTATAAATCTAATGATTTATTCTTAAAGTGTATGTAGCTGGGAGAAAAAGCAGACGATCAATTGAAAATTTTGACCTTTTATATTGAAGATGTGGATTTTTTCCCAAAAAGACCTATTTTTTTTTGGTGTTTTGGAAAAAAATCCATATCTTCAATACGAAAGGTCAAAATTTTCAATTGATCGTCGGCTTTTCATCCCTTCTACATACACTTTAAGTATAAGTCATCAGATTTATAAAGTTTACTTCAAGTACTGTTAAATATCAAAAATATCAATTTTTCATGATTTGCCATAAAATGTGTATTACATTGCGAATTCAAAATTATTTGATATCAGAAGGACATTATTCAGTATTCAGAATGCAATTGATATGTCTGATGTGCTCTAATGTCCCACAATAAATACTGTCCAAACGTTCATACCCCTTCCTTAAGAGAAAACACATTATGTACATAATATTAGTAAGTCTAATATTTTGTTGAGAGAGCTGTTTAAATCTTTGTTCAACATAATTATGTCCATGAATCCAATTCATATTTCGCAACAATATAAGTTACATTAAAGCAATTAAAATATGTGGACAACCGTTGAAACTTTTCAGCACTACTTTAATTCTAATATTGGCTAATGACATCATTGAAGTTACTTATTAACTATAGACTGCTGGGCGATCATATGATGAAAACGCCTTTCTAGCTGACGCAGTAGTTATTAGCAGGTCTAAGTTTCAGCGGTACGGTACTTATAAAGTTGGACAATTTCATCCAAAACTCCAGCAATATATGTCTTCTTTGGGAAGGTAAGAGGCCAGTTTTAATATTAATATGGATTTATGAAGGGTTTCAAATGTCATACCGATAAATGACACGTCTGTTTTGCCCGGTTTTTTTAAGTTTGCCTTGCGAACTAGTTTCAACACTTTTGAGCAATAGCATCCCAGCACGCTAGTGGTATGTTAAACCTTTTATGCCGTGAGGGGTTCTAGTGCAGTGGGCAGTGGGGTGGGGGGGCAGGCGGTGCCCCGCTCGTCAAGGCAGTCGGTTCATGTAAGGCCGTCGGTAGACTGTAGGCGTTGGTGGAAAAAAATTGGGTTAACAATAGACTATTTTATACCCAGGGTGACAGAAAAAAGAGGAGAATTATAAAAAATTGATGACAAAAATTTTGTGTTTTTATGTTGGTACCACCTAATATCCTAATTTTTTTTTTCTTTTTTTTTTTGCTCTTCACTTTTTCAAACAATGCAAAAAAAATTTGGGTCAACAAATCACAACTTCCGTCGGCAAAAATATTTCCGTCGGTACATTTACAAGTTGTGCCCCTCTGTTCCAAAATCCTGGCTACGCCACTGTTCTAGTGGCCAGGTTGGTGTATAGTAGGAGTCGGGGAAGGGTGACCGAGAAGGGTAGCATTTCAGGTTGTCGGGAATAGCATAGGATCACAAATTTCAAAACAGATTCAGAGAAGAGAAGTTTTTACAACACCCTTTAAAAACATTTGACAATTTCAAAATATTTACCTTTATATTTACGCATCTCTAAATTAAGAACCAGGAATGCATTGCATGGGTTTGAGCCAGGCCCGTACGCAGAATTTTTTTTGGTGGGGTGCTGATTTTGAAAAAGTGGACTTTTTTCCCAAGGGGGGGGGGGCAATTTCGTGAAAAGTGGACTTTCGTCCCAAATATTGGACTATTTTTGACCAAAAAAGCGTAAAAAACCTGGGGGGTGCGACGCACCCTCCTGCGTACAGGCCTGGCTTGCGCTCGGGTTTATCCACCTTTCGATCATTCTCTACAGTGGATGAATTCAAATTCAACTTTGTTCAGCAAAGATCTGTCAGGCCATCAAACTAGTGTTTTATGGATACCTGCAAATCTGAGAAATTATGCATTCAGTACTCGGTGACTTTGATACAGCCTCCTTGCTCATGATTATGGGTAAATTCAAAGAGTTTCACCTTGGGGATCGGTCTGTGTTTGATAATATTCAGATGGTAAAAGATATTATTTTGTGTATTATATTTGTGTGTAAGTTTCATTTGTTTTCTATAAATCAGCAAGTAAGATAACAATGGACCTCAGGCAGGTTTTTGGTTTTGGATTCTGAGTCTTAAGCCAAATGTAACGAAAGTGGACTTTAAACAGACCCAAAAGTGGTCAAACATACTCTGTGCCGAGATAATAGATATCGATGACAAATATACAAACAAACTAAAAAGCAAAACAATGCCATGTAATACCTTTGGGCCTACATGGGAGCCTTAATTCCCAGGAATATCCTCATCAGGACTGAATGCCCAAGGACAGCGCTACATGTCTTGCCCCAAATTTATGACATTTTTGTAACATTGTTTATAGGCATTTATCTATATTTTTTTAGCTGTGTGTTCTTTTTTTTTTCTTTCTTTCTTTCTTTCTTTCTTTCTTTCTTTCTTTCTTTCTTTCTTTCTTTCTTTCTTTCTTTCTTTCTTTCTTTCTTTCTTTCTTTCTTTCTTTCTTTCTTTCTTTCTTTCTTTCTTTCTTTCTTTCTTTCTTTCTTTCTTTCTTTCTTTCTTTCTTTCTTTCTTTCTTTCTTTCTTTCTTTCTTTCTTTCTTTCTTTCTTTCTTTCTTTCTTTCTTTCTTTCTTTCTTTCTTTCTTTCTTTCTTTCTTTCTTTCTTTCTTTCTTTCTTTCTTTCTTTCTTTCTTTCTTTCTTTCTTTCTTTCTTTCTTTTTCTTTCTTTCTTTCTTTCTTCCTTTCTTTCTAAGACTTCTTTATTTATTTATCTATCTATTTTTATTTATTTAATTAATTTGGCACAAAGGTAGGTACACTTTTTGGTTACATGTTTATATTATCACCGATGTTGCGCCCAAAACCTTTGGCCTTCAGCTGGGTGGATGATTTAGGTCAACCGATGAGGAAGTTGCTTGAAGGCCAAAGGTTTTGGCCGCAATGTCGGTGATAACATCTAACCAAAAAGTGAGTTTTTTCTGGTTGACAAGATTGAATTAATCACAATTTAAACATTTCCCAGATGACTGCGAGTATTCACAGTGTTAAAGCCATATTATAACATTTCTGTAAAAATAGATTAGTATTCATTTTCCATAAAATGTTAGCTTTTACTGTTAGAAATGTCCCCTTTTAATTTTGAGCCGAACAAGTGCGGTAAAGCATAGGAAAATTGGAATTTACTCCAGCGGTTGTAATACGGTACGAGCATTGGGGGGGGGGGGTGTGTGTATGTGTATCCCGCACGCCGTGTACGTACTGTGCATACGTGTTCAACTAATATTTCCATCGTAATAATAAAATGCCGGTTCCATCGTTTTATTCAAAATCTCGGATTTTGACAAAGCTACAGCACCTAAAGTCTTAATTTTTGCAGAGTATCTTTATTGACCAAAGTACATTACAATCGTGTAAAACGAGAATTAAAAAAAAATTTGTCATTCTCGTCAGCAAATGTTATAATTATGGCTTTAAAGTCATAATGTACGATCTTATAATATGAATTTGGTTAATTTTTTTCAAACCTGATTTTTTTGCATATTTGTAATGTTTACACATGTCACAACTTGCACCTAAATGGAATCAGCCAAATTTGTTGTGTTTGTAGGTAAACAGAGCGAAGTTTGACATAAAGTCATAATTCAAGAAATGACTTTATATGTCCGCCCATCGAACTGCATGTTAAACGGCCAAAATAACAATATATAGCATATAATGACAAATTTAAAATTTGAAGGAAATCAAACATAATTAAGTCAATATTATGGTATAAAATCATGTTACCTTGTCATTGCATACCATCTAGCTCATACCTGCAACTCTCGCCTAAAACACAGCAGCAACTAGTTGATAACCAAATGTTCAACAACTACTATTTACAAACCTCCATCAGTGGGCCTTGCCAGGCCTAGGACACGGCCACTACCATGACTACTTCCCACAGACGACAGCACAGGAATTGATCAAGTAAATGAGGTAAGTCTGTAGATATTTCAAACCTTAATTGCCAGCAGTTTATATACCAGAACTTTAAAGCCGTGGCCCTGTTTCTCCAACAGTGGTAAAACATAGGTGTATAAATGACAAATATACAAATAAACAATAAAAGGAAAACAATGCTACCCTTAGAACCTTCTCAGGAATATCCTCAGAACTGAATGCTATACTGTTGCCAGTGCTACCATGTCTTGCCCCAAGTTTATTGTAATATTGTTTATAGGCATTTATTTCTTTGATGTATGTTATTATGGTATTAAATCATGTTATGGAATCATTTCACACCAGGTAGCCCAAATCCACAACTCTCTTGCTCACATTTCATAGGATGGCAACCTCCATCGCAGTGGCGTAGCGTGGGTCATCATATTGGGGGGGGGGGGTGCATGTTTTTCCAATATGGTACCTAAAATTTCATTATATTGATTTCCAAGTCCAGATAGATCAGTCTTGGGGTTTGTGATGAGCTGACCCTGAACCTCCAGCAAAACTGTCAATGGGTATGACCTATATAGTTTGATCAGCTCATAATCGGCGGGCCTTATAACGTCGCGAATTAATTTCAATATATTTTTTACACTGAATTCCCGCCGAGCTGATCAAAGTACAATTTATAGTCAAAATTTACCCTCCTGTGTTACTCTCATGACTATGATGCATGTTCAATCTTCATCATTTTCAGACCAAAGACCAATCTATACCACCAAGCATACAACAGGAATCTTTAAAGCCTTTAGTAGTACTCAATGGTCACTCAAGTCTTTTCGGGATAACATGGATAAGCTCAAGACAGCACAAGGTGAGGATATTACTTCTTTCCCATCCTCAACTGTAGACACTCATTTACAACTTCGTTATTTCTTAACTATATTACAGCGTGGTCACCAAAATAATTCAACAAATTGCTGAAAACTATAGCTATTTTGCTAACCAAAACTTAATGGTCTTTCGGTGCAGATTTATTTAAGAGACTAGAATCTTTGAGTAAAAAATTTCCAAAAGATGTAGATGGGAGCAAGCAGTACTGGCTGCACCCCTTTCCAACTAAGCCAAACTATTTTAGGTTCCTTAGATGGTATCAAAACTTATTCAAGATGTTCCCAAAATTAAAAAGTGGCCCTTAGCGCATAGGGGTCAATCAAAGGTCAGCACAGGAGGCAGTAGTATAGTCAGCAGGGGAGGGGGAGGAGCAGAGTGCCCCCGACAAAAAATGAAATAGGAAAGTGCCCCTCTGAAAAAAAAAAAAAAAAAAAAAAATGAAAGAGAAAATCGGGAAGGGAAAGAAATGGCGGCCAGGAGTCAGTTTTCCACCAAAATCACCCCAATCATGGGGCGAAACAGTGTAAAAATACAAACAACAATTGTGCGATATGCGTGCACATTGTCCAAATAAAGCCCTTTTAACCCTGATCATGGGCCAAAATAGTGCAAAATACAAAAATAAAGCCTTTTTTGGAAGCTGGAAGACTTAACATGTACAGTCTCTCTAAAAAACGGGTACCGGTATATGTACATTGCCCACTTGTAATACCGGGTCAAAATGATGCAACCGTGAAATTTGTTTTTCTTTGTTCCGAATTTTTATTTTTTCCCCACCCCCCCCCCAAGAAAGCTGGTTACGCAGGGGTCAAATTTCAAAATTGCTCAAATTTTGTTAAAAGCCATACCAAAGTATTTGTCTCATCTCAAGGATTACATATATTGCCCCATATCATTCTTGGGAAAAAAAGTCAAAGCCGGGGGTAGTCAACTTTTTTTTTGCCACACAGAGGTCAAATTTTTTTATTCCCCCAAAAGCTGGCTATGCCCTTGCACAGAGGTCAAATTTCAAAATTGCTCAAATTATGTTAAAAGTCATACCAAAGTATTCCTCTCATCTCAAGGATGACCTACAGTGGTGTAGATTTATTTTTGACATGGGGGGATGGGGTTGGAAAATATATCTTGAAGTAATGTGAATCCAGCGCCTTTTGCCGACAAAATAAGTTTATGGTAAAAATGCGCAAAATATTTTGCCATATTGGTGAAATATGGTGCAAAAGTGGAATAAATGCACACAAAGCGTGCAAAATTTGGCATTTTCGGGATTTATCCCCCTATCCCCCTGGGATCTACCCGTATGACGACCTATTTGCCCCATGTCATTCTTAAAAAAAAGTCAAAGCTGGGGGTAGTCAGGTTGTTTTGCCATGCAGAAGTCAAAAACTAAAAGTGCTCTGATTTTCAACGAAAATGCATTACAAATTATTTGTCATGTAAGCTAAAATTGTCATTGATTTGGCTGTAGCATAGCTGTTAAACGTAACTTGTGGGGTTTTTTTTTCATGTTAATGTTTTACTCTACTTATATAGTTGTGTTGGTCATCTTTGTATTTTAATTTAAAGATAAGGCATCAGATGTTGACTTTGGTCATGTTACACAACTTCTTGAATCGGATGACCTCCAAAACTTATTCCTTCAACTTGACATCAGTCAAAAAGACATTGAGAATGCAGAGAAAAATGCAGATTCCAATGATGTTGATATTAAAGCAAGATTTGTCTTAATATCCGCATGGAGAAGAATGAATGGACAGGCGGCTACACGGCAAGCTATACTTGATGCATTAGGGAGGTGTGGTTACATTGAAGCCAAAGAAAACCTGGAGGATTTTTGGAGTGGAACAGGTAATAATATTAATTAATATAAAGTATGACAAACATTACGTAATACAAAATGACTATGACAAAACAGTGGTATAGCCAGGTTTTGGAATGGCAGGGGGTATAAACATATGTGGGTGCAAAAGTGCCAACAAAAGCATGACTTCAAAATTTCCACTAAAAATGTTGGAAAATACAAACAAATGTAAATGCATCAACCTGCAAGAAAAATGAACGCGTCCGACATTTCTGCGCATATTACGCGGAGTGTGCACCATGTGCAGAGTAATTATACACAATTAATGCATGGCTTGCATTTTGTTGACGTTTGCTCTGATTGGTTCTCGCTATCTAAGAGTGTATGAAATTCACTTAACATGACTGTTTGCTAATGGAGTTTGCTTTTGGAACTCCAATAGTAGTGGCTTCATAATGATAATATGTTTTAATTGTGCACTAACATGAAATCATGTTTTCTTGATCAGCAATTAAACGGAGCCATTCAGTTTTGTATATATTTTATGGTAGTTTCGTCATACAATGATATTGTAATAAATGCTATCATGTTGTTTGGTTAATCTTTGTTGCAGTTGCAAATGTCAAAAAAGATATCAGACGCAAACTTTTATGAAATCATTGAACCACTTGGATCAGAAGAACTATGCAGATTATACCAAGAAATTGGTTTGACGCTAACAGATGTTGAGAGAGCAGAAAAAAGAACTCAAAGTAGCGATGTACAACTTAAGGCAAGATCAGTCATCAGATGGTGGAAGAAAACAAATGGAAGGAAGGCAACTGCTGAAGTACTTCTTGAAGCACGCGAGAGTTGTAGAAATGCACAAACTCACATGCAAGCAATGAAAGGTATTAAAATATGAATGTGAAACTATATTTATTTATATTCCCATTGATGTCAGAAAGTATTTATTTCTTGGTTATTAGGAGAAGATGCAAAATCGACCAGCGATACATGTATAATTCACTCCACCGGCCACCCCACTTTTTCATCATGCAGAATATAGAGACTGGTCATTTATTAGTGTGGGTAGATGGAATGTCATTTTGACACATTAAAATGTTCAATTTCCAAGTTTTGTGTATTATTGGAACAAAATCCAAATGTTTGATATATTTCTCTCTTGAGAATTGACTCTTTGGCCACATGATACAAATTCTGTCATTTGATCATCATTATTTAGGCATGTCATTGTTTTGGACCGAGATAGCCAAAACTAAAATTTCTAAGGGATGGGGCTTCTGTCCTGAAAATTTCTAAGGGATGGGGCTTCTGTCCTGAAAGATCCTATTACTTCTATTATTAATTTGTCTATTTTAACCAATTCAGTTCCTGTTGAATTGAAGTGTACACGTGTCACCCCAAGGTAGTAGATCAATGGTTGGTAACTATAGGCCCATCAGCATACTAAGTGTGATCTCAAAGATTCTTGAGAAGTCTGTGCACAATCAACTTTACCAGTATTTAACTGACCATCATCTTCTTTATTCCCATCAATTTGGTTTTAGAGGTACTTACTCTACTGACACTTGCCTTATTCACCTCACTGATCACGTGCGTACACAGATTTCTCAAGGCAATTACACTGGTATGGTGATGTTGGACCTACAGAAAGCCTTTGACACGGTCAACCACGATATTTTGTGCAATAAGCTCCGTGCAATGGGGATTGAATCAGTAGATTGGTTTAGGTCTTACCTAAGTGAGAGACAGCAGATAGTCTGTGTTAATAAATCCAACTCCAAACCTATGGCAATTACATGCGGTGTGCCCCAAGGCAGTGTCCTGGGGCCACTTTTATTTCTCTGCTACGTCAGCGACATGCCGATTAGTGTTGACTGTAAGCTTTTACTTTATGCAGACGATAGTGCATTGCTTATTGACGGCAAAGATCCAAAGGAAATTTCTTCCAAGCTCAGCAAGGAATTGGAGTCTTGTCAACAGTGACTTATTGACAATAAGCTGTCTCTTCACTTGGGTAAGACTGAGGCCATTCTGTTTGGTTCACACAGGAAATTGAAGAAACAATGTGATTTTAATGTCATGTGCAATAATGAACCTATCCAATCTACCCAATCTGTAAATATTTGGGTATCACATTAGATCAGTACTTATCAGGTGAATCAATTGCTAATATGGTTCTAAAAAAAGGCTGGTGCAAGACTCAATTTTTTATTCAGACCAAGCTCAGTTTCTTGATCAAAAAACTCGCAAAACTTTAGTGTCTGCTTTGATTCAGTGCTATTTTGATTATTCTTGTTCTTCTTGGTTCTCTGGTCTTTCTAAAAAACTCCAAAATAAACTTCAAGTCATGCAAAATAAAATTGTTAGGTTCATTCTTGGTCTGGACTCACGGACACATGTTGGCCAGACTGAACTTGATAGGCTTGAGTTTTTAAATATTGTTGATAGAGTTAAACAATTGAAGCTTAACCATGCTTTTAAAATTTTTAATAACATGTCTCCAGATTATCTGAGTGACCATTTTATAAAAGTAACTGAAAGACACCGGTATAATACCAGGGATAGCCACCTCAATTTTGTTGTTCCAAAGTTTCATGGGCAAATTAGTAGTACCACCTTCCAATACACTACAGTCAAGGCCTGGAACTGTCTCCCAAGCAATATTAAATCCATCAATGGCTATGCCAACCCTTACCAAACTTGAATGCATTCATGTTGTATTTGGAATGCATTCGGCAGCATTGTGGTAGAATGCATTATGAATTCAAACAACCACAACCTATATAACCACAACCATAAGGTCACAAGCTTAGTTTTTGTTGTCGAATGCATTCCGAATGCAAAATAGCATTCGAAAGTTGCCCTCAATATGCACGAAATATTTAAATGAGTTCGAATGCATTCTGAATGCATTAAGCTGAATGCATTCTGAATGCATTCGCTGAATGCAGCGAATGCATTCTGAATGCATTCGGATGCAAATGCTAATACATTGTTTCCTGTTGCATTCGTTTTCAAACGAATGCATTCAGATTCAAACGAATGCATTCAAATCAATCGAATGCATTCAAACAATGTAATGCAATTGGAGCAATGGGCATGCATGTCTGATGATTCTTTTATGCTGCAGCTACTTGTTTTTCCAATGAGGTTTTGCATAAATGATGGGAACTTTCATGGGTCAATCTTACCTTGTTTCATGTGGTTGTTTGACGCTTTAAAAACACTCAAGATCTACTATATTTGTTGATCGTACGGGTGGTGATCCTCCGAGCCTTAATGGGATTCCCGCACACTGTGTGGCAATCCTCCGCTGTGGGAGGTTTAATTGCCAAACACTGTATGGTGATCCTCCGAGCCCTCGTCCGTCGCAACACTGTGTGGCAATCACACATATAAATGGAGGCCGTACGTACATTATCTACAAAATGTATTAGTAAGGGGCTGTGCAATAATTACGAGCCCCCAGGGGGTAAAATTCCAAACAGCGCTCCAAAAATTGCTTGCTCCCCCCCCTTTCGTCCTGCAAAAAATTGCTTCCCCCCCCCCCTCAGCCTGCCAAAAAATCTTTGCCCCTCCTTGCACATCATGCCAAATTTTTGGGATCCCAATTTGCAAACCTTATTAATGGTCGAGCACAGCTAGCAGGAAAATTTGCATATTTAAGGGAAGGGATATGAACGTTTGGACAGTATTTATTGTGGGACATTAGAGCACATCAGACATATCGAATTGCGTTCTGAATACTGAAGAATGTCCTTCTGATATCAAATAATTTTGATTTTTGAAATTAGCAATGTAATACACATTTTATGGCAAATCATTAAAATTGATATTTAACAGTACTCGAAGTAAACTTTATAAATCTGATGATTTATACTTAGCGATATATGTAGGTGGGATGAAAAGCCGACGATCAATTGAAAATTTTGACCTTTCGTATTGAAGATATGGATTTTTTTTCCCAAAACACCAAAAAAAAAAGGTTTTTAGGAAAAAAATCCATATCTTCAATATGAAAGGTCAAAATTTTCAATTGATCGTCGGCTTTTCCTCCCAGCTACATACACTTTAAGAATATATCATTAGATTTATAAAATTTACTTCGAGGACTGTTATATATCAAAATTTGAAAAATATCAAATTTGTATAATTTGTCATAAAATTTGTATTAATATATATCGTGATTTTCAAAAAATGAAAATTATTTGATATCAGAAAGACATGCTTCGTATTCAGAATGCAATTCGATACGTCTGAGGTGCTCTCATGTTACATAAAACATACTGTTGAAACGTTCAAAACGCTCATTCCAGATCCCTTAAGCGTTTCCAAGCGTTTTATTCAAAAGGCACCCCATAAATGTGTGCCAAAAATTGCTCCCCCCTTTGCTTGTCCTCCCCCCTCTTGCTTACGTACGCCCCTCTTTCAGCTCGCCAAAACTTTCTTGCCCCCCATTTTACCCTCCACCAGGGCTCATAATTATATTGCACAGCCCCAAAGAACTATAAAGTGTACAAATTCTCACTTACTTGCTTGTACTACGTACGTTATGTATACGTATTTACGTACATAATAAAAAAATAAAACAATTTTGGCTAAATAATATTCAGCATTTAGTAACTAGTAGTTTCACGCCTCACGGCGATCGTCAGACTATTGCTCTGTTGTTGTTATGATCCTTGATTACGGAACCGAAAAAAATATACGCAAAGTAGGCCTACGCGGATAGGCCTACGCATAAAGACGCGTGGATATGAAACATACGCAAAGTCGACCCACGCGGATAGGCCTACGCGAAATAGATGTGAATTTCGCGCGAAAATTTAATGGCACCGCAAATCAAAAATCAAAACAACAACTTAATTGCGCCTATCCGCGTGGGTCGACTTTGCGTATGTTTCATATCCACGCGTCTTTATGCGTAGGCCTATCCGCGTAGGCCTACTTTGCGTATATTTTTTCGGTTCCGTAATCAAGGATCATAACAACAACAGAGCAATAGTCTGACGATCGCCATGAGGCGTGAAACTACTAGTTACTAAATGCTGAATATTATTTAGCCAAAATTGTTTTATTAAATTAGCTCTACCTTGTTAAAAATTGGTATTGAGCACTGTGAAACGACTATCGAGTGACTATTTATGTTATTTACGTACATATGTACTTTATGTACAGCATACGTCAGAGATACATACATGTAGAACATACACCTGGATTACATCTGGCATAATATTACAAAACTGTAAATTTCAACAGGAACCCATAGCTATATGCCACAATGACCATTTATATAAGCTTATAAGCTTACCTTAATTGTTAGATTCATGAATATTCTCCTCTTGGAGTACTGTTGCAATTAATACCATTTCCTATACTAATACTGCACATTGATCTAAATATAGTCCAGAGCCTTGGTATGTATTTTATTCACAAAAAAACAAACATTTCCTGTGGTAATATCACAATACCAGCAGCTCACATCCATACAACCAGGAAGCTAGTGGAGACTATAACTGCCAGTATCAACTGCCACTTTTGTAGAATAAAATGAAAAAAACATGTGATGATCATGTGATCATCATTTGTGGTTGGATTAGAATGCAACCAAATGCAACACGAATGCAAAGATTTTTGTTGAAAAAAGTCTAAGTCCTTAGTTGTCAGATCCGAATGCAAAAATACCACAAAAATGTATATATTGCATTCGAAAGGATTAAAAAAATTTGTGGTCTTGCATTCGAATGCATTCAAATGCAAAATACCACAAAATGCCACATCACTACCACAATGGTAAGATACGAATGCATTCCGAATGCATTCTGAATGCAATAATTGCATTCGGGTTTGGTAAGGGAACTTCAAAAAAGAAGTAAAAGCTCATCTTGCTACAAAAGCAAGATCACAAGAAGGGGGTAGTTCTAGTACTTGACTGTTTCGTTTGTTTCCTTCTTTTGTCATTGATGTTGTCCCCTTTTAAAGGACCCCAATGGAAATAAGCTTCCATGGCTTTTTGGGCTATCCTTGGTCTTAACAACGTGCTTTCTATAAATATGTGCTGTTTATATTCTTATTCTGTTTTTATAAAATGTATTTAAGTATTTTCTATATGTGCCTTTTAAAATGTAAATTGTTGATGTTGATAAGACTAAATAAATATGAAATGAAATGAAATGAAATGAAACTTACCAAAATAATTGGCCAAAATAGTGCAAGTGCATTATCACAGGTGATAATGGGCAAATTAATGGCAACTTGTGTTTTGAAGTAAATTTCTTGTACATAAGAATGAAATAGCATATTTGTGACCTGTCACGGCGAATGAGCTGTAAATTCCTCCCCCGGTCAAAATTGTTTTATACAAAATATACATCATATGCTTTAAAATGGTATATTATTTGACTTAAAACGATATCCAGTAGCAGGGTTATTATGGTTTGTTGAACTTTGCTCCTTCAGTAAAAAGGTACATTATTTTGGTGCTACAATATATCTCTTTTTCTACATTGCTGGTCATAATTGGCGGTCACTTCAAATCATCCCCAAGTCAACGAGGTTCAGAAATGTCCTCTCATTGTTAATTGTTGGTTAACCCACCACTTGAACAGGATTTAGCCAAAGCAAACAAAGACTAAAGCTATTTACTATAAGTATAAGCTTATTATCCTCTTCAACAATAAAATTAAAGATTGTATTTGACTGGACTGAAATGAGACACTTGTAGGACAATTATTAGGTAGATTATGAATACAAGCTTTATGCACATTTTGGACTGTAACTCTGAATACAATTTAGGGAATTAACGGCTCATTCGAGCTGTACGGTCACATTTGTACATAGGTGAACTTATTTTCTGTACAAACAGACCAGTTTCAGACAAAAATCTCAACATTTTGGCACTTAAATCTCGATTTATGCAGGTATCCATCCATATAGCCCTATTATACTACATCTTTGGAAGGAGCAGAAAATAAATCTTCCAATTGAAAAGAAAAAGTGAATTTATTTTTCTACCCCAATTGGCAATATTTTGAAAGTTTCAATTGCGGATTTCCTTTGTTGAGTATAATTGATGAAATTGTCTAAATATTGTGATTTTTGATATATTTCTATATTAACTTTTAAGAGACGAGCACATCACATCACCTTATTTTCAGCCTGCATGAATGCTTCACCATTTCTGCCCTTGGATAGTTTTGATGGCCCAAGTTTTGACCAGAACAAGATGCAACATGTTGTGATATTCTGAACACCGGTCAATTGCAAATCAATAAATTGTTTTAATCACAAACAGTCCTAGCTAATCATCTTGCTCCCAAGGAGACAACCATGTATGTTTAGTATGGATCTATGTATTTTGGGAACTCTCAAGGGCTGCAGTATGTGGTTGCACGAAATGCTGTAGGCAGTGGCGTAGATTTCTTTTTGACATTGGGGGGGATGAAGTTGGAAAAATATCTTGAAGTATAGTCAATCCAGCACCCTTTGGCGACAAAATAAGTTTATGATATAAATGCTTGCTTGCAAGCGCGTGAAAATTTTGCTTTTATTTTGAAGCTAAACTGATGAAATATGGTGTAAAAGTAGATTAAATCTTGCGAAAATGTGCACTTTTGGGGCTAAAATGTGCAAATATGAGGTTAATTTGGTCAGAAACCCATTATCAGGCGTCAACATTGGGGGGGGGATGATTGTATGGACCATCCCCCCCTGGCAAAATATTAGGATCTACGCCTATGGCTGTAGGATATGGTGGTACTCCTACTAGTCTAGTATATCCATTATTTAGAGAATAAATGATAGGATTTTGTCTTTTGCCTATCCAATATCGTGTCATAATGGATGGGCTGGCCAATATTTTGAGTAGTGGATGCCGGCTACGATAAAAATACTTGGCCAGCCCATCCATTATGATACGATATTGGATAGGCAAAAGACAAAATCCTATCTTTTATTCTCATTCTTATTCAGTTTTAATGTAATTTTTGCGAGAAAAACTGCCTTTTTTCAGAATAAAATAAAGTTACTTTTGTGAGGACATCCCTGTTGTTTTAAATGAACGAAACCATCATGAACATCTAAGCCGCCGAATCGGGTTCTTAGTTGTCGCACGTGTATTACGCAAACGCATTATCACGCGATCATTGAGGAGCAACAAGCGTGCCGCCGTTGCGTGGCGGTGCGCGCCCTGACTAATATCACTATCAAATATTGTGAGATATTATACACCAGAAAACCAATCAAATTACGTGAATTCTTTAAAAGACGCACCCATTGAATAAGAATGTAATATGTGTGTTAACGAAGGTAATATTTTTAATGATAAAAATAAAATAAAACGGGATGTGGGTGTGTGTGCGTGGAGTGGTCCTGGAAGTGGAAAATGCACATTACTGCCAACTTTATACTTATTTTGGTCACTGGATAGAGAAGACCCATATTATCAGGAATTTTAATAATAGAATTAGAGAATAAAAGATAGGATTTTGTCTTTTGCCTATCCAATATCGTGTCATAATGGATGGGCTGGCCTATATTTTGAGTAGTGGATGCCGGCGCAAGACAAAATCCTATCTTTTATTCTCATTCTTATTCAGTTTTAATGTAATTTTTGCGAGAAAATAAACTGCCTTTTTTCACTGAAATAAAGTTACTTTTGTGAGGACATCCCCGTTGTTTTAAATGAACGAAACCATCACGAACATCTAAGCCGCCCGAATATGCGTTCTTAGTTCTCTCACGTGTATTACGCGAACGCATTATCGCGCGATCATTGAGGAGCAACAAGTGTGCCGCCGTTGTGTGGCGGCGCGCGCCCTGACTAATATCACTATCAACTATTGTGAGATATTATACACCCGAAAACCAATCAAATTACGTGAATTCTTTACAAGACGCACCCACTGAATAAGAATACTCAATTTAGAAAGGAAAAGCTTAATACCCCATGTCCCTTTTCCAATATCTTGAAAATGTGGAGCTGGTTCTTTTTATGTAGTCTTGATGTCATTTTTTCCACAATATAATACTGAGCAAAGTAAATCCCAATTATACTCTACACAAACAGTGAAAATAAGAACACCTTTTCATAATGGTCTTTTGTACTTTCCATTTGTAAAATGGATTTTGGTTTGCTTACATTTGTGTTTTGTTATCCAGGAGAGCCAGCAGATCAATTGTGGCAGAAAAAGCTGAAAAATAACTACAGAAGTAAAAGAAGAGGGATAGGATTTCTACCAGGGTTTCCAAAAGAATTTTCATCAGATGAGTTTTTTGTAGATTTACACTTAGTTAAAGAGCAGAAATCACCAACTAAAGTTAAACAAGTAAAATTAGAAACATATGCTGATTTGGTAAACTTGCAAGATGTATCTGGTCAGAGTATAAATCATGTAGTAGTATCAGGATTAGGGGGTACAGGGAAGAGTACAATGGTTTCAAGACTTGCTTATCAATGGTCAAAAGTAAATAAGAAATCTAACGAAGAATGCCTAAACAACTTTGATCAAGTTTTCCTTCTGGACATTCGCAAATTTAAACCAGAAATGGACTTAGCAGATGCCATTAAATGTCAACTTCTTACCCATGTACATGTACCTAAACATCACATAGAAGCATATCTAAGTGCAAATGCAGACAAATGTATGTTTCTATTTGATGGGTATGATGAATTGAGTGCAGGTGAAAGAGTGCTTCAGAGTGATCTTCTTTGTGGTGGTTTGGTGATTGTGACAACACGGCCACACAAAGTTGACAAATTTTATGACGCCCATAAAGAGTTCATGTATGTCCAAGTACATTTACAAGGGTTTTCTGATAAAAGTGTTCAACAATTTGTAGAAAGATTCTTTGAAGCTGAGAAAGATAAACAGAGAAAACAAAATCTACAAGACATTATCAGACGCAATAATGAATTAAGAGATCTTTCACACTTCCCACTCTTGCTAGGAATGATATGTCTAATATGGAAAGACAAGGACGAGCTTCCAAAAACAATATCAGGATTGTATCAACAAGTTTCAGAATTTTTGGCAAGGCACTGGAAAGCTCGTGAACCGCACTTTGAGTCATTGTCATATCTTAAGTTTAAAGATCAGGTTGAACTGAATCAAACATTGTCCCTCATAGGCAAGACTGCATTGCAAGGTTTAACAGATAACTCAAGATTAATATTCCAAGAAGATGAATTTGATTCACAACAAATTGTAGAACATGGCTGCTCTCTTGGTTACATGTCATCTGAGAGCAAAATCACTGGCTTTGATAAGGTCACATACATTTCATTCATCCACAAAACATTCCAAGAATATTGTGCCACGTTATATTTGTCAAGCTTAGCTGATACAGATGTGAACTTGTTGCAGTCTCATTTGTCTCAGATGGATGTTGATGATATGGAGTATGTGCTCAGGTTTTGTTGCGGTACTAGTCAGAAAGCAGCAGAGATTATATTGACTCATGTTGTAGAGTTGACCAATGTAGAAGCAGAGATAAAAGCATTAGCAAATAATGCAAGGGAGATTATGGATTCTGGTAGGCGGGATTCTTGTAGGCTACCATTAATTTTAATTTTTGAATGTGAGTCCACATTTGGTGTGCAGAACACTTTACACAATATTCTAAGACCTGCAATTAACAAAATAACTATGTATGTGAGTGAGTGGAACCATGATCCTGTTTACTTTGCTGCCCTTCAGTACTTAGTTGATGTGTTTGAGACTCAGCATGAATGGACTACCCATGTTAAGATGGTCATGCTTAAGTGCAATTTTAGTATCTATACCACACCGGCACAAAACACTCCAAATGAATTATGTAAGAAGCAATGGGAATTTTTAAACAAAATACAACACATAAATAAGGAACTAGCCATATTCCATATACGTTTTTTGCCCCAAAAGGAAAAGTGCGAATTTGTGCGCGCTTCGCGCGCATTTATTCCAAGTATACACAGTGTGGTAAATAAGCAAAAAATGTTCTTGAATCTTTAGGGGCCCTCACAAACTTTTGCGGGCCCGAATAAATTTAGAGTGGAAAATAAACACATTTTTTGAAAAAATCAGCATTTAAAATGAATCTCCATTATGAATTAGTGTAGTAACTAGTATGGACGATGTCTTGGAAGATTTTTTATATTTTCAGTCCCGTTTTTCAGTAAGCTTAAATTTATTTATTTATTTACTTATTTTTTTCATGGGCCAGTCGGACCCTCATGGCACATTTTCATTGGGCCCGCATTGATTTTCACGGGCTATGGGCCCCCGGCCCGCCTTATTTACCACGCTGCGTATACACCATTCCCTTACCAAAATGTAAGCCATATTTAAGCAATATACCTAGCAATATATTAGGCTTCAAAGCCTTAATATCCATATGCCTTATAAGCAATATTTAAGGCATACGTACCTTAGGCATACTTAAGCAATATTTTAAGGCTTCGTTTCTGATATTTAGGCATATATTGCTTACACAAAAAGCAATATATTAATTGCTTACAAAAATAGGCAATATATTGCTTACACTAAGAAGCAATATACATGTATTGCTTTTGTGATCCAACACATGTTTTAGATCGAGTCAAGAGAATATAGTGTTTTAGTTACCTTCTGACTTTGAGCAACATAGTTTGCGCAAACATCAGATGATATAATACTTTTTTGTAAATTAAATGGCATCTATTTAAACATAAAATATAATTATTAATGCAAAACTGGTAATTATGTTATAGAAGTCTTAACAGTGTGTTGTACGTTTTTCTACCACAGTATTAAGCTAGCATAAAGACACTATAGACATTAAGTTATGATGTACTGAATACGCCCCTTGTACTTAGTCATTCCATGTTTCAAGAAATGCATGCTAGCTTTCACAGCACCTGAATACTTAAATCAATCGTGTATATTTTTAAGCTTACCTATATATTAGGGTGGGCCGAAAAACACCTTTTTTCTCGGATCGTCTTAGAACTCTCGGAGAATTTTACTAGGGTACATACTACCTGATACCAAAATCTGCATTTTGATGGGGTAAAGTGAGGCGATTAGGCTGTCAATCAGGTTACCCACCTTTAATAACATGAATATCACTTTAAGTCTTGTGCTGTAAATCTACCTAGAAAACCTTCATAAAAAAGTGCAATCATACCTATGTCATTTATGTAGACCTATTTAACAAAGATCCAACACAGCAATCGGATGTGCTCAAACATATTTGATCTGATCAAGTCATACAGCAGAGACCAAGCAGGTCAGCATTGAAAATTTTACTATTTGGGCTAAAATTACCAAAGTTAAGGAAAATTTCTGGTGCTGCCGATACATTATTTTCTTTGTGGAATTGGCTCCGAGTTCTCAGGTCGTTATATCTTATTACAGTATAATTATGTGCAATACATTTTTTTATTTCAATACTATGTATATAGAGTTGCTTGTATTATTTTGTGGATCATTGTCTTTTTAAATAATATTAAACTTCAATTTGGTTAAAATGCTGAAAGCATCGTGTCATCTTGGAAAGTCTGCTATATCCATTTATTTGCACTAAATCGGGATTTATTATATTTTTGCATATTTCATTTCCTGTATTTCTGATTTCAAAGTCCCATGTTTATTGATTATTATATTTTGTTGAATCCAAGTCAAGTGTATTTATATATTGGATCCCAAACATAATAATACAGGGTGTCCCAAAAAAGAGGTCCCTCATTGCGCCTCTTTTTCTCCTATTTCTGAAAAGTTGATCAAATATATTTTGGTATGTAAAGAAACCTTGAGTCATTAGCTTTAATAAACCAAAACAATTATATCAATCGGATCACAACTTTTGAAGATATGCTCTTTTAAAGAAATGTACCCGTTTTTCACTCTGTCCACGGAGAAGGTTTGGCTACTTCAAAGATTGAAAAGGAGTACAGGAGTACACATACCATGCATGAATAGCAAACATTCCTCAATGATTACTTTATAAAATAACTTTATTTATGGAATGGGCTTTACCGGTGGGTTTATGGGCAAAGGATTTTGTTAATAGTGTCATTAATTTGTGGGTAAAATGGATGCCGAATGAGACTTCTTTTGCTTTACTTGCAATTACTTATTTTTTCTTGGTTATTTATCAGGTTATTTATGCCTTTTTGTTTTATTATGTTTCTTACTTTCTTACTTTGTTGTTTCTTGCTTTCTCTTTTTTTATTTACAGTATAAGTCATTTCTCTTTTTAGGATAAAAGGTGGCCCTAAAAGGCTGTTTGGTTTGTCTTTGGTTCTTCTGAAGTGAGTTTACTGTGCTGCTCTGCCCTCTACCTAGTTGCCCCCTTGGCGAATACAGGTTTCAGCCCTGGTCCTCATTGCATCAATTGCGTTGCGTACCATCCGTGTGCACCGGATACTTGCGAATGCATTCAGTTATACATTTACCAAGATCTTGGATTTTGCCACAAAGGAAAAAAATCAAGTGGTGTGAGATCTGATGATCGTACAGGCCACTCCACAGCATGAGCCATCCCAACCACTCTGTTTGCTATCCGTGGACAGAGTGAAAAACGGGTACTTTTATTCAAAAGGGCATATCTTCAAAAGTTGTGAGCCGATTGAAATAATTGTTTCGGTTTATTAAAGCTAACGATTGAAGGTTTCTTTACATACCAAAATATATTTAATCAACTTTTCAGAAATAGGAGAGAGGGGCCTCTTTTTTGGGACACCCTGTATAAGTATATTTATTGGTCTCGCTATGAGTTTTAAAATATTGGACTCGACTACGTCTCATCTAATATTTTAAAACTCATAGCTCGAGCAATAAGTATGAGCTCAATCGATCCAATTCTATATCAATATGTGACCATCAAGAAACATAGCATTAACGTGCCAATCAATAAGGCTGCTGATAATTTACATGTACTTAATATTATAACTAACCAGAAGCAGCTTAAGGTTAAATTTTGGTGTAACCTAAAGCACATCTCGTTTACCTAGTGTATGTATTTCAAGTCTCGCATTATGCCTATACCGGTACCAGTGCTTTCGACCATTGTCTTTTTAAGCTAAAATAATATCAAACTTCGATTTGGTTAAAATGCTGAAAGCATCGTGTCATCTTAAAAAGTCAGCTGTATCCATTTGTCTGTGTTGAACATTTTTCCACTAATTCGGGATTTATTATATTTTTGCAGATTTCATTTCCTGTATTTCTGATTTCAAAGTGCCCTGTTTATTGATTATTATATTTTGTTAAATCCAAGTGTGTGAAATATTGGGTCCAAAACATAATAATATAACAATATTTATTGGTCTCGCTATGAGTTTTAAAATATTGGACTCGACTACGTCTCATCTAATATTAAAACTCATAGCTCGACCAATAAATAATATGGGCTCAATCGATCCAATTCTATATCATTATTATGTTTTGATGAATCCAAGTGTGTGAAAATATTGGATCCAAAACATAATAATGATAAAATAATGCTTTACACCCAATATTTATTGGTCTTGCTTTAAGTTTTAAAATATTGGACTTGACTACGTCTTATCTAATATTTTAAAACTCATAACCCGACCAATAAATATGGTCTCAATCAATCCAATTTTTTATATCAATATGTGACCATCTAGAAACACAGCATTAACGTGTCAATAAGGCTGCTGATATATGTTAAATGTAGTTAATATTATATAAACAAAATAGAGGCAACTTATAGTTAATATTTGGTGCAACCTAACCCCATCTCTTTTACGTATTTCAAGTCGCACATATGTGATGCGATCAAGCAAAATCAGTCTGAAGTAGGCCCAGACCAATTTTGGGATTCTTACATTTTCATTTTTAGCGTATTCAAAGCTCCACATTAGTGAAAACCCCATGGCAATATGACCTTTGGTTACAAAGTTACAACGATTTGAACATCGGTACATTAAAAGAAACGGAAAAGATAACGTTTTAAGTTAGAGTACTTTTTAGCACATTTTTAGCACATCTAAGTACATGTAAATACATAGTCAACTTAGCAACGATACCTTTGGTTAAAGATATGGCTACGAAATTTGGCATAACAAAACGCTAAATCCGAGCTTCTTTTGGAATAATTTCACAATTATCACAAAAAATGTATTATTTTTGACAACTATCGAAGTTGGATAAGGGGTCACTTTTGTAGCATTTTCCTTTCGAAATTTCATCAAAAAATATTTTCATGTGAAAGAAAAATGTTTTTCTCTTTCATTTTGCAACAAAAAAAAAGTCAATTTTGTTTTTTCCGCCCACACACACATTGTTTGGCTCATATCTCAAAACTAGGATTGCTGAGTTCCGACTGATTTTGCTTGATCGCATCACATATGCCTAAACCGGTATCAGTGCTTTCGTAAAACAACAGGATTGGTTGTACCGTTTCAGGTATAATTTTGCCGTTTACAAAACTATTTTAAACTAGAGCGGTTCTCGGGCTTCGCGGTTCTCTGCTTTGGTGGTTTGTTTTGGTACTGAATGGTACATGTGTTTGGGTGATCATTGATGGTGTTTGTGATTGATTGGTTTAGGTTGGGTGATGTATGTTTTGTTTCTGTTCAGAACCTTGTGGGGATTTGGCGAGTCGATGGGTGGGGGTAATTAGTTAAATGTTTGTAAGAAGGGAAAGTGAGAGGTTAGAGAGTTAAAATGAGGTGTAGACGATAGAGGTTTGTAAAGGTTGAAGGGAAAACATAGGAGCATGGACACTTGGCCTGGTGAAATAGTTGTTGAATAGAAGTTGAATGTATAATGTTTGTTGATGAATGAGACCGATTTGACCGAATTAATTACACGTCTGTCTGCAGTGGATACTTTGAAGGGAAGTGACGGCCCGGGTTGCCAAAAGATTTCAGCCCGAATTGCGGGTCAAATAATCGAAAAGTCGCCCAATTTTTCTCTTTACCATTGGTTTCTATGGGACATGAAATGATCGGAAGTCGCGGGAGCCAATGTTGAAAAGTCGCCCAATTTTTTTCTTAACCATTGGTTTCTATGGGACAGGAAATTGTCAAAAGTCGCGGGAAAAATCTTCAAAAGTCGCCCAATTGGGCTACCAAATCGCGGGTTTGGCAATCCTCACTCACTGACGGGCGCATGTGACGCTTTCTTTGGCGTGGTGTAAACAAAAGAGCTAGGAATGAGAGCAAAAAGTAGGAAGTCACCACGGTACTTTCCACGGAAACTTTTACCAAACCGACAAAGTCTCCACGGAAGAAAAATCAAGAAGCACAAAGTCACCACGGATATCGATCGTGAAGGACGCTATGGTGTCTTTTGAAATGTCCACGGAAACTATTACCAAACAGGCAAAGTCACCACGCTGATCGATCGCTATTTGCATAACAATGAAACAGGAAACGGGGGTGCTGGATGAGCTGACCTTTGACTGTTGTCACAAGCAAGCTTAATCAAGTTAATTAGTCGGGTGGTGGAGGAAGTGGAGGAGCTCTGTGTAATTCCAATGGGAAGTTGGTGTGCATAAAGAATTTCTGCACTTTGGTGCATCTAACTTAGTAGGCCTACAACTGCATTTTCATAGTGTTAATCTTAATTTTAAAGTTAAGCAATTATAAGGATTTAACAAGCTTTTAATTTATGCAGTGGAATATGTGTGTCATGCAATTCCGTGGGGTTTATACAACTTTTTAAGGCATAAAAGGGAAAACTCGAAGACTGTAACATGTATAAAATAAATTGCATGATTTATTATAAGATTGTTTTTGTTTGATGTTCAAAGTACTTAATAAAATAAGAAATTAGAAAAAAACCTTAGAAAATCAATATTATTTGATATCAGAAGAATTCAATTTGATATGTCTGATGTTCTCTCATGTCACACAAAAAATATTGTCAAAACGTTCATACCAGAGCACTTAATGTAAAATTTCCTTTGGCTAAAACTGGCATTACTTTTATACATATAAATATCTAATTCACATATAGGGTGTTCAAAAAAATCTGGCATGAGTACGGGTCCGGGGACATTGGAAATTGGGACCCGAGTACGGGTACTACAAGTCTGCCTTGAAGTAAACTTTATATTAAATCTAATGATATGTACTTAAAGTGTATGTAGCTGGGATGAAAAAGCCGACCAAGCCGATCAATTGAAAATTGTGAACTTTCAAATATACATTTTTTTCCCGAAAAGACCAAATTTTTTTGTGTGTTTAAAAAAAAAAAAAATCCATACGGTATATCTTCAATATGTGATGTCATAATTTTCAATTGATTGTCTGCTTTTCATCCCAGCTACATACACTTAAAAGTAGGCCTACAGATCATAATCATTAGCTTTATAAAGTTTACTTTACAATCCTGTGTTCTACACAGTGCATTTATCTAATTCCAATCCTGAGGGTGGTGTAACTCAAAGCTCATACGTATTGGTCTGTGTGAGAAGGTTTTCTAACTTAGACTTTTATCTTCACACTGCCATCACTAACAACGCGATATAAATGCGCTATAATTTTTGAGAAAAATGCCAAAATAGGCACAAAGTTGGCCAGGGGTGTAGTATATACCCCCTTATTAAAGCATTTCAGTCCAAAGAAAATATGCGATAGCACAAAATTTAATTAAACATTTAAAACATGCTCCAAATTCACTAAAAACATATCAAAATCTTCGTCTGGGCCTAAAGATCACAAAAATGTAAGTAACATCTGTGCACATAGAACATAATAATAGTTACTAAGTTATGAAGCTCAGCATGTCTAAGATCAATTCAATTTGCATGTTGTACAGGCCGGTTGAAAAATGAAAGTTGCTCCGTTTTTTGTTAAGTGGGGGAAAACTGTTCCTCAAGTTCAAGTGATTCAGGGAAAGAATAGTTACTATGTAAAGTTCAGAAGATAAGAGAGATGATAAATAAATATCTAATCCTATTGAATCCAACATTATTTAACTCTTTGCCGTGTAACATACTAACTAGACATGGTAGATAGTGCAAACTTTTCATTTTCTGAAGCCTCTAAGCTAGATGAACAATTTGTCTTGATTTTTACTAAAGTTGGAGCAACTTTGGACCCATTCACAACAAGCAATTCGAACTTGGACCTTTTGTGTCCCCTAACTTCTTAACTGTAGATTGTATGCGCACAAACATTTCTGGGATCCTTGGGATGGATGAATAATTTGACATCTTGGAAAGTGTTCTTGGTATCAAATTTGCCCCCCTATATACTATCCTATTGGGTCTTTTTGAGGGTCACAGTCTCAAAAATCTGCCTGGCAGACAATTGAATCAAATTCAGTATACCCAATTAAAAAAAAAAAAAAAAAGCTGGTTGTCAACTTTAACGCAAACTTGCTGGTTGGAACACGGTCTAGTAGGCCAATCAAATTAAGATGAGTACGGGGTTAACCCATCACTAATTGCAACAGAATCCATTTAATCACCATTCATTTCAAAAAACATTATTATTAAAGAAGTCCCCGAAAATCCAAGTAGTGGAACAGTACCTAATTTGCATAAATCCAAAATGGCTGCTTATACAGGGTGGAATTTCAAAGTTGATCAAATCCTGTTACTTGCTGTTAAAGTAAATTCACACCAAACCTCAATCCTTTGTGCATCCTTTTAAGGTTGGTCTGAACCCTGGAATTATGGAAACTTTTGGGCCTCATAACAGGGCTGTCAACTTTTTGGAATTGCTTGGCGTGAGACAGAGCCGCACCGGGATTTGGCGACTCCAATGTTCATTTTGACCCATTATTATTTGAGCCTAGTACACTACCCAACAAATACACTTTTACAAAAAACGTTAAAATGTCCGGTTTTATAAAGGGTATAAAATCGTTTAAATAACACTCAAAACATTTTTGAAAACTTGATGTAAACATTCTAAACAAAATACTATTTTAAAGCGTCGTATTTTGCACAAATATTTGCCCAAAATATATTGCGGCTTACATACCGTACTATATAGGCCTTGCATAGCCTAAACATTGATTATGCGTATAATTATTTCACTATTATAAACGGTATTTTTTGGCCTACTTAACTTAACAGTTTCATATATCATGATATGCCTACATATTGAGGTTGTATATTCCATTATCAAGTCATGTTAGGTTCATTAATGTGTTTTTTTCTAATGATTTAGTAATGTCCACATCTCACTTTGTATTACATTTTCATGTCATAATTTGTATTATTATATATTATATCATATTATATTATATTATATTATATTATATTATATTATATTATATTATATTATATTATATTATATTATATAATATATTATATTATATTATATTATATATTATATTATATTATATTATATTATATTATATTATATTATATTATATTATATTATATTATATATTATATTATATAGTATTATCATTATTCTTATTATATGTCTATTAATTATAGCCTATGGTGGATAAAGTGGTCGGTGGTCACAATCAAGAAAGTGTGACTAAAACTCACTAATGCAATTCAAAAAGAAACTCAAAGAAGACCTGAAATTGTTGCACAACTAATTCTGCAGCTCATACATGTCAAATGTTTTTAAATACTTCGTGTTTCTCTTTCAATTATTGTTAATTACAAAAACTTGGTTTTCATGCTGTATAATATTTATATAAGGTATTTTAATGCTGTGTAATGTTTATGTAAGCTCAATTTCTTATGGTTTTTAATAATGTATATTCTACGTGTATTTAATGCTTTTATATGTTTGTCTCAGGGCCCTACTGAAAATCAACATTGTAATAGTTGTTGAGTAGGTTACCCTGCTTAAATATGGTTAATAAATAAATAAATAAATAAACAATAGGAGGATATAATTCGATTATCAATAATATATATTGTTTGGTTCATATCTACTGATATAAGAGCTTTTAACTATAGAGTATCATGATTTGAAGTGGTCGGAAACCAGGAAATTTGATCAACTTGACCAAGGTAATCAGCTCATATGCAAATGCCGCACTATATGCATAAACAATAGCAAAAAGAGCGGGTGTATAATTCTATTATCAATAATATTCAATAATATTGTTTGGTTCATATCTACTGAAATAAAAACTTATGACTAAATAATAGAGGATAATTATTTGAAGTGGTCGGAATCCAGGAAGTATGATCAACTTGACCAATGTGATCGGCTCATATGCAAATATCCTATTGCCCTATTGTACACGCAAACAATGGGAACAATTGGGGGATATAATTCGATGAAGATAATTAGGCCTATATGATATGATAATATGCAAAATATAGGATAGGATTTTACGACATCTAATTATTAAAATATGCACTGCATACATTAATAGAAAATAATGATTTACAATATCTTGGTGTAGATTATTCATCTAGCAGTTCAAAACATTATTTTATAATTATATTCAATCTAGGCCTAGGCCTATATAGTACTAATACTGGAACTAAAATTTGCAACTCGCTTTGCTACGTTGCTTCCGATCAGATGCCTGATGAAATCCGAAGTTTTCGGACGCAACACGAGCAAAGTGAGTTGCAAATTTTATAGTTCCAGTATGGCAGTATTAGATTGAATTGATAAAATAATGATTTACAATCTTATAAAGATTATAAGATGTGTATCTTTAATGAATGAAGGAGTGAATGAATGAATTGTTGAATGAATGAATCTGAGACGAATATATGAATGAATGTATTGTTGAACGAGCTAGCGGATGGAAGAATGAATGAATGAACTTATATATGAATGATAGACTATCACCACACCACCACCCCAACCACCCCACACACCCCCCCCACACACACACCCCACCACCAAACACTAACAACATTATAAACAGCAATGATAAAATATAATGTATAATTATCGTCGCACAAAACAGTAAATTCGAGGATTCGAATAGTCAGTGCAACCAGCATTACGATTTTCAACAAGCGTTTCTAAGCGACTGGATTGATAGACTACCGTGGCTACTTTTACAAAAATAGGGAAGTCACCATGTCTACTTTTACCAAAATGACAAAGTCGCCATGGGTGTAAAATAATGTAAAATGAGCTCAAACTCTATTTTTCTGAATTCTGCGCTCAAAATCAAAAGCTATAAATTAGGCCCTATATACATTGAAGATATAGTTGATGAACGTGGGGTCTGCAGGTATACATGTGTGGGGTGTGTGGGTTTTTGTTGTTAGTGTGAATACGCTTTACATGCTTACTCCAAAAAAGTTGAGACCATTGTATACCGTACCACCAGAAATCCTCATCGGTGCTATCTACTGTAGATAGCAAGCTACACAATCTTACATGTGCTATCTCAGTAGAGATGGTATTAATTATGTATCATGCTGTGTTCCATATATATAGAAAATTATAATATATACGAGTGTGTATAATTATGCCCTTATAGTCCAAGTATCTACAGCATGCAGTTCAATTGCGGTACTTCTTCAGGTTCGTATATAATTTATAGGTCTTTTGGTGCCAAGTTGATCGCTAATCTTAAGGGGCACTTCGTATAATCAACATCATCATCCCCCATCATCATCTTGCTCCAAGGCCATAAGATGGTATATAGCCAGTTTTAATTATGTATGACATGGTATGTACTATCATGCTTTTTAATATAGAAAATTAGGCTATAATAATATTATGCGAGTGTATAGGCCCTAGACCCAGCAGTGTTCACGTCACAGTATATGCATTTTAAGTGTTCAATTGCGGTATAGGCCTACCACTCTAGTCTAAGTTCACTAAATGATTTATAGGTCTTTTGGTGTCAAGTTAATAGCCAATCTTAAAGGGGCACTTCGTAATCACTGGCATCATCCCCACCCGTCTTGCTCCACAAAACTATAATATTACGGTATACCATCAGAAATCTAGTAGTCATAGTTTTGTGCATGGGCTCGTTTAGCATAGTCATGACAGTACTTTGAGTACAACTTTGTAAACAAGCGATCTGCTAGACATACAGTCATGATAATACGGTGCTATCAACTGCATGCGGTATGACAATATTAATCATTAGGCCTACAAATCGGTTTAATAGCCATATTTGGCGTTCTCAGCTGGGCGCGATTACCTGGCTGATGGTGACTGTACCCACTAAGTTTCATGCCCAATATGACAGTTTTTACTAATTTGACCTCAGAGACCCCTGGTGACCCCAAAATGACCTTCCAGAAATTTGGCTCTAAATGTTGACTGTAGCCTATAGGGCCTACCCACCAAGTTCCATGCCCATACAACAGTTTTTATTAATTTGACCTCAGATGACCCCTGGGTGACCTTCCAAAAAATGGGCTTTAAATGTTGACTGTAGGCCTACCTACCAAGTTTCATATCCATGCACTTTTAGTAATTTGACCTGAGATGACCACTGGGAGGTGGCCCGGGGTCAGATGACTTAGTGAACATAATTCTTCTTGCCAGTACAGAACTACGACTTAACGAACATAAACTTCTTCTTGCCAGGACAGAACTACACCCACCCAAAAAATCTAAATGATTTGATCATAAGGATATTCTTCGTATGCAGAATGCAATTTGGTGTGCTGATGGCCCCACAAAAACACCATACAAACGTTCCAATTAGCTCCAATTCCTTAAGCCTATTTCAATATTATATAGGCCATATGGCCCTACTTTATACTGAGTCGGTTTATACTTTTTTTTTTATATAGTCTTGTCATGCTATATATCACGCATCTTAGGTAGGCCTATAATATTAGGCGTATTATAGCACTAACCGATTCGTCACGAAGACAAAGCATGAGGATAATTATAATTAAGTATAGGCCTATCATTTTATATTGTGTGCAATGTAAACGACTGGAGGATAAAATTCGATTGTAAATATAATATATATTGTTCGCTTCATATCTACTCAAATAAGAGTAGGCCTATATCCCTTTCAAGTTGAAAAATGTTGCCAATATTAAGGGTGTTTCCATAACCTGACCACCTTTTCTGACTACCTTTTCTGACTACCTTTTCTGACCAGCTTTTACAGTGAGCCCTGTGATATTTGAATGGCCTTATCCCAATGCCACAGTCCAATAACATTAAGTAAACAATCATAGTGCAAAATTTGAACTCAAGTTGCAGAGTATGAGTTTTTGTACCCCAATTTTCAAAGGTTGTTCAATGAATGTACAAATGTATTGGAGTTAAAGAACTGTGCACTAATAGATGAGAATGTTTTGGATCCTAGTGTTTTACACCATAATCACAGACAGTCATGCTGGGTGATAATTTGCAAGGTTTTCTCTGGGACTTGTTAATAGATAAACAACATTTTTAAGGGTACATGGTTGTTATTTCTTTCTCACTTTAGATTTATTTATTTGTACCTTTTGGTTGTCGAGTATCCTTTGATTTTGTTTGGTTTAATACAGTTTTGTTTGTATATTTAATGTCTTGGATGCACCATCGGATCGAGTGTCACTGATGTAAAAGCAATTTCCAAATAAAAACTTGAAACTTAAAAACTACACACTTTCTTGGTAAATGAAATTATTTAAAACAAATAAAATAAAATTTGGCACACACATCCCCGAAAGTTACAATGGCGATTGGGCTTATTCATAGCGAGTGTGTAGAATAATTCAAATATCACATTTATACTTTTGTAGGTCCTGTGGTTCTTGAGTTATGTTGTAAAGAGGGCTGAAACAACAACACTTTTGTAAAACGTACATAACTCATTAACAATAAATTAAGCAAGTTTTCAAAGTATATGATTTGTAGAATGAACTTTTGTAAAACAGCAAAGTGTTATTTTTCAATAATATTGATTCAGATAATGAAAATCTGCTTCGACCAACAATACCTCCTATACCCTTAAACCCATATTCACATTCATGTTGCACCCTTTAAATATATCAGGGCATGTACATGTGTGACAAATACCATGAATATGACCTTGTGAAGTGGTAATTGTGTTTACTTTTAATTATTGACCCAGCACCTGAAATGATAATTGCCTCCTCTCTAAACTGAGAAGTTAACTGCCCTGTGAAAAACCAAAGATACTCAATACATCTTTGAAAAAACAAAACAAATTTCACTTGATAATTTCAATTTTATGTCACTTAACATCCAGAATGGTACAACATTATTGTGCAAAGTGTAAAGATAATAAAAATGAAGCAAACATCAAAATAATGTCAAATAAGATGGTCAAAAAAGATGGTCAGAAAAGGTAGTCAGAAAAGGTAGTCAGAAAAGGTGGTCAGGTTATGGAAATACCCCAATATTAACACAAGTCCCTTCAGTTTATACATGAATTAACTTAACAATTTTTGTCAATTATGTGTTACTATTTATCTTCAGGCCCGGCTTATCTACGGCCCTGCTTCAGACAATTTGTTTAATAACACATTATTTTTTTGAATGTTGAAGACTATAATGAGCAACCAGTATTAATACGATTTTAATACGTTTTAAGCGACTGGGTCAAATAGACTACCGTGTCTACTTTTACAAAAATGACAAAGTCACCACGGCGTAAAATAAAATGGACTTGTTATACCGCCCTCATACAGGTAGTAAATTTAACTAAAATGACATAGTCTCCATAAAAGCTTCCACGGAATATAGAACAAAAATGGCAAAGACGCCATGGAAACTCCTACAGAAATAGCTAAGTCGCCACGAGAGTGATCACGTGTATGAGGGCGGTATAACAAGTCCATTTTATTTTACGCCGTGGTGACTTTGTCATTTTGTAAAAGTAGACACGGTAGTCTATTGACCCAGTCGCTTAAAACGTATTAAAATCGTATTAATACTGGTTGCACTTGCTCATTATAGTCTTCAACATTCAAGAAAATAATGTGTTATTAAAAAAATTGTCTGAAGATAAGCCGGGCCTGAAGATAAATAGTAACACATAATTGACACAAATTGTTAAGTTAATTCATGTATAAACTGAAGGTATTGGCAACATTTTTCAACTTGAAAGGGATATACTCTTATTTGAGTAGATATGAAGCGAACAATATATATTATATTTACAATCGAATTTTATCCTCCTGTCGTTTACATTGCACACAATATAAATGATAGGCCTATACTTAATTATAACTTTTTTTATATCCTCATGCTTTGTCTTCGTGACGAATCGGTTAGTGCTATACGCCTAATATTATAGGCCTACGTAAGATGCGTGATATATAGCATGACAAGACTACATGTATAAAAAAAAAAAGTATAATTGAACCGACTCAGTATAAAGTAGGGCCATATGGCATATATAATATTGAAATAGGCTTAAGGAATTGGAGCTAATTGGACAACAACGTTTGTATGGTGTTTTTGTGGAGCCATCAGACACACCAAATTGCATTCTGAATACGAAGAATATCCTTATGATCAAATCATTTAGATTTTTTGGGTGGGTGTGCATTCTGAATACGAAGAATATCCTTATGATCAAATCATTTAGATTTTTTGGGTGGGTGTAGTTCTGTACTGGCAAGAAGAAGTTTATGTTCACTAATTCATCTGACCCCGGGCCACGAGGCTCCCAGTGTCATCTCAGGTCAAATTACTAAAAGTGTCGTGTGGATATGAAACTTGGTAGGTACAGTCAACATTTAAAGCCAAATTTTTGGAAGGTCACCCAGGGGTCATCTGAGGTCAAATTAATAAAAACTGTCGTATGGGCATGGAACTTGGTGTGTAGGCCCTACAGTCAACATTTAGAGCCAAATTTCTGGAAGGTCATTTTGGAGTCACCAGGGGTCTCTGAGGTCAAATTAGTAAAAACTGTCATATTGGGCATGAAACTTAGTGGGTACAGTCACCATCAGCCAGGTAATGATCGCGCCCGGCCGAGAACCGCCAAATATGGCTATTAAACCGCTTTGTAGGCCTAATGATTAATATTATCATACCGCATGCAGTTGATAGCATCGTATTATCATGACTGTATATGCCTAGTGTCTAGCAGATCGCTTGTTTACAAAGTTGTACTCAAAGTATTGTCATGACTATGCTAAACGAGCCCATGCACAAAACTATGACTCCCAGATTTCTGATGGTATAATATTATAAGTTTTGTGGAGCAAAGGGGGATGATGTCAGTGATTACGAAGTGCCCCTTTAAGATTGGCTATTAACTTGACACCAAAAGACCTATAACTAAGCATTTATAGTGAACTTAGACTAGAGTGGTAGGCCTATATACCGCAATTGAACACTTAAAATGATGCTGTGACGTGAACACTGCTGGGTCTAGGGCCTATACACTCGCATATTATAGCCTAATTTTCTATATTAAAAAGCATGATAGTACATACCATGTCAACATAATTAAAACTGGCTATATACCATCTTATGGCCTTGGAGCAAGATGATGATGGGGGATGATGATGTTGATTATACGAAGTGCCCCGATTAGCGATCAACTTGACACCAAAAGACCTATAAATTATATACGAACCTGAAGAGGTACCGCAATTGAACTGCATGCTGTAGATACTGGGACTATAAGGGCATTATTATACACACTCGTATATATTATAATTTTCTATATAGCATGATACATAATTAATACCATCTCTACTGAGATAGCACATGTAAGATTGTTTAGCTTGCTATCTACAGTAGATAGCACCGATGAGGGTTTCTGGTGGTACGGTATACAATGGTACACACTTTTTTGGAGTAAGCATGTAAAAAGCGTATCTAACAACAAAAACCCACACACCCCACACATGTATACCTGCAGACCCCCACGTTCATCAACTATATATCTTCAATGTATAGGGCATAATTTATAGCTTTTGATTTTGAGCGCAGAATTCAGAAAAAATAGAGTTTGAGCTCACTTTACATTATTTTACACCCATGGCGACTTTGTCATTTTGGTAAAAGTAGACATGGTGACTTCCCTATTTTTGTAAAAGTAGCCACGGTAGTCTATCAATCCAGTCGCTTTGAAACGCTTGTTGAAAATCGTAATGCTGGTTGCACTATTCGAATCCTCGAAACTACTGTTTTGTGCGACGATAATTATACATTATATTTTATCATTGCTGTTTATAATGTTGTTAGTGTTTGGTGGTGGTGGTGTGTGTGTGTGTGGGGGGTGTTTGGGTTTTTTGGGGTGGTGGTGTGGTGATAGTCTATTATTCATATATAAGTTCATTCATTCATTCATTCATCCATCCGCTCGTTCAACAATACATTCATTCATATATTCGTCTCAGATTCATTCATTCAACAATTCATTCATTCACTCCTTCATTCATTAAAGATACACATCTTGTAATCTTTATAAGATTGTAAATCATTATTTTATAAATTCAATCTAATACTGCCATACTGGAACTATAAAATTTGCAACTCACTTTGCTCGTGTTGCGTCCGAAAACTTCGGATTTCATCAGGCATCTGATCGGAAGCAACGTAGCAAAGCGAGTTGCAAATTTTAGTTCCAGTATTATTACTACATTGTATATAGGCCTAGGCCTAGATTGAATATAATTATAAAATAATGTTTTGAACTACTGGATGAATAATAATCTACACCAAGATATTGTAAATCATTATTTTCTATTAATGTATGCAGTGCATATTTTAATAATTAGATGTCGTAAAAGCCTATCCTATATTTTGCATATTATCATATCATATAGGCCTAATTATCTTCATCGAATTATATCCCCAATTGTTCCCATTGTTTGCGTGTACAATAGGACATTTGCATATGAGCCGATCACATTGGTCAAGTTGATCATACTTCCTGGATTCCGACCACTTCAAATAATTATCCTCTATTATTTAGTCATACGTTTTTATTTCAGTAGATATGAACCAAACAATATTATTGAATATTAGTGATAATAGAATTATACCCCCGCTATTGTTGCCATAGTGCGGCATTTGCATATGAGCTGATTACCTTGGTCAAGTTGATCAAATTTCCTGGTTTCCGACCACTTCAAATCATGATACTCTATAGTTAAAAGCTCTTATATCAGTAGATATGAACCAAACAATATATATTATTGATAATCGAATTATATCCTCCTATTGTTGCTACTGTTTATATAAAATTTGCATACTGAATCACGTCACACTTTCTTGATTGTGACCACGGACCACTTTATCCTCCATAGGGTATAATAGACATATAATAAGAATAATTATAATACTATATAATATAATATAATATAATATAATATAATATAATATAATATAATATAATATAATATAATATAAAATATAATATAATATAATATAATATATAATATAATATATTATATATATAATATAATATAATATAATATAATATAATATAATATAATATAATATAATATAATATAACATAATATAATATAATATAATATGATATGATATAATATATAATAATACAAATTATGACATGAAAATGTAATACAAGGTGAGATGTGGATACTAAATCATTAGAAAAAAACACATTAATGAACCTAACATAACTTGATAATGGAATATACTATACAACCTCAATATGTAGGCATATCATGATATATGAAACTGTTAAGTTAAGGGATCTAAAATGAGCGTTTATTGCGTTTCGATAGTATTTTTTGTGGCACATGAGAGCACCTCAGACCTATCGAATTGTATTCTGAATACGAAGCATGTCTTTCTGATATCAAATAATTTTCATTTTTGAAAATCACAATATAATACAAATTTTATGACAAATTATAAAAATTTGATATTTTCGAATTTTGATATAACACTCACAGTCCTCGAAGTAAATTATATAAATCCAATGATATATTCTTAAAGTGTATGTAGCAGGGAGGAAAAGCCGACGGTCAATTGAAATTTTGACCTTTCATATTGAAGATATGGATTTTTTCCCCAAAATTTTTGTTGGTGTTTTGGGAAAAAAATCCATATCTTCAATACGAAAGGTCAAAATTTTCAATTGATCGTCGGCTTTTCAACCCACCTACATACACTTTAAGTATAAATCATCAGATTTACTTCAAGTACTGTTAAATATCAAAAATATCAATTTTTAATGATTTGCCATGATGTGTATTAAATTGCGAATTTCAAAAATTCAAAATTATTTGATATCAGAATGACATTCTTCGTATTCAGAATGCAATTCGATATGTCTGATGTGCTCTAATGTCCCAAAATAAATACTGTCCAAACGTTCATACCCCAGCCCTTAAGTAGGCCTACAAAATACCGTTAACACTATGAAAATGCAGTTGTACTAAGTTAGATGCACCAAAGTTAATTAACTTGATTAAGCTTGCTTGTGACAACAGTCAAAGGTCAGCTCATCCAGCACCCCCGTTTCCTGTTTCATTGTTATGCAAATAGCGATCGATCAGCGTGGTGACTTTGCCTGTTTGGTAATAGTTTCCGTGGACATTTCAAAGACACCATAGCGTCCTTCACGATCGATATCCGTGGTGACTTTGTGCTTCTTGATTTTTCTTCCGTGGAGACTTTGTCGGTTTGGTAAAAGTTTCCATGGAAAGTACCGTGGTGACTTCCTACTTTTTGCTCTCATTCCTAGCTCCCTCATACACGTGATCACTCTCGTGGCGACTTAGCTATTTCTGTAGGAGTTTCCATGGCGTCTTTGCCATTTCTGTTCTATATTCCGTGGAAGCTTTTATGGAGACTATGTCATTTTAGTTAAATTTACTACCTGAAACAAAAACATGGAATATAGCATAGGCGTGCGCAACATCATTTAAATTAATTATTATTTACCGATACAACATTGTAGGCGTTTCAATGTACAAAAACTTGTGTCATAGCGTTACGTAATCGCTATCATCATCATCAATTCGCTCAACACGATGAGTCATTCATCAAGTCAAGTACCAATTTCCTTGATGTGTTTATTATACAGGTTTGGGCAAAATCGATTTTTCTTTTATAATATCCCGTGGACGGCAATGCACAAAACGTACTACGCCATAATATAAATAAGGCTAAATAAAAATAAAATGATGTTTCCGGTAACATGCTCTGAAAAAATTGGGACGGAAGGAAGGAAAAAAAATATTTACACATACTGAAATTTCGACCCAATTTAACACTTGAAGGCTATTAGCCAATAGAAAAACAGTATGACTCAGGGTCTCAATCGCAAAAGCTCTTCTCATACTACACAAGTGTGTCGTACTGTCCAATATCATTTACCTACTCTCTGTCATTCACTCTTCTTGTCTATATATAAAAGCTTTTTCTGTTTGTGCAATTATAGAAAACTGCTACATACAATTTGGAAATTTATGCAATACAAAACACTAAACAGATAAAATAATATTTTGAAATGACCATAATTAGGGGTAGAAAAAAGTAAGGAGTCCAAACTCCAAATGGACCCTCTTAAAAAAAAAAAAAAAAATAGGGGTCCATAACCAAACTTTTGGGATCCAAAAATAGTCAAATATAATATTAACTTGTAAACAGTTAATGACTTGAACGTGAAATCAATAAGTGTAAATCAAACCAATTTTTTAAGTTTACCTGACTTGGGGATCAAATCTCGACAGAGGTTTCTTGCCAATACAACATTTTACTAATTTGACCTCAGATGACCCCTGGTGACCCCCAAATGACCTTACCAAAATATGGCTCTAAATGGTGACTGTATCCACCAAGTTTCATGCCCATATGACAGTTTTTACTAATATGACCTCTGGTGACCCCAAAATGACCTTCAAAAATTTGGCTCTAAATGTTGACTGTACTAACCATGTTTCATGCCCATATGACAGTTTTAACTAATTTGACCTCAGATGATCTCTGGTGACCCCAAATGACCTTCAAAAATTTGGCTCTAAATGTAGACTGTATTAACCAAGTTTCATGCCCATATGACAGTTTTAACGAATTTGACCTCAGATGACCTCTGGTGACCCCAAATGATCTTCACAAAATTTGGCTCAAATGTAAACTGTACTTACCAAGTTTCATGTCCATATGACAGTTTTAACTAATTTGACCTCGGATGACATATGGTGACCCCTGAAATGACCTTAAAAATTTGGCTCTAAATGTTCACTGTATTAACCAAGTTTCATGCCCATATAACAATTTTAACTAATTTGACCTCAAATGACCTCTGGTGACCCGAAATGACCTTAAAAGAATTGGTTCTAAATGTTGACTGTACTAACCAAGTTTCATGTCCGTATGACAGTTTTAACTAATTTGACCTCAGATGACCTCTGGTGATCTCAAAATTACCTTCAACAAATTTGGCTCTAAATGTTGACTGTATTAACCAAGTTTCATGCCCATATGACAGTTTAACCTAATTGACCTCAGATGACCTATGTTGACCCCGAAATGACCTTCAAAAATGTGGCTCTAAATGTTGACTGTATTAACCAAGTTTCATGCCCATATGACAGTTTAACCTAATTTGACCTCAGATGACCTCTGTTGACCCCGAAATGACCTTCAAAAAAATTTGGCTCTAAATGTTGACTGTATTAACCAAGTTTCATGCCCATATGACAGTTTTAACTAATTTGACCTCAGATGACCTCTGGTGACCCCAAATGACCTTCAAAAAATTTGGCTCTAAATGTTGACTGTACTAACCAATTGTCATGCCCATATGTCAGTTTTATTAATTTGACCTCAGATGACCTCTGGTGACCCCAAAATGACCTTCCAAAATTTTGGCTCTAAATATTGACTGTACCCACCAAGTATCATGCCAATGTGATGTGACAGTTTTACTAATTTGACCTTTGGTGACCCCTGAAATTACCCTCCACAAATTTGGCTCTAAATATTGAATCTACCCTATCAAGTTTCATGCCCATATGATAGTTTTTACTAATTTGACCTCAGATGACCCCTGGATGACCTTGACCCATTAACCAATACAAACTTGTTCTGTCTCGGGTCATGATGAACCCACCCACCAAAAAGTTTGGGTCAAATAATAATTGCCCTTGTAAAACAAACTGGGACATCCCCATACCCCCATTTAACATGTGCTTAATATCTGTATCATCCAAGTATCCTCATCTTCAATGCAACGTTCACTATTTATCGCTATGGAATTATATTTACATGTTGAAAAAGGTAGGCCTAGGGTTGAGTTTCTTGACGGGATAATATGCAGGCCTGGGCGAGCGGCATGAGAAAATAAATGTTGGTTAATCCTGAAATCTGCCAGGTTAGTTATTTTAATTTTTATTATATCGGTGCTGACAAAATGCACAACTTCCTCAACGTTTATAAATTGAAATGAACAGTCTTTTATTCATACTTGATAGGGGTTTATCGTTGAGTGTCTAGGACAAGATTACACAATTTTTCGGCCTACATCATTTTTAGCATTTTAACTTTTTATTACTTGCTCTTTTTAATACGAGCTTTATGGGAATTAGTTCGACAACAACACCGATTTAATGAGCGTTAGGCCTTTGTCTTATAGTGTTAGGCCTACTATTACCGTTTTTATCAAATTTTTTGCGGACACAGACAAAATACCCAGCAAACACAAAACGTTTTCGACCCGGTTTTCGACATCATTCGCAAAAGGTTATAAAAGGTTGTCAGAAAACGTTTAAATGTCGGGTTATATAAAGGGTATATTAAGAGTATAAAACATTTTCATAACCTTAAAAACATTTTTGATAATCTACTGCTCAGCAAACAAAAATGTTTTACAGAAAACGTTTAAATGTCGGGTTATATAAAGGGTATAAAAACGTTTTAATAACATTCCAAAAACATTCTTGAAAACTTGATACAAAACATTCTAAACAGAATGTTATTTTGGGGTTGAAAAAATATTTGCGAAAAATGTTTGCCCAAAATATTTTCAATAACGTTTTAAAAACGTTTTCATGACCTTTATATAACCCGACATTTAAATGTTATTAAAAGGTTTTGAAAAAACATTTTAAGAACATTTCTGTGTTTGCTGGGTTCAAACATTTTAACATGTTATTTAAGTATTGACACTACCTTCTACCTGCATGCCGGTTTTTGCTCACTGTTCATGACATTACTAAAACAAACCTTCTTGCTCTCGACGCCATAGTTCATAGATACTTGAAAAAATGGATTGGGTTGCCCAGATCAGCAACACCAGGTATTCTCCATATTCCCCATTTAACTGATATAAAATCTATCCGTCAAGTGTACCTTGAAGCTCATTCTGCAGCCTATATGTCATCAAGGCTCAAAGGTGATGAAAAGGTTATTAATGCATTAGATTCCAAGCTTGCTAGAGAATCTGAATGGTCCAGGAAGTTTTCTGTTACTTGCTATGCTGAAAGTAAGTTTGAGGTATGTAATGAAAGTACTGGCATGTCATCTCACAAAAAGAAAAAAGATGTCTTAATCAAGTCTATCAAAGATGAGATCAATGAAACCTGGATCAACCAACTTAAAGATCTTGTTGTCCAGGGTGACATGTTGCGCGTTTCCATCCTTGAAAAGGCAGATCATATTTGGAAGTCTTTCATTTTTAATATGCCTAAAGGTGTCATGAAATTCATGGTCAACTCTTTTCTGGACACCCTCCCAACAAAGAATAACCTCAGCCGTTGGGGCAAAAAATTGTCCACAAACTGTAATTTATGTTTTAAAAAAGAAACTCTTCACCACGTTTTAAACCACTGCCAGATTATGCTCGAACAAGGCAGGTATACTTGGCGCCATGACTCTGTCCTTCGTATCATCCATGACACTCTTCAGGAAATAGCTGCCCCATCATGGACCTTCTATTGTGACCTAGCTGGTACAACCAAAGTTGCGGGGACCACTATCCCTCCTGATATTTTGGCAACTCAACAGAGACCAGACCTGGTCCTCGTCAACCGCGACTCAAAAAGATCATTGTCTTCGAACTAACTATTCCGTTCGAACAAAACATCAGAAATTCTCACGACCGCAAGGTAAACAAATACTCAAGTTTGATCATGGATCTTCAGGGACAGAGTTATGACGCCAAGTTATTTTGTATTGAAATTGGCAGCAGAGGCCTCATTACTGACGACAATAAGTGCAATATTCAAAACATTTTCACCTCTGTTTCATTGGGTAATAAACCCCACAAAATACTGTGCAAGAAATTTCAAGCCAACCTCAGTAAACGTGCAATACTGGCTTCATATGCAATCTTTTACTCCAAATATGACCAGGACTGGTCAATCTCCTAGGTGCTTTTGTAATCTGTACATATCTTGAAATGTTTATTGTTTTAATATATTTTGTTTACTGTCTTTCATCCATTTTACTCCTGCAGAGATATGGCAACTGAATTCTTTCTGATGCCATACTCTTGTCTGGATTTGTATGTCTACTTTTCGATCTGTTTTGATGTAATTGTATATAATAAAGATTGAAATGAATTAAAAAAAAAAAAAAAAAAATTGGCAAAAATGTTTGTAAAATAGTTTACAATAACATTTTTGAAAACATTGAAAAATATTGTTGTATTGTGTTTTCATACAAAACGTTTTAAAACATTATCATGACCTTTATATAGCCCGACATTTTAATGTTATTAAAACGTTTTTAGCTAAACCAAAAGCCAAAATATAACTTATTTAAAACGTTTTTAAAACGTTTTTGTGTTTGCTGGGTAGTTCAATAGTTTTTCAATAGTTGTAGGCCTACTTAATATTACGAGTCCTGCTGCACGCTGTTTTCATAAATAAAATAGTTGTGCATAGGCCTAGGCCTATATCGCGATAAATATTATCTATCAATTCAACTGTATTTCTTTAATCATTGAATGGCAGAAAGTCGGGGGAAAATAAAATAATGTGATTTCCAACAACTTCATATCAGAATTTCGACACGGACGACTCTTGAAAAATTTTATTTTTTCCAAGTGGCATAAATTATTTCATGTCAGAATTTCGACACGGACGACTCTTGAAAAATTTTATTTTTTCCAAAAGTGGCATAAATTATTTTTTTTGCGGCACCAAAAAAGAGGGCGGGCGGGTTACCGGAAACCGAATTTTATTTTTAGTAGGCCTAACAAGATGAGTCATACATCATAGTTTATTGGTATCACATTGATACAACCTGATTGGTCCCCATATTTTACTGCTAGAAAGCCGATTGGTCAAAAAGCCACTTGAACATTTGCCCACACATTGATCAGCCACTTTGACCTTTTTATCACGACTTGATCACGCGCCACGATTAGTGACAAGTAGGTCTATTACTAGTAGGGATTTTACGATTTCAATATTACATTCGCATGGACGGTCATTTTTTTTGCGGGGTCGCTAGGATTCTAGCGAGTAGATTTCTTGCAATATTTGGCTTATTTACCATCCAATTTATATCCTACAATGTACCTGTATATCATTAGCATATCAAGCGCGGCCCAACAAAAATTGTTCTTTGAGGTTTCTGATCGTCACGCTGAAACACTTTTAAGGACACAATTTTCTCCGTTTTCCCAGCCATTTTGTTTACTCGTTGTTAACGACGTAACTGATTAGTCTCGACCCCAGAGTGCAACGTGGCTGTATCGCGAACATGACTTGAAGACAGAAACCGGCTGTAAAAGAGGTGGGTCATCTCGCGAGATCAAATCAGATCTTGTGACTTGCATTGTTTCATCTCGTAAGGTCGATGGCTCAAAAATTATCTTTGAAGTATCACAAATTCCAAGTGTAAGGTACTTGGATACATTAAACAGGATAATTATGATTTAGAAATCAGATCTGTGAGTACCAATTTTATATAAATTGACTCAATTGCAAAAAAAATGTTGCTACGTTTGTATAGATCCCAATGACACACACAGTGGCATAAGCCAGTCTCTGTGTACAAACGGCGTACACGAGACTGGCAAGTCTATACCACATCGTTACGACTCTAAAAGCGACCGAGTCAATGGGGGATATACTATCATGACTATTGGGCAACTTCCACTTGATTGGCCCTCAGCCAGTCTGAGATAGAAGTATAAATTCGTAACCAATGGCAACGGTAGGCAAAACCGGCTATGCACGACTATGTGCACGACTATATGGACCAACCTCTGGTTGGATCGCACGGAATACAGAGTTGCCAATGCAGATTAATAAGGTATAATATTGGGTGACTTTGTGAACGTCCAACTAAATTAGTACAATTCTGAATACTTCGTTATTCTTTTTGTAGATGTCGACTACCATTCAAATTTAATAGGTTTCATCATTAGCACACACTTGACATATCCTGAAAGTGTCACTGAAAAAAAATACTTCGTTTGTCTGCTTTTTTGTATACAAGAAACACATGAGACATCTGTTTGTGTGGACTTTGTGCAAGGAGCCCAAATCCCCACAATAAAACGGGTAGGTTTCAAATGTTGTGACTCGGGCGAGCAAAATGAGCTAGGACAATGTTGTGCAAAATCAATGTTTGCATCATGATTAAGAATGTTTAATCAGCTTCAAATCAACATAAGAAAGCCAGGATTTAGTTGAAAACATTGAAGAACAGAAGGTTCTTCATCAGCTCACCGCTCAAAAACATCTTTGTCAACATTGTCCTTATTTTCATAGGCGTAGATCCCGGGAGGGGGGAGGGGGTACCCCAATAGTTTGCCAGGGTGGATGGTCCATACAATCACCCCCCCCCCCAATGTTGACACCACTATGTGGGTTTCTGACCAAATTAACCTCATATTTGGCCATTTTAGCCCCAAAAGTGCAATTTTACAACATATTTCAACAGTTTAGCTTCAAAGTGGCAAAAAAAATTTATACCATGAACTTGTTCTGTCACCAAATGCTGCTGGATTCACACATTTTACTCTTTAACATGTAATGTAGTTTCGAATGTTACCTGTTCTTGGCATTGTGTTGATATTGGCTAATTAGTCATTCCATTCCAGTGTTTGTTGTTTGAACATGAACTTTTATAATAAAAGTTAAAGTGCAAAACATTTGTTTTGAAACAAGATGACATTTAATATGCAATGTTGATACTATTGCAGTAAATATGGTTTTTGTTTATGAAAAGTTATAAACTATAAACTACGCAAAAAAGTTTCTTTATGGTCAGGAAATTTACCCACTATTAAAATCTAGCGACTATTTTTAAGTTTGCTAAATAATCGCATGCGGGTGATTGTCCTGGGCATTTTGACACCTCAATCACTACCCTACGACACTCCTGAGATAAGATATGAATGTTTAAGTAACATGAGGTCGAAAATTAAAATTGCAAAGAAGCCTATATTCAATGGTTTTAGAGCTGATGCACTGATCGAAGACGGTTTCATTATTCCCGCCTTTTCAATTTCAATTTAAAGCATTTCCCTTGATGCATGTTGGATAATCCTTTGCTTTTTGTGCAGATGAATGATTAAAAACAAAGGTGAGTGGGTACTAAGGCATTTACGTTTTGAGAGATGGGTTTGGAAAAGGGATTCAAAACAGGGCATGCATGATTACAGCAGTTTGGAAAATACTGTATGTTCAATGTGTTACCAAAACAGAAGGAATTGAGACAGTTGAGTGGCCCTCCAGAAACCCTGATCTTAACCCCTTGGAGAACATTTGGGATCAGCTCAAGAGACGAGTCAACAAGAAGATAAAGGCAGATACAACTCTGGTGGGATTGCGTCGTATCGTTATCAATGAGTGGAACGGGATTGAGCAAGGTAACATTCGACGCCTCATTAGGAGCATGAGACGCCGCGTGGCTGCTGTAAGGGAAGCCAACGGTGAACACAAAGTACTAAAAGAAAAAGAGATTAATCTCACGTGAAGTTAGAAGCCGCTGCAATATGATGCCTGAAATGTGCTCAGCAAGTAAACAAAAAATGTTATCTGCGTGTTTTTTGTGTGTGTGTGTGTTCTTAATTTGATGCTGAAAACTTGAATAGGCTTCTTTGCAATTTTAATTTTCGACCTCATGTTACTTAAACATTCATATCTTTTCTCAGGAGTGTCGTAGGGTAGTGATTGAGGTGTCAAAACCCGCATGCGATTATTTAGGAAACGTACAAAAGTAGTCGCTAAATTTAATAGTGGGTAAATTTCCTAAACATAAAGAAACTCTTTTGGCGTAGTGTATATGATATATCATAATGACTATGTTAAATGTAGGTGATGATTAGAAAGTAAAAACTTTTCTTGGAAGTTCATCCAAGTAAAAAAATAATATCCTTGAATTGAGTGTTATTTGTGTATATCCGTGTGATTTGTGGCAGGGTATTCATTTCAAAATAAGGTGCATTTTATATTGCTTTATTCATTATCTGATTATGAATACTTAACTGGTATTGTAGACTATTAGTGATCCGCTTCAATACGGAACTGTCAAAATGTTACTTGTAGATTTTCATATGGACGAATCCAAAGAGACAAGTCATGGTCAGGATTTGGTCGGCCATTACTGGGTCCAAGTAGCACCATACTGGAGTTGTGACTGCCCAATTGGGTGGATTAAAGCCGCTTAAAATTCGATGTTAGATACTTTTGCGTTGTAAACTGTCATCATTCTTTTGTCTACGTGTAACACGGGTGATAGAATGCAGTTTAAAATACCCACCAAGGCCGCATTTCACATTTTAGGTGAGATGGAGCCGACAGGGACCCAGCTATGGCTGCCAATGATGTGTAGGAATGCATGTAATTGGATTCGTCTATAGCTGTAAAGATTACAAATGCACTTTATAATAACCCAAAATCTGTCTAATTTTGCAGATATCAAAGAGTTTGTCCCGGGTTTGGAGACAACACTTTTTGTCTTTGATTTGTACACATTGAAACCTAGATACAAATGTTGCATTCCAAGACATGTTAAATTCCTAAACACAATCCTTCAAATTCCTATACATGTTTGGCATTTAAACATGTTTACAAATCGATGACAACCAATGTGTTAACAAAGGTGTTCAAAGTCTAAACACTGTTTTTTGCAGTGTGAAACTTCTAGAATTTGGAAGGCTCCTATACTTGTGTAAATAAAGAGTGTACAAAAACTTGAATTGAAAGAATAAAAATAAACTTCACAACTGTTCAGATCTTTCTGAAATATTGTCCTTGATGATTTAACATAGGCCTAAATATTGGAATTGTGGAAATTATGAAATAATTATTGGTACAGAATATATAAAAGTATACATATTTAGAATGGCAAACATTTGCAAATCTATCTGATTTGGAGAAAATCCCTAAAAGTTTTTTTCGAACACATTTTTTTTACATAACAATAATTCTTCAGTCTTTTTTTTTTTTTACCAAAAAATAATGTCTGTGAACCAATTTTGATTTTTTTTAATTTTGACCAAATTTGATAAAAGCATGATTTTCACTCAAATTTCAACTGTTTTTGGTTAAGTTGGTCAAAATTCATCTAGTTTTAAAACAATAATGAAAACAAATTTCTGAAGAATTCTTTTTGTTATATTGTTAAAATTGCTGTGCAGATTTTGTCCAAAAAATTATTTTTACAAAAATGTTACATCACACACAGATGGATTCGTCAACTGTTTGCTATTTTAAATATGTATACTTTTATACACTTTACACCAACAATTAAGCAGTCATGAGGCCCAAAATGTTCCATAATTCCAGGGTTAAGACCACCCTTTATACATAACCAGTCTAGCTCTAAGCCCTTGAATGGTTCTAATTGAGGTTCTAATAAAATGTCTAATAGTCTCAATAAAATGAGATATACAACAACCAAGTTTTTTATTTCATTATGCATTTTAATTTTGATTTGCAACTTACAAATGGACATAATATATACAAAATATTATACAACATGATTAAAATAACAAAATAACTTAACATGATTGGTAGCAGTTACTATAACAATTATGTTACTATGAAACTGGAATTCCACTGCCGTAACATTTATATCACCATATTAATCATCTAAACTGAATAGTTTGAATTTTACCATAGAAAATCAATAGTTTCTAAAAATTTGGCACTTGATAGATAAAATCAATTTTGAGATTAAACTTGAGGGCATACAGCAACTCCCAGTATTTGTTGGTTGCTGAGCATAGCATCCATGAGATTTCGACCTATCATATTGCTCCTGGATCATAACTAGAATATTAAACTCCCAGTATTTGTTGGTTGCTGAGCATGGGATACAACAGCGTTTGACCTATCATATTGCTCCTGGACCATACCTACAATACCACACTCACAGGGCAGCTATCCATTATTAGATCAGAAAATGACACTTCATTTTTTTTTCTTGCTAACCTAACCCTCTAAACCTCAGAAAATGAATAAAATAAAAATCACAATAATTCTATCCACTCATACTGCAGTTACTGTCCGTTTTCCTATACACAATACACAGTGCTCTCACCATTGACGCGTGACCTTTACAAATGATCTACGTTGGAAGAATGGGCACTTGCCTAGTTAACATCACTGTGTGAAAAATAACCAGCCAATATGTTAGCTATTCTCCAAACTTCTAGCACATATATTTCTCTAACATGACCTAAAATTACAGCTAGGTTAGATGTTCAGAAATAGTCGCACTTTTGTAAAATATGAGTGAGGGCAAGGCATAGCGAGCCAACTCCCCGTGTTAATTGAATGGAGATTTGACCGAAAATATTGGTATCGGACCGATCACTTCTGAAGGATGCCACAAAAAAATGGTACAAGCTACATTTTAACTATTCTCTGGCAATCATCATGATGAGTTTCTTATATAGTATGCCGAAATTGGGTACTGTAGGTGATTGACAAATGGTCGCACTTTTCTGATAAATAAGTGACAGTGAACATGAAATATCAGCGTCCATAAACCCAAGTTAGTAGCTAGTTAGTGGAGGCCGTCACGGGACTGATTATTGATTGTTGAAGTGCCTTATTAATAGATACGCACGATTTAGGGCAATAAAAACAAACCGGGACACTTTTGGAGACATCATCATCATCATCATCATCATCATCATCATCATCATCATCATCATCATCATCATCATCATCGACATCATCATCATCATCACTTTCTACATTTTTTCTAAACAACATAGGGCCTACCGTTTTAATAAGATTTTTTCTTGAAATGCATGTAACTATAATTATTGTTTAGAGCGTGATGAAATAAAACATCACGATTTTCATCACAAAACAAAGTAATAGGCCTACAAAAGAAATACATTTTTCAAGAGTGATTGAATAAAACATCACGATTTTCATCACGGAACAAAGTAATACATAAGACATTTGATACATACGTTTGGAAATCGCAATCTCTCTAATAATGCTGCTATGAGGTTTCTTATGATAGTAGGTCAAAATTTCACAGAACCAATTCAAGTCATTGATTCAAGAAACCATTCTACTAATATGGCCTCCTTGACCCCTCTTTCAAACCATTTCTGTTCTCTGTCAAGCACTAACACATCCTTCTCTGTAAAATTTTTGACATCTTTATAGCATATTGTTCTACCTTACTATTAAGGGGGTACTACACCCCTGCCAATTTTTGTGCCTATTTTTGTATTTTTCTCAAAAATAATAGCGCATTGGGGACAAGTAAGATATGTATATTATAGGGGCAAGGACTACAACTACTGCACTGGAAATTTTATTTCAGCACAGACAACAGTTGTGGAGTTACAGTCAGAAATGAGGAAAACCAATATTTGATCAATAAATCAATAACTACTTGCTTTGAGTTGCTGAATTTTCAGTACAGTAGTTGTAGTCCTTGCCCTATAATATACATATCTTACTTGTCACCAATGTGCTATAATTTTTGAGAAAAATGCAAAAATAGGCACAAAATTGGCCAGGGGTGTAGTACCCCTTAACTGAACTGAAAATGCCAATTACAATGATTTGTTCACACACAAATTTATACTTAAAAAATATAACAATTCTACAACACAAGGTACACATTCTTATGGATAACATCAAAATTAATCAGAAGTTAAAATTAATTCAAGTTACAACTTACTGTCAACCAAAGTTATTAATTAGGTGTGTTTCAATTGGCATCATCCTAATACAATTAAGCCATGTTATATACTTCATTAATATATTCTTGTTCATTGAATTGTTAAAAGTGGATCACATGACCAAAAATAGTTCTACTATCAGTACTCCTATCCGTAAATTAATAGTACCTCTAAACCGTAAATAGTATTTTCAATGTCCTGGATGAGCCGTAAATAGTACCTCCAAGCTGTAAAAAGTACTTTTGACCATGCCTTCCGCGTGCGCACAATCGATGCGACGGAAGAGTTTACGCACGCGAAACTGCCATAGCGTGATTTCGCGCTGCTGTAATTGGTTAGCCCGATTTTAACCTATTCGATTTTTTGAAGGGCAAAATATAGGTTGTGCTTATATTGGTCATGCTGTTCACTGAGGATAGAAGCTGGAGAGTCAAAACATCAAAAAATTTTCTTTTAACCAATCAATGAACAAAGAACATATTAATGAAGTATATAAAACAAATATGTACTGCCTTTATTCGAAGTTCTGGTTAAAACTATGGTCCCTCGTTGAGATCAATTAATACTATTTTTTATTAAAATAGTACTATCGATCTCACCTCGGGCCCATAGTTTTAACCAGAACCTCTCATGACAGTATAATGTGCTACATCCAAAGGCTGCCTTATAGAATTTTTTCTATATATTAATATTTTACCAAATGTAGCAGGATACATCGATATCAGTGATGTAAAATAATTAGGGTGAACGCTGTATTTATTCGACTTTAAATGGACATGGGCTTTTAATTATGCTTTTAAAATGTATGTCTATTTAAAATTGAAGTATGTACACTATGAAGTAACACTCTTCAACATTACTTTAATAAAATAGGCTCAAAAGCTACTTATATCTGAACTAAATCAATCTTAATTGTACTAATTATGAATCTGAACTAAAGAATAACTATGTAATATAGACTGTATCAAAATGATTGGTACCCATCAGCTTCCAGCGATACGGACATGACTGCCACATCAAAATACAACATAGGATCTGCATAATTTGCTGATTAATGTCATAAACAGTCATATAACAATAAATTATGGCGATTTCAAGAGGATCATATGTTGCATTTGGAAGAAGCAGACTTTTAAATAATTATCAAAACTGATCAGTACCAATCATTTTGATACAGCTTGTATATACTTATCATACAGACTGTATCAAGTGATTGTTCTCCATCTTGATTTTGGTGTTTCTGATAAAGTATGCCTCTCTCAAACACGGCAATGGATCCACTTAAAATGATCAGACTTTATACTTAACACTTCATATTTCAAAAGAAGTTTTCATTATCGACTGGACCAATCAGCGGCATTGTTAGAATAATTTCACCACACAAAAAGAAATGGGGTGAATTATTTGCAAAGCTCCATTCTGATTGGTGATTAAAGTGAATAATTGACCAATCAGAGGCAATGTTAGATGAGTTTGAAAGAGGCAGGCATTTAAAAAATACCAAAAATGGATAAAGAATCGGTGGAGAACATTCATTTTGATACCACCTGTATCATGGAAATCTTTTGGTGCCATTCAGTAGACTTCCATCATTTACAGAACTCCATATCTCAGTACAATTAGCAAAGTAATAATTGACAGTATTGAGAGGGGAAAGCCACAAAAACAAACCAAAAAACGTCATTACGTCAATGATCTATTCTATTATCAACGTAGTATAGCAGATGAACTCATTTACTCATGATTTTCTCAGTACAATACACCCTGAAATATAACACAAGATGATATCAAAATAGTCGCATTTTAATTTTGAATTGTTTCTCACTGTTACGACTATGGAAATCTTTTGGTGCCATTCAGTAGACTTCCATCATTTACAGAATTCCATAACTCAGTACAATTAATGAAGTAATAATTAATAATATTGAGGGGGAAAGCCACAAAAACAAACCAAAAATGTCATAACGTCAGTGATCTATCTATATCAACGTAGTATACCAGATGAACTCATTTACTGATGATTTTCTAAGTACAATACACACTGAAAATATAACAGAAGATGGTATCAAAATAGTCTGCATTTTATTCTTGAATTGTTTCTCACTGTTACGACTAAGACTATTAAACTACGTGTCCTTTTACAAATCTGATTACAAAAGTGTCAAGAAAATACACGAAGAATTCACATTTTGCATCCCAAAGCATCGTAAAATTTTATTCAGGTATATATTTTGGTATTGCCAACATATCAATTAGAAAATACAATTTTCCATTCAAATTCAGAATTAAACAACTATTGCAATATATCCTCCTTTTGCTTGGGCAGATCACATTAATACTCTTTCAATATACAATCATAGTTTTTATGCTCGGTATTGTGTTGCGATTAGCTATTAGTGGATCATGCCTGTATGAACATGAATTTTGATTTATTAAAAGTGTAAAATGTTAGTTCTGAAACAACAAGATGATAATTAATATTTATTTATTTATTTATTTTTATTTAAATCATATTTATCCAGGGTAGCCCAATTCAGCCAAATAGCTGGTCTAACATGGGGCCCTGCTACACATATATACAATAATTTAAAAGCAACAATTTTCAACATACAATTTATATAGTATATACAACTCTTAGATACAAATTTAAAATACAAAAATACATACAATTTTCAAAGTAAATAAAACACATCATTTACAAGTATATGCACAAAATTTTAGGACTTGAATCTTTGCTTGAAAGTCTGCATATTTGTTGAGCTTCTTAATTCATTACTCAGCTTGTTCCAAACTTCAACCCCACTGTACGAAAAAGATGATTTAAAATATTCAGTATCATAACCATTCATGCAAGGCGGAAGAGCCAATACATTTGTCGCAGCTTGTCTGGTGTTAACATTATGCTTTTCGTGTATATAAGAAAACCTGTTGGTTAGGTACTGTGTGGAGCCATATCGTTTAGACATTTAAACATTAACAAAGATTTGAAATACATTGCACGATTCGGAAGTGATTCCCATCCTAATATAGGAAACATTATATCAGAAGACGTAAGGTAATTGGCACGTAATATGATTCTTGCACATCGCTTCTGTAACACACTTAATTTACGCATATCTTCATTGAAGCGACCAAACCACACTACACTACAATAATCGAACTGCGGTTGAATAAGAGCTTTGTATAAAACATTAAGAGTGTGTACGTCAAGAAATGTTTTAAGACGTCTTAAGGGATCTAAAATGAGCGTTTATTGCGTTTCGACAGTATTTTTGTGGGACATGAGAGCACCTCAGACCTATCGAATTGCATTCTGAATACGAAGCATGTCTTTCTGATATCAAATAATTTTCATTTTTGAAAATCACAATATAATACAAATTTTATGACAAATTATAAAAATTGATATTTTTCACATTTTTGATATATAACAGTCCTCGAAGTAAATTATATAAATCTAATGATATATTTTTAAAGTGTATGTAGCAGGGAGGAAAATCCGACGGTCAATTGAAAATTTTGACCTTTCATATTGAAGATATGGATTTTTTTTCCCAAAAAGACCTAATTTTTTTGGGAAAAAAAAAAAAAAAATCTATATCTTCAATACGAAAGGTCAAAATTTTCAATTGATCGTCGGCTTTTCATCCCACCTACATACGCTTTAAGTATAAATCATCAGATTTATAAAGTTTACTTCAAGTACTGTTAAATATCAAAATATCAATTTTAATGATTTGCCATAAAATGTGTATTAAATTGCGAATTTCAAAAATCAAAATTATTTGATATCAGAATGACATTCTTCGTATTCAGAATGCAATTCGATATGTCTGATGTGCTCTAATGTCCCAAAATAAATACTGTCCAAACGTTCATACCCCCCCCTTAAGAGTCCTATTTTACAAAAAAGCTTCTGTATAACAGAGTTAACATGATTGTGCCAGAGTAATTTAGAATCAATCTTTACACCAAGACATTTGGCACTATGAACTCTTTCAAGTTGACGATCATCAATGGTAACTGTGATACTACATTTGGCATATCATTGATAAAAATGAGAAATAATAATGGGCCCAATATACTGCCTTGGGGAACACCAACTTTCATTTCAAGTGAATCAGAAACAATACCCTTAAAAGTAACTCTTTGCTTTCTACATGACAAATATGAAGCAAACCATTTACCTGTATCTTCAGATGCTCCAATATCGTGGAGCTTTCTTAGCAAAATATCATGATTTACGGTGTCGAACGCTTTTCTAAGGTCGATAAAGGCAACACCGGTCATTTTACCATTGTTGATGCCCGCAAGCCAATCGTCAACCATATCAACAAGAGCAGTTTCGGTAGAATGACCAGGACGAAAGCCTGATTGATGAACATTCAAAATACCATTTCGATTTTAAAAAAAAGAGTAAACATGGTTATGCATAGCCCTTTCAATGATCTTACTTATTACAGGCAGGATGGAAATAGGCCTGTAATTATTGGTGTTATCAAGATCACCTCCTTTATGCAAAGGGATTACTTTGGCTTCTTTCCACAAAGTAGGAAAAATATCCTTTGACAAAGAGAGATTCATAATATTAACTAAACTTTTTACAATGACTGGGCTAGCCAGTTTTAGTATCTTACAACTGACATCATCCAGACCTGTAGCCTTTTTATTGCTCATGGAGCGAATTTCTCTGTCAACAAAATCATATGAAATACATGGCATATTAAGAACAGGTTTAACTTGAAGATCTTCGCATGTATGTAACACATTAACATCAGCAATATTATTAACATTGTTTACATCATTAATTCTTTCATCACTTTCATTAAGTAAATTAGTTGCAACACTTGCAAAATGGCTGTTGAACACATTTGATATATCAATGTCAGATGTAACTACATTATCTCCAAACCCAACAGATGATGGAGTTGGGGAAACTTTGGATGGAATAACCTTTTTAAGTGTTTGCCATAGCTTACCAGAATCATTACAACTCTCATCTATTAGGCCCTTATAATAATTACATTTTGCAGATCTAATCATACTAGTAACGTGATTACGAACAAGTTTATAGGCTTTCCAATCACTTACACTATTAGAACGAGTTGCAATACGATGGAGGCTATCCCTATGATGCATACACTGCTTAATTTCCCTACCTAACCAAGGCGATGGAGTTGATTTAACACGCTTGGTCTTTTAGGTAAATGAAAGTTAACAACATCAAATAACATTGAATTCCACATGCTTACCGCATCATCAACATCGTCAATTTGTTCAATATCACTCCATGGTTGTTCAGAGAGATCATTAATGAAACTTTGATCATTAAAACGTTTAAAACAGCGATAATCAATGGTTTTATGTTGACCCTTAATTGGCTTGGTTTTTCTTATAGCATAAATTAGATAGTGATCACTGATTGAAGTTTGAATCACACCACTTTCACTAAAAAGCTCATCCTTTGATGTAAAAACAAATCAATAATCGTCTTGCTGTGAGATGTCACACGAGTTGGAAGGTTTATTAATTGCTGCAACTGATACAAATCACACACAAATTTTAAATCTCTAACTTGCTTACAGTTGACGTGAGGAGAAAAATCACAGTTAAAGTCGCCAAGTAAAATTAACTCTTTTTCTTCATTAGCAGCTTTTGACAACATTGTACACAATATATTTGAAAAATCATTATCATTTCCATCAGGATTATATGCAGCACATACAAGAAGTGTGTTAGTATGAGGTGGTGAAATTTCGACCCAAATGCATTCAAGAGAATCATCACATAGATCATCCCTTCTCTTAAAATCGAACATACTATTAACTAAAATTGCCACACCACCGCCACCCCTATTACGATCTTTCCTGAGTATATTAAAACCATCAAAATTAACCTCGTTATCACACACTGTGTGATCACAACGTGTTTCATTCACACAAATGATGTCAAACGCATCACCACACATATATTTAAACTCATCAATTTTACCAACAAGGCTTCTTATGTTAAGATGGGCAAATTTAATACCTTTTGGTCTTAAAATTAGGTACTTTGCCATTTTGAAGTTGCACATAATCAGAACTCTCATCTGCAGCGGTAATGTCATTTATATTACAACTATCATGCATATTGTCATTAACATAAGTATCATTATTTGATGAAACAACATTTGATAAAACAACATAATTATTACTTTCATCTTCATTTACATGAGTACACAACAATGGTACGTCATTGGGTAAAACAACATTATTATCATCAACATTATTATCATCAACAAGATTATCATCAACATGATTATCAACAACAATATTATCCACGACATTATTATCATCAACATGACTATCAGCAACATATGTATCAATAACATATTTATCAATAACATTATTATCAAGAACACTATTATCACCAACACTATTATCAGAAGCATGAATATCAACAACATTATTATGATCAACAACATGATTATCTAAAACATTATTATCAACAACACTATATTCTTCAACAACATGGTTATCAATGCATTCGTTTACTTGCGTACGGGTGTTATAACTTACTAAACTAATTTCTTTGCTTGCAAAAACATTGATACCGTTATTACTTGTTTGGTCACCTGCGGCACAACCATCGTGGCCGACATCTCAGCAAGAACCGTGGCCCCAAACACTTTCACAATATTTAGCTTTATGACCAAATTCCCCACATGATCTACACTGGAGCTTAGAGTCATAATAACAAGTGGTTCCATTGTGATTAAACAGTCCACATTTCCAGCAACCTGAGTAATTTTGATAACTCTCGTGACTGTGATACTGTGAATGTTCATGACGTTCGCGATCGCGTCTTGATCGGTTTAAGTGTCTTTCGCGTTCTGATTTGTGCTTGGATTCATTGTCATGTTTGCGTGCCGATCCATTTCCAGATTGTCGATTTTGTGACACCGGGTTGGACTTAGTGTGAAATTTGCGTTTGTGATTTTTAGTTTTTGTTACATGTTCCCACTTATTTGCGTTGGTTTCCTCTATCTTTAAACTTTTGACTGCTTCCGCGAATGTCTTTATCAGTTTTTGCGATCCATTCTTGTTTAGATGTACATTGTCCGCCAATACAGATGTGTCTACAGTGCCATTTTGGTAAGTGATCTGTGGAGTCAGATCAATGAATCCGCAGTCTAGCCGGGTGGAGAGTGCCTTGAGGTTTTCATTTAGCTCAGACGTTTCAGCCATTTTAGTACGTCGTGGACAAACTGCTGAGATATGAACTTGAGCAGTAGGAGCCTTCACCATTGCGGATGTTATGATCGCTTCCATTGATGCGGTGATGGAATCAGTATCTGAACCATTTGACACGTCATTGGTGCCGACATGTACAATGATGTCCCCGTACCTATCAAGGTTGGGTGTTGAGTTAAGTTCCCTAAAAATGTCATTTGTCGTTGCTCCAGGTTTGACCTCCACATCTGCATTTTGAAAGTTTTTGCTGTTAATTTCACGGAGCATCGAGTCACCAATAATGAAAGACTTCGGAGGGTCTCTTGCTTGTGTTGTACTTTCTGAGGACTCTTGAGAAACCTTTTGCGTTAATAGCTCTGTTACTTGTGTCTTCATTTCAGCCACATGTTTCTTTAGCTGATTATTTTCAGTTTCTAGTGATTGTTGTCGGTTTCTGAGCTTGTTTTGGTCTGAAATCATTTTGGATACCGTCGATTGAAGGGAATCTACTGTTTGTTGCAATTTCTGCACGATTGCATGGGTATTTAGATTACTCGTTTTGCAATCAGGACATGCCCAGTTTGATTTCATGCTCGGTCGTTTTTTTAATCCGACACAAGCAAGATGATAATCTTTGGAACAGTTGTTGCATTTTGTGAAAACACCTTGAGACTTGGTGCATTTGCTGCTGTTACATAAAGATACACTATCGTCTTCAGACGGTGTTGCGGCTTGGGAAGTGTTTTCTTTCAGGCGTTCTTGTTCATGATTTGGGTTTTCGTGACTTTCAGAAGACATAAGGGAAGCAACATATCTAGACAAGCCATCGGTACCTGCTTTCAATAGTTTGCTAGGGGTATTACGAGCTTTGTCATGTTCTTTATTCATTATTTGTGTTCGGTGTGCACTTTGTCGTTTGTTTTCACACTCATTACAGAGCATTAATTCACTTTGTCGAAGTTCAACCACCTTTCCTTTCGATGTCTTACAATCTTCACAGCTAATTATCATAGGCATCTTAAGTTTTGCTAGGCCTTTGCTCCAGTGAACACAGTTGAAAAGAGTTTATCGCACCTTTTCTGATGATGATACAGGAGGTCAGTGTATTTTAAGTCACAAGTGAATGCTTAAAAATACACTAAGTCAAAAATCAATAATCAATACATCGATGAAACAGAGTTTGTTGTTCCAATACAGTTACACTAGAGCAATTTATGTTCAGTTATACTAGCAAAATTCAAAAACAAATTTACCAAATGCCACGAAACGATGATGAAATCCACCAATCAAAGCACATTAGCAGAATCTTGACATGAAGATTAAATTAAATGTTGCTATCATTGCAGTAATATGAAAAGATGTATATCATATATAATGATGTTATCTGTATGTGATGAATGATGATTGTGAAATATAAAAACAAGTTTCTTGGTAATTCATCCAAGTTAAAACAAATACAGGGTGTATCAAAATGATTGGTACCGAAGACTTCTCATTTTTTGCCGAATTTTTTTACTATATTTTGTGCCAGTTTGGGGTTAATTGTTTAAATATTTGTAATTATAGTAGTGTTATCTTTTCTAAGAATTTTAGATCATAAAGATACCACATTCTATACAGAAGTTACATGATTCTAAAGGAAAGTAGGTGTTTTTACAATTTTCATCGTAACGCTGGATCAGTAGCGCACCATTTTCAAAGCTCTATTTTACTGCAAATACCTTGGGAGGATGATATGTTGAAAATCATGGAAATGTTTAATATTTTCCCTGCCTATTTCCTCATTCATAATATATATTAATGTAACAATCAATATTTATTGCTTGAGAGTCATATTATTGACTTGAATAATTTAGGTGGGGTGAAAGAAGTTTGTGTATCAACACCATCAAGGGCGGTAATTTAATTTTGTTTTTGAGATTACTAAGTAGATGGTGTGGCAGAATGGCTATAGACTGTAGACAGTATAGGTTAGTTTAGACCTGGTAAAAGTTATTGGAATGGATCCACAGTATTCCACACTTTAGTGTGCATTCATAGTTAAGAATCACACGAAGATATGGAGAAGTGCAGAGAAGATTTAGGAGACAGTTTCTAAGAGCAAGGCGTATCCAATGCATACATGCTATAACTTGCAATGCTTCAAAATTTGATATGGGCAGTTACAGAATGGACCCATCCCAGTTGTTAAGTTCTTTCAAGATAGAGCTTCACCTCTCACTGCCAGAGTCGTAAGGCAGGGACTTCAAGAACTATCTTTCTAAAAGCATGTGTAAAGAAATTTTATGTTATGTATACTGAGGTGAGATATTGAAGAGTATGTATGCAATAAATGGTTCAAGCAGTGAACATATTCATCTTGTGTCAAATCATGATTACGTCGATCTTCGTTTAAATGACATTGGCTCCCAGATGCATCAACCTATCAACTTCAGATTAATAGATCAATAAGTTAACATATGCCCCTTTCTATTTATAGTACAAAAACTATATTAATTAGCAATTTTATAGTTTTTATATATTTTTGAAAATGTCACATAGCCCGGTACCAATCATTTTGATACACCCTGTATTCATTCTTGAATTTAGGTTATTTGAGGCTTTTGAGTACGTTTGTGCGATTTGTAGAATTGTGTTCATTTCGAAAATGAGATGCATTTATAATGCCTTTTTTATATGAAAACATACCTAAAAGTGTAAGCTATTATGTTACGTGTGCCAGCACATTCAAATTGTATACTTTTTAGATTTTGATATAGCTGTAAACAAACCCTTTTAGTAAGTGCACGATTATGCCTGGATTACGGCAATGAAATAAATAGCTCCCTCCACGAATGCTACACGACAAATGGCCCTATGTAGATTTGTAGAGTGTTACTCAATACTTTCTTTTGCCTGATTTGATCCCCAATCTCGAGGTTCATTGCACACTTTGTGACCAAAATAAAGACTAGCGATTTTACGCATGCCAATATCAATAGCTGAACTTGAAGTTTACATCCCATTATTATGACGTCTAGCGTCTCTTGATATCTACAGGTACCATGTTTATCAGCTTAGTTCGCCATTTTAACACGGAAGTTTGTACAGATTAGCAACTTTTCGATTCAGTTTCAACCCTAATGAGAAGGTAAGACATTTTCATATTAGTTATACTCGGGGAGCTAGGACCACTTTCTGTGCACGTCCCACAGGACCAAACCAAACCAACTTTTTTAGGTTCCTGAGATGACCCCAAAACATAATCACGATATTCCAAAAAAAATAAACTGGCCCCAAGGGGGGTAAAAGGTCATCGAACTTTGCATAGAGTCAGAATTTCAAACTTGCTCAAATTGTGTTAAAAATCATTCCAATGTATTTCCCTAGTCACAAGGATTCAGAAAATGTATAGTTTGACCTATCTAGGACATATTGTTCTTGAGTTATAACCAAAAAGGTCAAAGGTCACATTTTTGCCTCTATAGGGGTTGAAAACAACAAAGTGCTCAGATTTTGCCAAAAGAGGTGTCAAATTGTTCGTTTTAGTTAAACAAATCAAATAAGGATAGGATTGTAATATCTTGGATGCTTCGTTACCTAGGTAACACAGCAAAATAGAAAGTGGTCCTAGCTCCCCGAGTATTATTTGAGTGGCAAAACATTTCAATACAATAATGAAAAGCAACGCAAGTGTTTGACATGATTAGAAACACAGTATGCACTTAAAGAAATTATTTGATGGGTTTACTTGTTGTGAGGTTCTGATTATGCCAACGAACACATTTTTAAGGGTAGACGAGGTATTGTTGGTCGAAACAACCTAAAAATCGATTTTCATTATCTAGATCAATATATTATTGCAAAATAACACCTTGATGTTTTGCAAAAGTTGATTCTACAAATCGTATACTTTGCAAACTTGCTTAATTTATTGTTGTAAATGAGTTATGTACGTTTTAAAAAAAGTGTTGTTGTTTTAGCACTCTTTACAACGTAACTCAAGAACCGCAGCACCTATAAAAGTATATCAGTGATATTTTAATTCTTCTACACACTCGCTATGAATTGAGCAATACAGTTTTTGCAAAGCTCACTACCATTCGTAAGATGCTGTGAACTACCAAATCACAACAGTTTAAAGTAATGAATAACCTTAAAGTAATGATAACTCAAAATCTTTTGATTAGCAGTACCTGGATAACTAAAGGGTTAGTAAAATCGATTCGTAGAAAGAATACTTTGTACAAGAAATCAATCAAAAAACCAACAGAGGAAAACATTTCTAAATATAAATCATATCGTAGTAAGCTAACATCTTTACTCCGACTGGCAAAACGTCATTATTTTTCTTCATTGCTTGAAAGAGAAAGGTACAGTATGAGAAATACTTGGTGAAGATTCTCAACAATATAATTATTGAGAAGTAAAAAGTGTAACATGTCTCAAAAATTTGTAAGTAATGGGGAAACAATAACAAATCCTAAGATAATTGCTGATAAGTTCAATGAGTATTTTTCAAATATTGGACCCAAACTAGCACAAAGTATAAGCCATACTGGTAAAGATTTTTGTGATTATCTAAAAAATCGAAATAGTTCTACATGTTTCTTTAAACCAACCACTGAAGAAGAAATTCTGAAAATTATTGCAACTTTGGGTAGTAGAAAGAGTCCAGGTCACGATGGTATAGGATCTGATATTGTTAAAAGAGTTGCGAATGAAATTGCATATCCACTGCAAAGGATTTTAAATCTTTCTTTAAACACAGGTTTTGTGCCAGATGATTTAAAAATGGCAAAGGTAGTTCCAATATACAAAAAAGACAACCCTGAAATGTTTGGTAACTACAGACCAGTTTCAGTGTTACCATGTTTTTCTAAATTGCTTGAACGGATTGTGTATATTAAATAGATGTATTGATTTTTTAAATAAGTTCAATGTTTTGTATGATAAGCAGTATGGCTTTAGAAGCAACCATTCCACATATATGGCAGTTTTGGATTTTGTATGTGACATTGAAAATGCAAGTAGTGAAAAGAAACACACAGCTGGTATTTTTATGGACCTGTCAAAAGCATTTGATACCATAAATCATAATATTTTGATAAGCAAACTGGAACACTATGGTTTTAGAGGAGTAACATCTCAATGGTTTTCAAATAATCTTTCTGAGAGAAAACAATATGTGTCATACAATTCAGAAGTATCATCTTATGAACCGATTTTATGTGGCGTTCCACAAGGATCAATATTGGGTCCTCTGCTTTTTATCATCTATATGAATGACATCGCTCACACATCTGAATTACTATCATTTATTTTATTCGCTGATGATACCACTGTTTTCTACTCACATGAAAATATTAATGAACTCTGTAATGTAATTAATAATGAGCTGAGGGAGGTAATTAACTGGTTCAAAGCTAACAAACTTTCACTCAATGCAAAAAAGACAAATCTCATGTTTTTAGGTACTGTGTCCAAAACCAAGGAAATCAATGACAATAATTTTGTAATATCTTTAGATGGTTGTAAACTGGCTCGTGTTAAAGAAGCCAAATTCCTGGGTCTAAATATTGATGAAAATCTTTCTTGGAAGAAACGCGAAATATTGGCGTTTTGAACAAGGTGAAGCATTGTTTACCCGAACAAACTTTGTATAACCTTTACTGTTCACTAGTTGTACCCTATTTTAATTACGGTATTTTACTTTGGGGAAATGCAAACAAGGCATATCTTAACAAATTATTTAAGCTACAATAAATTAAACTTAAAGCTTTAAGAATAATATCTCATAGTCCGTATTTAAGCCATTCAAGACCACTTTTTGATAAATACAATTTTCTTGATATATTTGATATGTACAAGAAAGAGTTGTCTATTTTTATGTATAAGTATACCCAAGGTATGTTACCAAAATCATTTGATGCTATGTTTAAGAGTCTTAAGGATATTCACAGTTATAATACTAGAAATAAGCATAATTACCAACTGCACAAAACAAGTACTGTTGTCTCCAATGGTCCAAAAATTTGGAATCAAATACCTTATGAGATTAGACAGGCTACCAACATTTCTCTCTTTAAGAGAGGAGTACATGCCTTACTGAATGACAAGTAGATCCAAGCATGTTTTCCTTAATTATTATATTAGTGTGATATTTCTGTTAATCACTCTATTAAATCATTGCCTCTACTTAATATGTCATCTCAAAGTTGTTTATCATTGCTTTTATGCTTTATATCAGTGTTTGTAATTTACTATGTTAATGTTAAATACTCATGATTATAGTACAATTTTATATTTAAATTGATTGATTTATTATATTTGTGTTTAAAATTTTTTGGCTATAGATCCTCGTTTTGTTTTTGTTCTGTTTTTAATTTGTGTAAATTTAATTATACAGGGGGTGCAGCATTTACAGGCTTCGCTTATCGTTGTACCTCCTCCATCGTGTTGTACTTTTTATAATTATTGTATTTTGTTGTAATTTTTGATGGAAATAAAATAAATCTGATTGATTGATTGTAGACGAGGTATTGTTGGTCGAAGCAACCTAAAAATCGATTTTCATTATCTAGATCAATATATTATTGAAAATTAACACCTTGATGCTTTGCAAAAGTTCATTCTACAAATCGAATACTTTGCAAACTTGCTTAATTTATTGTTGTTAATGAGTTATGTACGTTTTACAAATGTGTTGTTGTGTCAGCCCTCTTTACAACGTAACTCTAGAACCGCAGCACCTATAAAAGTATATGTCTGTGATATTTCAATTCTTCTACACGCTCGCTATGAATTGAGCAATGCAGGTTTTGCCAAAGCTCACTACCATTCGTAAGATGCTGTGAACTACCAAATCACAACAGTTTAAAATAATTAATAACCTTAATTGAATGGGTCATTACTTAAAGCCAAGTAAAAAAAAACCATGTTTCTCGTCCCCTCCCGCTTCCATTTTAAGGCAACCTCAATTTTTTTAAATTAAGTTTTTTAAAGAAAGATGTCTAGGAAGTTGAGATGCTTTCTATAGCCTTGCTAATATAAAAGAAACACTTCTGGAAGGTTTTGTGATCATTAAAGGGGGATTACCTACCAGAACAAAATAATATAAAAGCCTACTCCTTTTTCAAAGCATTATTCTATACGCTAAATTAGTAAATACGGGGCCAATATGGGTATTTACACCTATATTTCGATTTTTTTTAACCCGGACGAGAAACATACTATTATTATTCTTACTCGGTCTTATACAAAATTTGTAGCAAACTTCATCAAAGAGTTGTTCCCATATGAAATTGTTTGCGCTGAAAAAAGTTGAATTTTGTGGAGCAAGTTGTCAAATTCTGAAAAATTTGAAAGATGTTTAGTTGAGTTAACTTATTTTGTTTGAGTTTCAACAATGTAGGCATTGTGTCATAGTTGAGTTGCATCAACTAAGTTGTTTAAGGGAGCAGGCAGGGTCACTCTAAGTGGGAAACTTTAGACATTGTTTTGTATTGTATCTCTAAAAGTAATGATGATAAGTACATAAAAGTATACATTTTCAGAAAGGAAATGATGCAAGGAATCCAACTAGCAGTTGTTGAGAAAGCGCCAAATTTTACATGCCAATTATTTTTGCCAACCATATTACCTTTGTCCACAACTTACCTTAAATCTCCAAATCGATGAAAACTGCATATTTATGTTCTAAAGATACAAAACTAGCGATGTTAACTGAGGAGAGATGAAATTTGTTCAACTGGGCCCGAAATCCACAAACAATAACCTCTGTTTTCTCTGCGTTCAATTTCAAGACGTTTCGCGACATCCAGTTTTGTATATCGTTAACACATTTCTCAATGGTAGCAACAGCAAGATTTACACCATCAGCAGAAGTTGGACAGATAGATGCATAAATCTGTGTGTCGTCAGCGTAAATATGCATAGCTAAACCATAGTCGCGAATGATGTTACCAAGTGGCAGAGTGTAGACTAGAAATAACAAGGGCCCCAAAACTGACCCTTGTGGAACACCGTAACGTAGAAATTGAACACAAGAGAATTTTCCATCGATGCATACACGCTGTGATCTACCAGCTAAATAAGATGTGAACCAGTGTATGGTTTGATTAAGTTTAATTTATTGTAATTTACTGGATTTTATCTGAATTTTATCTCCATTTGTTTTGTTTTGCTTAAAGCTTAGTTAAGTTATGCTTAATCTGTCTTATGCCAAAAAAAACGTGTCTCGGCTATTAAAATCGATTTTAACGCATTTCTCCTTTTTTAATCAAATTTGTGCATTATAGATTTTTCAACTAAAAAAATTGCATCAGGGATTTATTCCGCTTTAATTTTAATGTTGAAATTGTCGCGATGTTTTTACTAATTTGTGTTAATAGAACAAATAAAAACAAAACAAAAAGGAAGTAAAGCTGATGCAATTACTAATATCAATGGTATGTAATCATTGTTGTCTGGAAAGTCCCAAATAATAAAGTGAAGCAAAATGACCTTGAACTTTATATAAATATAAATATACTTTAACACAATATTTGATACTGTGTTGATAGACCCTCTAAGGAAATATACCAAAACGTGAAAAGGTGAAATATTCAGACACATACATTAATTTTGTGACTTTTGATAGTTAATGCTAGTGTGGCAAATTATAGATAACGATTAATATATTAGTAAGAACATCATTACCTATCAGTACATTTACAAGAACATGCGAAACGAGAACAAAACAATTTGATATAGGTTGCTCCAAATAAATGTGGAATTTTAATTAAAATTATTATACGCATCCATTCTATCACCTATGCGCAGTTCACTTTAACTTTAATCTTTACCTAAATCATGATAATTTTCGTGGTGAATTCTAGTGTTGTATATTTTTGTGTCAAATTATTTGCATATTATACATAATAAATAGCTGCTTTATAATTTTGTTATAATATACCAATATCATAATTATGCATATTATATTACCTTAGTTAAGTTTGGGTTTGTGTTTAAGGGGTGGGGTATGAGCGTTTGGACAGTATTTTTTTGCGAAACATGAGAGCACATCAGACATATCGAATTGCAATCTAAATACTAAGGATGTCCTTCTGATATTAAATAATTTATCAAAATTATTTAATATGCTGATTCAGATTAAATAGGTTCATGGGATGTTTTACTATATAGGCCTACTATCACGAGGGCTTGTATCATCTAATATCCGTAACATGCCATGAACTGGTCTGAAGTTATATAACAACCTATTTTATACTGTGACATATACCATAAAGCACGTATTGCTAATATGGGTATTATATGGGATATCATGTCTATTACTAAATAGGCCTACAAATATGATAGCGCTTTTTCAGCACGGTGCATGGTACGTAACGCGTCCTCATGTCGTTTTGGGCCGTCCCCTTATTCATATTGATATCAGAAGGACATTCCTCGTATTTAGAATTCAATTTGATATGTCTGGTGTCACTCTCAGCTCCCATAAAAATAAGTGAAAACGTTGCTAAACATTAATATCCGATCCCTTAATAAGTACTAAAAATACGACACGAATTATATTGCGTTTTATTATTAAGTCATCCATTAGCAACACAAATATATAAAATGTGCAAAGGAAATTAGTATAATTTGTTACACGGCAAATGAAGGATCTGTAGATTGAACACTATTTTCTTTTGTTGTTTTAGAACACAGTTTCGCGGTTCACTGCACAATTTATGACAAAAATAAAGACCATAATTTTGCGCATGTCAATTGCTGAATTACGTCTCTTGAAATCATTTCTACCATGACACAAACTCCAGTACGCCATATTTTAATATGGAAACTCGAAAATTTTTGAGAACTATAACCTTGATTTATTAATCTGATCATGTTATGGGTTCACAAAAATGATTCAAGCATTATGTATAGAATTTGGCATACATGTATGCTACCGGCATAAATTGACGTTACAGGTGGACGCGTGGCTTGCTAAGACATTAGCCAGAGTTTAGCATTAGTTATATTAGTTAATTATCATACAATAAATACTTTTGTTAACTTTATTGTAATTGGCAAATATCATAATTATTATAATAATTAAAGAGGGTTGGTGGCTTCTAATTGATAAGATTTGGGAACACTATAACATTATAGTCAAATAGTATTACTTTTTAGTCGTCAAAACCATAGTAGAGCCGGGAGGATTAGATACAATCGAAAATGCAAATACAGTTGATGTTAGGTATTTTGGTAACACGAACTACGAAGGGGGTTTGTTGCAGCCCCCATATTTACCAGGCGGACACACAGTTTGGTCCTGATGGGACCAGGCTCAAGCATATTATACGTCATATACCATGCATACTGTTATACTTTTACATTTGCTACTAATGTATAGCTAAATGGATCTTCCCTATTCAGTTTACATCCCCCAATTAAAGTCGGCCTACTATTCACACAGTATCTTGAATATCACTTAAAGCCATAATGTACGATCTTATAATATGAAATTGGTTTATGTTTTTCAAAGCTCTTTTTTTTTGTTGCATATTTGTAATGCTTACACATGTCCCAACTTGCACCTAAATGGAATCGGCCACATTTGTTGTGTTTGTAGGTCAAAAGAGCAAAGTTCGACATAATGTCATAATTCAAAGAATTATGACATTATGTTCTCATATAGAATTGCGTGTTAAACAGCCCAATAATTATTACTAGCATTATTTCAGCATTTTGAGTATATACTAACAAATTTAAAATTTGAAGGAAAGGCTTTAAGTCATCTTAAGTTTCATAGATTATTAATTTAATAAAGAAAGCCACTGCTGTGAGAAATAGTTTCCTAGGGTATTATTTTTGTTTTTTGTCTTAATTTTATCTGCAGATGACACACTTGTATTGAAACAATGGCAAAGTCTCCACAAGATAATTTCATCAGGTGCCATGCAGCTCTACATACCCTCTTATCACACACAATTCCTAGTCTTCAACATGCTGTAGACATATGGCACCAAAAGACAACTGTAACCACCCAACCGTGTTCTAACCCAGCCCAATGTCTCCCTTTCAAGAAACCTTCTATGAAGAACCAATCATGCCAAGAATGCATTACATGGGCAGCAGCCATCGAGGCTCAGGTGTGCCCACCTTGGAACGTTGGTTCTCTACAGTGGATGAATGCAAACTCAACTTTGTTCAGCAAAGATCCCCTAGAAGCCATCAAACTGTTTGTTTTACGGATGCCAGCAAATCAGAGAAACATGTATTCAGTACTCGGTGACTTTGATACAGCCTCCCTGCTCATGATTATGGGTAAATTCAAAGAGTTTCACCTTGGAGATCAGACGGTATTTGATAATATTCAGAAGGTAAGAAATAAGATACTTCTGATATCCACTTGGGGTTTTTTTAAACCACTGTGTTGTGTATTGCTCCTGGGTAGTGCAAGAAATATTATTTTAAAGTGTGACATGAGTCCATTTTTGGGGCTCCCATCTTGTACATGTAGTTGAAGTTATAAATGTGTTGGAGAGTTGAGGGTGTTCCCCTTGATACACCTTGAGTTATGACAATCTGATAGTACAAGCCATGAATCTAAATATTAAATATTGATATTTCCTTCTAATAATTATTTCGTTTCAGGTAGCTCAAATCCGAAACTCTCTTGCTCACCTCAAACACAGTAACAGTTTCCATCTTGATGACCAGACCTTCAACAACTACTGGACAGACATCACAAACCTTGTCAACTGTCTACCAGGTATAGGACGTCCATATTTCACGCAGAAGACTGCACAAGATGTTAACACCAAGTTAACACTGGTAGGTCTTCACCAGCACATCAAAAAAAGTTTGCCATGTCAAGGGTGTCCGGTCTTTATTATGCATAAAATGAGATCACCAAGTTGATTGATGTAACCTACGGACACTACAAACCCACCCTTAAACCCATTCAGCAATTTGCTCATTGGAAAAATCAAATCATCAAAATTCAGTAGTATAGGCCCCCTTTGTCTGCTAACGTAGCCTGCTAGTGGTGAAGCCGAAAGCTGTGTATTAAAGACAAAATAAGTCATTTTACATGAACTCTAATGGCACTACTTAATTATAAAATTCCAATATTTCTAAAGCGCACCATCGGGTCTAATGACCTGTGTAATTTTGACCTGAAACATACCCCTTCCTGGTCAAGTTGTCCCTGTCGATTGGAGGTGCACTGTATTAAAATAAATCACAATTTTCGAGAGTCTTTCTACTACTCTTTTTCTTTCTTTCTTTCTCTTTCTTTCTTTCTTTCTTTCTTTTTTTTACTATTTTGTAGATTTATCCTGCCAAAAAGTAATTTTATAGACTTATCCTTTATTTATATTCGCTATTCTAATACATTTCCAAAGTTGTTCATATTCTCGCAAAATCACTGCAAATCCCTTTACAGGACGGGACAAGTTATATTTCATCACCGAGTTGATTGATGCAAGTCTACAGGCATCACAACTTTGAATTACATTTACGCTAACATCCAGAGAGCTCTTGGCAAATCTTATTATGATCTTAAAAGTATACATATAGAAAATGTTTAAAACGTCAGTTATCTATGATGTTCTGCATCGATTCGTCACAAAATCATAAAGTTCATAATTTTCTTCATTTTCAGATCAAAGACCAATCTATACCACCAAGCATTCAGCAAGAAGCTCTAAAGCCCTTAGTAGATGACATGGTACTCAAGTCTTTGCAGGACAATATGGATAAGCTCAACATAACACAAGGTACTGATAATGTCAGCTTGTTCCCCCATCCTCAACCGTTAGACATAACACAATATTTTACTTTCGTGTATAAAACCACACAGAAATCACTGTAGTACAGCATGTGTACACTCATGTAAGTGGCAGTCGGCCCATAAATTCATACCTATATAATATTCCCTTAAAGCGATGTGTCAACTCAAGCAAAATGTCAAGCAGAGAGCAGGACAGGTTACTCCTAAAAGTTATCCGTCCTGTCTAAAAGTTACCTGTCCCATCCTTTTTTTGCATGCGTGCGCACATCATCACGAGCACAAATTGCAAAGTTCTTATGGCCGAAGTGCAGCCTAAGCACTTGAACGATCCTTGTGAGCTTTGGGGTTCTCGATGCTCTTTGATGTAATTTGAGCTGCCTTATTTGGAGCTTTTCATGAAATATATGACAAATATTTCATAAATTTATGAAACGAGTGAGGTCAAAGGTCGGAACTTTTGCAACACGATCAGCGATTGGATGGTTATGGATTAATGCAAATAAATGAACCAATCAGCAGCGTGTGCTGACGCTATAATTGTCCAATTCCTGTGTTACAAATCACTGATCATGGTTCTGAACTTCTGAAGCTTAGAGGGAATGGCACGTACAACATCATTTCCTCAATGATTGTTTACTCCTTTTAAAGTGCAATTTGAGCGATTTGGAAACATTTAATGAAAAATATTTGCTAAGAAACAAAATAATAAGCAGATTAGTTACTGGAAACAGTTCATGAAGATTATGTACGATTGTACTAGACTAGCAGTTGTGGGACTGTCGTATTGGACAAAATTTTAACTGGTCCACCTGTCTACATCACCCTGTAACAATTTTCCAATAATTATCTTTAAAACGTGGGCCGATTCTTTTTAAAGTGCATTCTTCATTTTCCTCCCAAAATAAATCCAAGCTACACTTTTAAATATAAAATGGTGAATTTCTTATAAGTGCACCTTTAAATTTTACCATATTTTATGTGATTTTGTTTTTGTTTGGTTTTCTTATCCAGGAGAGCCAGCAGATCCTCAGTTGTGGCAAAAACAGCTGAAAGAGATCTACAGAAGTAAGAGAAGAGGGATAGGATTTCTACCAGGCTTTCCTAAAGAATTTTCATCAGATGAGTTTTTTGTAGATTTACACCTTGTTAAAGAACAGAAATCACCAACTAAAGTAAAACAAGTCAAATTAAGAACGTATGCTGATTTGGTAATCTTACAAGATGTATCTGGTCACAGTCTAAATCATGTAGTAGTTTCAGGGTTAGGAGGTACAGGGAAGAGTACAATGGTTTCTAGACTTGCTTATCAATGGTCAAAAGTAGATAAGAAATCTAACGAGGAATACTTAAACAAATTTGATTTAGTTTTCCTTCTCGACATTCGTAAGTTTCAACCTGAAATGGACTTAGCAGATGCCATTAAAAGCCAACGTCTTACTCGTGTACCTAAACATCACATAGAAGCATATCTAAGTGCTAATGCTGACAAATGTATGTATCTTTTTGATGGGTATGATGAATTGAGTGCAAGAGAGAGAGTGCTTCAGAGTGATCTTCTTTGTGGTGGGTTGGTAATTGTGACAACACGGCCACACAAAGTTGACAAATTTTACGAGGCCCATAAAGATTCCATGTATGTCCAAGTACATTTAAATGGGTTTTCGGATAGAAGTGTTCATCAATTTGTAGCAAAGTTCTTTGGAGCTGAAGAGGAACGGAGAAAACAAACTTTACAAGACATTATTAGAAAAAATAATGAATTAACAGATCTTTCGCACTTCCCACTGTTGCTAGGAATGATATGTCTAATTTGGAAAGAAAATGACAAGCTTCCAAAAACAATATCAGGATTGTATCAGCAAGTTTTAGAATTTCTGGCAAGTCATTGGAAGTTTCGTGAAGGTGGTTCATTTGTTGAGTTTGAAGATCACCTTGCGATTGATAAAACTATGGGTCTTATAGGCAAGACTGCACTGCAGGGTTTAATTGAGGGCTCAAGATTGATTTTCAAACTAGATGAATTTGAATCACTTGAAATTGTTGAACGTAGCTGCTCTCTTGGTTTGATGTCATCTGAGAGCAAACTCAGTGGCTTCCATAAGATCAATTATGTTTCATTCATACACAAAACATTCCAAGAATATTGTGCTGCTATATATTTGTCAAGGTTAGCTGACACAGATGTGAACTTGTTGCAGTCTCATTTGTCGCAGATGAATTCTGATGATATAGAATATGTGCTCAGATTTTGTTGTGGTACAAGTCAGAAAGCAGCAGAGATAATATTGACTCATGTTGTACAGCTGCCCAAAGTTGATGCAGTGATAGGAACAAGGGATGCGAGGGATTCTTGTAGGCTGCCATTCATTTTACTTTTTGAATCTGAGTCCACATTTGGTGTGAGCAAGACTTTACACACTATTCTAAGACCTGCAATTAACGATATAACTATGTACGTACATGATGGGTATAGGTATTGGAGTGATCCGGTTTACTTCGCTGCCCTTCAGTACATAGTTGATAAGTTTGAGACCCAGCATGAATGGACTACCCATGTTAAGATGGCTACAATTATGTGTAATATATTCTCAGTCATCGTAGGTTTATGTGAAAAGCAATTCCAATTGTTAAACAAAATGCTACACATACAGAAAGTAACCATAGGCAGTACATTAGTTTCGTCAGATTTGGTTAGTTTAAATTTTAATCGAAAATTCAAGACCCTTACCGAACATATCAATAGAATTATTGGTTCAATGGAAGAATTAACAATAATCGAAACAGTTTCTATAGATACAATCTATACTGTCATAAACCAATTACCACATCCTATTACACTTCACTTAGACTGTGTAACGTTTGACAACGCAGCAAACCCAGAAATAGTGGCAAATATTTTACAAACTATATATAGCAAATCTGGATCAATTAGGGCCTTTAATATGGTACATTGTGACAGCAGTGTTAGTAATATGTTTGAAGGCATGCTCAAAGCTGGTTTCATACTCAATTCACACGATAGTAATGACCATGAGAAAAAGATAAGTGTTAACATTGCATCTCAACAGGTTGTTCATTTACCTCTACAAGGGCTATATCTAGAGAATGGGTCTTTTTCGGGCAATTCAGTAAGCAAACTATGTGCTGTAACAATGTTCTTAGGTAATTTGGAAAACCTTCATTTACCTAATTGTGAACTTTTGGAGGAAAGTTTTCAGGAATTTGGACCAGCGTTGTCAAATCTAACAAGTCTAAAGCAACTTAATCTACGCGATAACACCATTGGCAGGTCCTTAAAAGCAGTGATACAGAGAATAAATGGTAGCAAAATCAAATACTTAAATTTGAGGTTTACCCTCAGAATGAGGACAACGTTGAAATGGTCACAGGGATGCGAGAGTGCACTATCTTTACTGAAGCTGCAATTGCTGGAATGGTTGGATTTGTCAGAAAATTACATTGACTCTTGTGCCGCTGAGGCTCTAGCAGTGTCACTGAAGTATATGCCAAAGCTGAAAACGCTTAACTTGTGGGGCAATGCACTAGGATCTGAAGGTATGGTGGCACTGTGTGAATCATTCCAGTTTATCACAAATCTTGAAGAGCTTTACCTGCAAAGAAATAACATAGGAGTTGATGGTGCTAATGCCCTTGCATCAGCATTACAATATGTACAAAAGCTACGCCAGCTTGCCCTGTCTCATAACAAAGTACAGTCTGATGGTGCTAAAGCCCTTGTATCAGTATTACAATACATTCCAAAGCTACATGAGCTTACCCTGTCTGATAACCAAATACGTTCTGATGGTCTTAAGGCCATTGCATCAGCATTGCAATACATCCCAAACCTATGTACTCTTGACCTGTCTCATAACCAAATACAGTCTGATGGCGCTAGAGCCATTGCATCATCATTACAATACATCAAAGTACTTAACCTGTCTCATAATCAAATAGAGTCAGATGGTGCTGAAGCCCTTGCATCAGCATTACAACATGCCTCAAAGCTATATAGTCTTGACCTGTCTCATAATCAAATAGAGTCAGATGGTGCTGAAGCCCTTGCATCAGCATTACAACATGCCTCAAAGCTATATAGTCTTGACCTGTCTTATAATCAAATACAGTCTGATGGAGCTAAGGCCATTGCATCAGCATTACAACACAACCCACATTCAATTCATCTGCGTCTGTCTAATAACCAAATACAGTCTGGTGGTATAGAAGCCTTGTACTCTGCATTACAATGCAACACAAACATATACTACGATGGACTGGATGACTCAGACTCGGAATCTGTGGACTCGAACTCGGACTAGGACCCCAAGGACTCGAGAACTCGGCTTCGAGTCAAAATCGGGTCTTTTTACTAGGACCCCAAGGACTCTTGGGTCCTAGTCTTTTTATTTTCGTTCATTTCAATCATCTTAGAACATTGAAAAATACAAAGATAGTTAAATTTATCTATGATGGACTGGGAGACCAATGACCTTGATCTACCTGTCTGTCCTCATTGAAACAGGTTTGGTGAAAAATAATCAAAATTTTGGAAAGTTGGTCCTACATTGAGGTGGGTGTACCTAGTCAAAAAGTGTCCTACCCAACACTGACATTGTCTCGCTGTTCAGGCTGTCAATTTCTATTTCACTCATAATACTCCAAAAAGTCTACTTTGATATTGTACTAGTATTGGAGAAGCCAGTCAATATGGCAAATGAGGTGTGAATTTGTTGCGTAGATTTCACCATTGAGAGATAGATTTCTTTTCAAGTTAATGTTAATTTTGAACCCAAATGGCAAATAATCGTTATTTACATTTTCTGGCCCAAATGACCCTAAATCGTGTGTTGGTTTGGGTGGGTGGCTATCGACTGGATTTCGACTGGTTCAAATGCTCATACAATAAAGTAGTGGAAAATGTGTGACTGTGTTGTGACGAATATTTTGGCCCAAATTAATATTCATGAAATTTCCCTTCCATTAATTATTTGCACACGCAAACTGGAGTGATTTTGTACCCCCGCTCTTCTTCTATGACATTTTGGTTCGTCTTTTGTTGTTTATTCAACCATTATGTTGACATGGTATAAAACGAGTTTGATATTAATTTGGGCCAAAATAATCATCACAACATTTGCACAGGACATCACAATCACAATGTTTCACCTAAAGTGTCATATTTGCCATCAATATTAAAGACATTCAAACTATTAATTAGAATCAAACTTAAGGGTGAAAGTCTCAGAAAGGGTATCAAAATTCTATATTTCTTTCTGAAAATATTGTGGGTGTTGTTTTGGTCACCTTTTATAGATTTCACATTGGGGTCCTTCTTGTAGACTTTCGGCACCCTTTGTATGAGCATGAAACCTAGCTAAAATTCAAAAATGACTCTGATTTATGTCGCAATGCTTGTGGCCATACTAAAGGGTACTGGACATAAGTTCAAAATTTCTCTAAAATTAGAATTTCCCTTTAAGTAAAGGTAGCACTCAAGTGAAATACATGTACTTAATGGTTGCTCCATTTGTTCCTCCTGCCAGAGCACATAAGTGTGTATTTGACACTTCGTCTTATATTCTGGATATGGAAAAACAAATTATAGATATAGATATATCTTGACCATAAATATTGCTCATTTGATTTTACGTTGTTCATGGTTTACTCAAATTGAAAATGGAAATAACTGTAAGCAAAATACAAGTAAAAATGGTCTCTTTTCACGGTCGTGCGAGATACAGCAAATAATGGAGGTGGAGGGTGTAATCGCACAGATGTTACTCGAGAAGAGTTGAAAGTGCTTTTTCGTTGGTTTTTTCTTCAGGCCTTGTGACTGATTGCTACCGACGGCTTTAGGTATGTTCATCACGAGTTATAACACTAAAATATCCTACTTGCTTAGGTTTCATTTTATACTAATGAAAATTACTTGCTTATGCACTTTTTGAAAGGTCAACAGTGGGCATTCCAATAAAAAAATGCATTGAAAATTTTACTGTTTGGGGTAAAATTGCCACAGTTTAGGAAACTTTCTGGTGCTGCCGACACTTTGTGGAATTGGCTCCGAGTTCTCAGGTTGTTATATATCTTATTACATTATTTGTGCAATACATTTTTTATATATTTTTAATACCATATACCGTATAGTATAGTGTTGCTTTTATTACTTTGTAGAACATTATCTTCAAACTTCAATTTGGTTAAAATGCTGAAAGCATCGTGTCATCTTGACAAGTCTGCTGTATCCATTTGTCTGTTTTGAACATTTTTCACTAAATCGGGATTTATTATATTTTTTTTGCCGATTTCAATTCCTGTATTTCTGATATCAAAGTCCCCCCGTTTATTGATTATTATATTTTGATGAATCCAAGTGTATGTAAAGTCTGCTGTATCCATAATGATAGAATAATTCTTTACACCCAATATTTATTGGTCTCGCTATGAGTTTTAATATGTTGGACTCGATACGTCTCATGTAATATTTTAAAACTCATAGCTCGACCAATAAATATGGGCTCAATCAATCCAATTTTATATCAATATGTGACCATCGAGAAAGACAACATTGACGTGCCAATAAGGTGATATATGTTACAAGTAGTTAACATTATGTAAACTAAAGAGAAGCAACTTATAGCTAATAATTATTTGGTGTAGCATAATCCTATCTCATTTACCTAGTGAATGCATTTCAAGTCGCATATGTGCCTAAACCGGTATCAGTGTTTTCGTAAAACTTACACAAGATTGGTGGAACCGTTTCAGACTTGTAAAAGAATTGTTGTAAAAAAATGTTGTGCAAACTCAATGCTTGCATCATGATGAAGAATGTTTAATCAACTTCAAATCAACAGGACTTAGTTGAAAACACTGAAGAACATAAGGTTTGAATGATAAATCACCTTACCGCTCAAAATCATCTGTGTCAATATTGTCCTTATTTTCCTTGTCAGTGAAACATTTTACTCTTTAACATGTAATGTAGTTCAGAATGTTACCTGTTCTTGGTATTGTGTTGATATTGGCTAATTAGTCATTCCATTCCAGTGTTCATTTTTTACACATGAACTTTTATAGTAAAAGTACAAAATATACGTTTTGAAACAAGATGAAATTATTCAATGTTGCTACTATTGCAGTGTGTGATTTTTGTTCATGAAAAATTGTATTATGATATATCATAATGGCTATGTTATATGTATGTGATGATAAGAAAGTAAAAACTTGGTATTTCTTGGAAATTCATCCAAGTAAAAAAACCAATCCTTGAATTGAATGTTATTTTTGTATGCCTGTGTGATTTGTTGAAGGGTGTTCATTTCAAAATAAGGTGCATTTTATAAAGCTTTATTCATTCTTGAAGATATTCATCAGGACTGTTCATAGTACATTGTTATTTGTAAATTCTAGTTTGTTCATAGTACATTTGATTTGCAAATTATAATTTCGACTAGTAAATTCTAAGTTGGACTAGTTGTATGAATTTACAAATAATAAGGCTTTATTCGTTATGAATACTTAACTGGTATTGTAGGCAATTATATATGTGACCTGTTCCAATACCGAACATAATTATATCACAATGTTACTTGTAGATTTTCACATACGGGGTGTCCCTGAAAGAACTGTATCGTCGGAAACTTAATTGTTTGGGTATTTTAACGCCCCAACTAAACATAACTAAATAACGAGCGTGGTTGAGGAAAAAATTAGCTATCATATACTTTTTGAATTTTGACAACTGATCACACCATTCTTGAAATATAAGAGTTTTACGAAACTCCCTCATTTTCAAACCTTTCCACGGATTCAGATATCAACCGACGATCTGTATTCGGAGTGCTAATGGCTGTGCGTCATCGGCGCATGAGGTGTCTATTGTCATTTGATAGATATTTGACTCCGTGGAACGTAGTTTCATAAAATTATTTCATTTCAAAAACGTAGCCGTTATTGTCAAAATTTAAAAAAAATGTGATAGCTGATATATTCCTCAACCACATCGGTTATTTAGTTATGTTTGGTTTATGCCTTAATAAATTCATTTCCCGACGATACAGTTCTTTCAGGGACACCCTGTAGCTGAAAATATTACGCAACATGCTTTATGAGACAAAATTCTGTCTATTATTAAAGATATACAGTTTGTTCAGGGTTTAGAAATTGAACACTTTTTTGTCCTCGGTTTATTTACTTTTGTACAAAAATTGTGCAGAGGCCTGTGAGTTGGCATAGTGTACTATAAATCCCCAAATGTATTTATTTATTATTTATTTATGGAACAAGTGTACAAAAAGGCTGCAATCAAAACAAAAGGGTGAAATCAGCTTCAAATCTCTTCAGAGTGGCATTATACGAGGGCTTGAAAAGTTTGAATCGTTCTGAAATATTGTCCTAGATGTGATATTTAACATAGTCCTATACACTTCTTGCAGTGACCATGTCCCAGATCATGTTACAAAAGTGGACCATTTCTTAACCCTAGAATTGTAGAATCTTTTGGGCCTCGTATTTTTGGTCGAAAATATATGAAGGTAAACATTTAGAATGGCCAATATTTATCTGCAATGTCAATTTTTGTGTGAAAATGTTCAGTTTTGGAGAAAATCCTAGAAGAACATGTTTTATTTTGAACCCAAACTATTTTGGCCTACTTGTTTATTTCGCTTTATATACCAGGAGCGCTTTTGAGGAACTTCCTCGTCATCAGCCGATGTTGTTAGCTATGATGTTTTCTTGGAAACGGCTAGACACCAACCTGATCAGGTGACATCACACTCGATGACGTCACCGAAGTCGGGAGTTTCCTGCCCCTGGTGCCTCTAGGTTTCAGCAGGTTGTCCCACACAGGATCTAATTCCAATCCCTGTGTCTCGGTTCAATGAACACGATGAAGGTCCCTGCTTCTTGATCTGGATAGCTTCCAGGACCTTCCTGGGATATTCATGATCTGGGACATGGTCACTGCAAGAAGTGTATAGGACTATGTTAAAAATCACATCTTGGACAATACTCTAGAAACAAAAGAATGTCCCAGGCTTTAAATGGACATGAGCTTTTAAACATGCTTAAATGTATGTCTATTCAAAATATAGTATGTACACTATAAAGTAACATGCTTCAACATTACTTAAATTAGGCTCAAAAGCTTTCTTATATATAAACTAAATCAATCTTAATTGTGAATCTGAAGTAAAGAATAATTATGTAATTATACTACCTGTCATACAGGCTGTATCAAAATGATAGTTCTCCATACGATTTTGGTGTTTGGACAAGTTTGCCTCTTTCAAACACAGCCTTGGATCTGCTCGAAATGGCATGACTTTATACATGACACTTAAATTTGCATTTAACTTTGCATCTAATGGTAAGTTTGGAAGAGGCAGGCATTTTATAAACACCAAAACCAGATAAAGAATCGGCGGTAAACATTCATTTTGATGCAAAGTTGTATCATGGAAATCGTGTGATGCCATTCAGTAGACTTCCATGATTTACAGAATTCCATAATTCAGTACAATAAGTAAAGTAATAATTGACAATAATCAGGGGAAAAGCTACAAAAACAAACCAAAAAACGTCATTCAGTGATCTATTCTAATATCAATGTAAATTAGTATACCCATGATACCATGATACTAGACTAACTTATTTTCTCAGTACAATACACCCCGAAATATAACAGAAGATGGTATCAAAATAGTCTGCATTTTATTTTTGAATTATTTCTCACTGTTACGACTAAGATGAAACTACGTTTAATTTTCAAATAAATGTATGTGTCCTTTTACAAATCTGATTACAAAAGTGTCAAGAAAATACACGAAGAATTCACATTTTGCATTCCAAAGCATCGTAACATTTTATTCAGGTATATATTTTGGTATTTCCAACATATCAATTGCAAAATAAATTTTTCCCATTACATGATTCAGATTCAGAATTAAAGAACTATGGCAATATTGTCCTCCTTTTGCTTGGTCAGATCACATTAATACTGCAATTAATTAGTGCAAAATGTTAGTTCTGAAACAACAAGATGAAAATAATACAATGTTACTACTATTGCAGTAATATGAAAAGATTTATATCATTCATCATGTGGCTATGTTATCTGTATGTGATGATTGTGAGATTAAAACAAGTTTCTTGGTAATTCATCCAAGTTAAAACAATAATATTCATTCTTGAATTGAGGTTATTTGAGGCTTTGAGTACGTTTGTGTGATTTGTAGAATTGTGTTCATATCAAAATGAAATTCATTTATAATGCCTTTATATATGATAACATACCGGTACCTGAAAGTGTGCTTGCTAATTTATTATGTTACCTATGCAAAAATATGTCAATATGTATACTTTTTACAAAATATGCTTTGTACTTTTTCACAAAGTTCTCCAGCAAATCCATTAATAGGTGATGTTAACATACGGTATCTCAAAGAAAGTTTCGTGCTGTAACAGTACTTTCTCAAATTAAATGACCAGCGATTAACTTTCAAAGTTTTTCTTTATAAAGTTAAAGTTTTGACAAAATTGGTTCCCATAATTTGCTGGTATATTGAGTATCCCTATGTATTTCCTATACCCGTTCTTTATTCCTTGATGTTGGTGCTATCTACACAGCTTATTAATAATAGTCGTGTTCATCTACACACCTTTCACACTTTATAAAGTGGCATTTTGTGAATGTGTCAAATTGCTAAGACCTAATTTTTAGAAAACAAAATAAGTATTAATGAGAATTAATTGCACAGTGGGCTTACACTAACAGCAACTATAGCTTCACTGCTTGAAAGGATGAAAAATCACTTAGATTACATAATTGGCATTTTCGCATCGACTCAATGTTCTATTTATTCGATTCTGTTAATATTAATTTGAAAGAAGAAACACTCAGCTTTACAACAACAACAACAACAACAACAACAACAACAACAACAACAATAATAATAATAATAATAATAATAATAATAATAATAATAATAATAATAATAATAATAATAAATAATAATAAATAATAATAATAATAATAATAATAATAATAAATATGAAGTCATCCTTTACATTCACAGGGTCAAATTCATAAACATACCCTTTTAGTAAATACACGATGTATATGGTAATGAAATGAATAGTTCATTCCACGCATGCTACACGGCAAATGGCCCTATGTAGATATGTAGCGTGTTACTCAATACTTTCCTTTGCCTGATTTGGTCCCTAATCTCCAGGTTCATTGCACATTTTGTGACCAAAATAAAGACTAGCGATTTTACGCATGCCAATATCAATAGCTGAACTTGGAGTTTACACCCCATTAATATTGTGACGTCTAGCGTCTCTTGATATCTACCAGTCACAAGCTTAGTTCGCCATTTTAACACGGAAGTTTAATTAAACAGATTCCCAACTTTTCGATCCAGATTCAACCAAAATGAGAAGGTAAGACATTTTTATATTATTTATTTTAGTGGCAAAACATTTTAATACAATAATTAAAAGCAACACAGGTCTTTTGGAATTTTATTAGAAACACGGTATGCACTCAAAGAAATTATTTGTTGAGTTTTGAGGTAACACATTGTCTCAACGTTTCTGATTATGCCAACAAATACAGTTAAAGTAATGCTAACTCAAGATCATTTTAATTAACAGTAAATAATTGCATGAGTCATTGCAACTGAATTCTTTACTTATACAAATTTTTTTAGCAAACTTCATCAAAGAGTTGTTCCCATATTTTTTGCGCAGATTATGAAAATAAAAGTTATTAAAGTTAAATTTCTGTAGGAAAGGTTGTCAGATTTTGACAAATTCCGAAGATGTTTAGTCGGGTTAACTCATTTTGTGTGAGTTGCAAGAACTTCATTTGATTGAGTTGTGTCATATATATTTGAGTTCCATCAACTAAGCTGTTTCCAGGAAGCAGACAGGGTCACTCTAAGTGGGAAATTCTAATACACTATAGTAATGATAATAAATACAAGTTTGAGAAAGCGCCAACTTTGATTTTTCATGCCAATTTATTTTTATTTTTGTCCACCATAACAATTTACTTTAAATCTCCAAATTGATGAAAACTGCATATTTATAACTGTTTTCTAAAACAAATTGTAATAGGCCTGTATTATTTTTTGTGTATGTAGACATTAATGTGATATAATAAAGGCGTCTCACCAAGCTATCCAAAGAAATATAATGTACCATGTAATTTAAAAATAGTAAACAATTGTGATATAAAAATTTAAGGGTCACCGTTATAAATGAAAAAGAACCCAACATAAGTTTACATTAAATTTTATTTGACGCACTCATATTGTTTTACTTTTACAAAAAATAAGAAGAAAAAAATATGATGTAATAAGTGATTAAAATGATCCGAAGGTCGCCGGTGCAAATCAGGCTTAGTGTGACATATTTTGTCCTGAACATTTACGTCCGCCGACCCCTTAATTTTAGGGATTGGTAAAAGCTTGTACATCCCAATAGTCAAGAGTATGTCTAAACACATAGTCTCATTGCAGGCTACTGATACTGATGCATTCAATTGCCAACGAAATAGATTTCAATTATGACATTCTCAAATAAAATTCATCCATTAGTTTCACAAGTTTATTGCAAGTTTATAATTGTAGTTAATTCGAGGGTGCTCTCCTTTACTAAAGAATAACAAAGAAAAGAAACTAGTTTGGAGGCAAATTCAGTAGCACGGTTTAGGTGTTTTCAAATTAAAAAAATTTGCATTTCGTATAGAATTTTCAGCTAAAAATGCACCAGGGATTTATTCCGCTTTCAAGGATGTTTGAAAATATTCAGATAAAAACAAATAAAAATAAAATAGGTATGTGTTGGTGTCAAATCGGGAAAGGAGTAAGGGTTGGTCGTCGAAAACAGTGACACATATGTTCGAATAGCACATTAAATGTTTTGTTCGCAATTTTTCACTAATTTGTGTTAAAAATATAAAAAAAAAAAAACCCTTCAGAAACAGGTTATTTTGTTCAATTGTCAAACAATGAAGGAAGTAAACTAATATCAATGGTATGTGATCATTGTTGTCTGGAAATTCCCAAATAAATGAAATGAAGTAAAATGACCTTGAACATTATATTAAATATAAATATAGCGTAATGGTGCGTGCTGTGTATAAAAAAAATACAATTTAACACAATATTTGATATTGTGTTGATGCACCTTTAAGGAAATATACCAAAATGCGCAAAAGGTAAAATATTCAGACACCTACATTAATATTGCGACTTATGATTATGATAGTTAATGCCAGTGTGGCAAATTATAGATTACGATTAATATATTCGCAAGTACATAATTCCCTATCAGTACATTTCAAGAATTAACATACGAAGGGAGAACAAAACAATTTCGTGGTTCACTGTACAATTTATGACAAAAATAAAGACTATAGTTTTGCGCATGTCAATTGCTGAACTATGTCTCTTGAAATCATATCTACCATGACACAAAATCCAGTACGCCATATTTCAATAATAATAGCTCGAAAATTTTTGACAGCTCTCCGGATGAATTTATCAAGTTTTAAACCAAATATGAAGGTAAGAGCTAGTTTACCGGATCTTAGCTAGGATTTGACAAGTGACCGTCATTTTAACAAAAAGTACCTGTTCAAAGTTTGACCCTGAAAACATAGGCAAGACCTCTGTACCTTCCTGGGGTTCAGTCAGTTCAAATAGCTATTTCTATAACTTTGATTTATTAATCTGATCTTGTTATGGGTTCACAAAAATGATTCAAGCATTATGTTTAGAATTTTGCATACATGTATGCTACCGGCATAAATTGACTGTTCAGGAGTAAACTGCCTATCTAAAGTTACAGGTGGACGGGTGGCTTGCTAAGACATTAGCCAGAGTTTAGCCTTAGTTATATTAGTTAATTATCATATAATAAATACTTTTGTTAACTCTATTGTATTTGGCAAATATATCATATTATAATAATTAACGAGGGTTGGTGGCTTCTAATTGATAAGATTTGGGATCACTATAACATTATAGTCAAATACAGGGTTCAAAACTCCCCCCTTAAAATTGCAAAACATTTCTTTGCATAACTTGACATATATTTTGTTGATTTGAAAAATTCAAAAAGCTGTGAAAACAGTAATCGATAATCAACCCTCCCAAAGTTGGTTCATGTGGAAAAACAATATTTTTGTCCTAAAATAATCACATTTAAAAAAAAGTTACACTTTACCACATTATGTACGAAACATTATCGATATTAATGTTAAGGTTGATTTAAATCTTGGTTTTTTCCTTCACCTTTCTGTCTCTGATCCGTCAGGCACCCATGCAACCATCATTCAGTGTAAAACAAAGATTCGTAACAAAGATTCGTTGAACTTAATTTCGGCGTAAAATGAGATTTTCTTTGAAGTTTTTAATCAGCAGTTGTTTCAAAATGATAAAATCACTAGGGAGGAGAAATGACCTCTCCACGCATAAATTTGACCAAAAGGGTGAACATCTTGCATTTTGATTTAAAATGATGGCTTTCTTGGATAAAGGTGTAACACTCATGATGTGGCCATACACAAGAGATTGGCTGCATGCAGTTAATTGGCTGAATGCTGACTTCCAACCTCCAATCTTTGTTAGCCATTTCTTCTTTGTCATACGCCTTTATTCAAGAAAGCCGTTGCTATAGATCTTTGCAACTGTTTCAGTCTACAATTGCAAGTAAATTTTTCATCTCTTCAAGCCAACGAAAGAAATGAGCATCACACTGCAAACCTTACAAACCTTATTTTTACTCCTATAGTGATTTTACCATTTTTGAAACACCGACTGAAAACCCCATTCAGGTCAAAATTGACATTAATCATTGTTTTATACTGAAAGATGATTGCATGGGTGACTGAGTAGTCGGATACATACAATTTAAGACAAATTAACTAACAATTTACATTGATCACGTTGATATCGAGAACGTTTTTGTACACTACATGTATAGGATGTTGAAAAGTGCAACTTTTTCTGAAAGCATCATTTTTGGAAAATGTGATCATTTTGACCAACAAAAGAAGACAATCTTCTTTTAAAAGAAGACAATTGGGAGGGTAGCAAAAAGATTCACAGGTGTTTAAATTTTTCAAATCAGCCAAATGTATGTCAAGTTATGCAAAGAAATATTTTGTAATTTTAGGGGGGGGGGTATTTCTTTTGAACCCTGTAGTATTACTTTTAAGTCGTCAAAACCATAGTAGAGCCGGGATGATTAGATACAATCGAAAATTCAAATACAGTTGATGTTAGGTATTTTGGTAACACGAACTACGAAGGGGGTTTGTTGCAGCCCCCATATTTACCAGGCGGACACACACTTCGGTCCTGATGGGACCAGACTCAAGCATCTTAAACGTCATATACCATGCATACTGTTATACTTTTACATTTTCTACTAATGTATAGCTAAATGGATCTTCCCTATTCAGTTTACATCCCCCACTTAATGTTGTTATGACGTCATAATATGAACGCGTCCTCACAAAACTCGCAAAATGCAGAAATTACTCAAAACCAAGTCGGCCTACTATTCACACAGTATCTTGAATATCACTTAAAGCCATAATGTACGTTCTTATAATATGAAATTGGTTTATGTTTTTCAAAGCTCTTTTTTTTTTGTTGCATATTTGTAATGCTTACACATGTCCCAACTTGCACCTAAATGGAATCGGCCACATTTGTTGTGTTTGTAGGTCAAAGAGCAAAGTTCGACATAATGTCATAATTCAAAGAATTATGACATTATGTTCTCATATAGAATTGCGTGTTAAACAGCCCAATAATTATTACTAGCATTATTTCAGCATTTTGAGTATATAATAACAAATTTAAAATTTGAAGGAAATCGTACATTAAGGCTTTAAGTCATCTTAAGTTTCATAGATTATTAATTTAATAAAGAAAGCCACTGCTGTGAGAAATAGTTTCCTAGGGTATCATTTTTGTTCTTTGTCTTAATTTTATCTACAGATGACACACTTGTATTGATACAATGGCAAAGTCTCCACAAGATAATTTCATCAGGTGCCATGCAGCTCTACATACCCTCTTATCACACACAATTCCTAGTCTTCAACATGCTGTAGACATATGGCACCAAAAGACAACTGTAACCACCCAACCGTGTTCTAACCCAGCCCAATGCCCCCCTTTCAAGAAACCTTCTGTGAAGAACCAATCATGCCAAGAATGCATTACATGGGCAACAGCCATCGAGGCTCAGGTGTACCCACCTTGGACCACTGGTTCTCTACAGTGGATGAATGCAAATTCAACTTTGTTCAGCAAAGATCCCCTAGAAGCCATCAAACTGTTTGTTTTACGGATGCCAGCAAATCAGAGAAACATGTATTCAGTACTCGGTGACTTTGATACAGCCTCCCTGCTCATGATTATGGGTAAATTCAAAGAGTTTCACCTTGGAGATCAGACGGTATTTGATAATATTCAGAAGGTAAGAAATAAGATACTTCTGATATCCACTTGGTTTTTTTTATATTACTTTGTTGTGTATTGCTCCTGGGTAGTGCAAGAAATATTATTTTAAAGTGTGACATGAGTCCATATTTGGGGCTCCCATCTTGTAGTTGAAGTTATAAATGTGTTGGAGAGTTGAGGGTGTTCCCCTTGATACACCTTGAGTTATGACAATCTGATAGTACAAGCCATGAATCTAAATATTAAATATTGATATTTCCTTCTAATAATTATTTCGTTTCAGGTAGCTCAAATCCGAAACTCTCTTGCTCACCTCAAACACAGTAACAGTTTCCATCTTGATGACCAGACCTTCAACAACTACTGGACAGACATCACAAACCTTGTCAACTGTCTACCAGGTATAGGACGTCCATATTTCACGCAGAAGACTGCACAAGATGTTATCACCAAGTTAACACTGGTAGGTCTTCACCAGCACATCACAAATGTTTGCCATGCCAAGGGTGTCCGGTCTTTATTATGCATAAAATGAGATCACCAAGTTGATTGATGTAACCTACGGACACTACAAACCCACCCTTAAAACACATTCAGCAATTTGCTCATTGGAAAAATCAAATCATCAAAATTCAGTAGTATAGGCCCCCTTTGTCTGCTAACGTAGCCTGCTAGTGGTGAAGCCGAAAGCTGTGTATTAAAGACAAAATAAGTCATTTTACATGAACTCTAATGGCACTACTTATTACTTAATTATAAAATTCCAATATTTCTAAAGCGCACCATCGGGTCTAATGACCTGTGTAATTTTGACCTGAAACATACCCCTTCCTGGTCAAGTTGTCCCTGTCGATTGGAGGTGCACTGTATTAAAATAAATCACAATTTTCGAGAGTCTTTCTACTACTCTTTTTCTTTCTTTCTTTCTTTCTTTCTTTCTTTCTTTCTTTCTTTTTTTACTATTTTGTAGATTTATCCTGCCAAAAAGTACTTTAATGTAATTTTATAGATTTATCCTGCCAAAAAGTACTTTAATGTAATTTTATAGACTTATCCTTTATTTATATTAGCTATTCTAATACATTTCCAAAGTTGTTCATATTCTCGCAAAATCACTGCAAATCCCTTTACAGGACGGGACAAGTTATATTTCATCACCGAGTTGGTTGATGCAAGTCTACAGGCATCACAACTTTGAATTACATTTACGCTAACATCCAGAGAGCTCTTGGCAAATCATATTATGATCTCAAAACTATACATATAAAAGATGTTTCAAACGTCAGTTATCTATGATGTTCTGCATCGATTCGTAACAAAATTATAAAGTTGATAAAGTACATATACATTGCATCTTTTTCCTATTCATAATTTTCTTCATTTTCAGATCAAAGACCAATCTATACCACCAAGCATTCAGCAAGAAGCTCTAAAGCCCTTAGTAGATGACATGGTACTCAACTCTTTGCAGGATAACATGGATAAGCTCAACATAACACAAGGTACTGATAATGCAAGTTTGTTCCCCCCTTTCTCAACCGTTCAGACATAACACAATTTTATTATTCTACTTTTGTGTCATCATCATCATCATCATCATCAGTCGTATTCAGCCCACTGCAGGGCGAAAGCCTCCCCAAGTTGGCACCAAAGTGTCCTGTCATTTGCTATCTCATCCCTCCATCTGACTTTCTGTCTGCCTTTGGTGTCTTGAGCCCAGCCAAGGCCTCCATTCTGTGACATTCTTTGTCCATCTATTATCTGTTGATTTTGCAAGATGGCCAGCCCAATGCCACTTCTTCATCTTTATTGTGTGGATTATGTCTGTAACTTCTGTTTGGCTCCTGATCCATGCCACTGTTTTCCTGTCCCTTTTGGTGTAGCCCAGCATACATCTTTCCATGCTATGCTGTGCAGTTTTCAGTTTTTGCTCCATTCTCTTAGTAAGTGACCATGTTTCAGCTCCATAGGTCATGGCTGGTGGTACACATTGGTTGAAAACCTTTCGTTTCAGACAAGTTGGCATCTTACTTCTCATGATGTCATTGAGCTTGCCAAATGCACACCAACCAGCCCTAGTCCTCCTCTTTACTTCATCCATGTGATTGTGAGTCATGTTGATTAGTTGTCCTAAGTACACATATTGGTCCACCTTTTCTATTTCTGTGTTCCCTACCATGACCAGCTGTTCTGTAGCGAACTGGTTGAACATGACTTTTGTCTTTTTCATGTTTATCTTTAGACCCACTTGATTGCTTCTCTGGTTGAGATCATTGATCATTTCTCTTAGGTCTTTAGCATTGTCTGTTGTTATGACATGTCATCTGCGACAAAGATATCACTGTAGTACCACAGGACTGTGTATACTCATGTAAATGGCAAATAAAACATGGCCATGGCTGGTGGTACACATTGGTTGAAAACCTTTCGTTTCAGACAAGTTGGCATCTTACTTCTCATGATGTCATTGAGCTTGCCAAATGCACACCAACCAGCCCTAGTCCTCCTCTTTACTTCATCCATGTGATTGTGAGTCATGTTGATTAGTTGTCCTAAGTACACATATTGGTCCACCTTTTCTATTTCTGTGTTCCCTACCATGACCAGCTGTTCTGTAGCGAACTGGTTGAACATGACTTTTGTCTTTTTCATGTTTATCTTTAGACCCACTTGATTGCTTCTCTGGTTGAGATCATTGATCATTTCTCTTAGGTCTTTAGCATTGTCTGTTATTATGACATGTCATCTGCGACAAAGATATCACTGTAGTACCACAGGACTGTGTATACTCATGTAAATGGCAAATAAAACAATAAGCAGATTAGTTATTGGAAATTGTTCATGAAGATTATGTACGATTGTACTAGACTAGCAGTTGTGGGACTGTCGTATTGGACAAAATTTTAACCTGTCCACAAACCCAAACCCCCGTCGATTGGCAGGGGTGAGAAAGCCATCCCATACTCTTTATTAGCTAAAACTAGTGTCTTTGGGTGTTTGGTAAATTGACATTTATGCAGCCGATCAAGTAATTATATTACCAGGCTGATATTTACGCTTACTCTTTTCTTACCTGAAAAGCTGGACAAAAGGAAAATGGGGTCCTTATACCATTTGCAGATGTTTTTGGCTATAATAACCGCAGGACATAATGGTACAGATCATTGAGTTCCTGCGTTGTGCCAATTAAGTGTCACATTTAGCTTTGTGATCAGGTTGTCTATTGCCACAGATCAGAACACTCTGCTAAGGTTGATAACTGACCTGCCAGCAGCTCAACTGCTGACAATTCATCAGATGGTTTTAATGAGTTCACATTCATCCATGTTTTGCTCGGGCCATAAATAATGTCAAACAGCTTGTCACCTGGGCAAGTAACATTCTTGGAACAAAATTCAAGTCATGTGTTGAGCATAATAATTTTCATTTAAATGACTAGAAAATGACATGGTTCAAAGTGGAGGAAAATATTACATCAACCTGTAACAATTTTCCAATAATTATCTTAAAAACGAGGGCCGATTCTTTTTTAAGTGCCTGTAATGTTTCCGTGAACCCAAGACCTGATTATCATGAGCAAATCTGCATTCTTTATTATCCTCCCAAAATAAATCCCAGCTACACTTCTAAATATTAAAATGGTGAATGTATAATAAGTGCACCTTTAAATTTTACCATATTTTATGTGATTTTGTTTTTGTTTGGTTTTCTTATCCAGGAGAGCCAGCAGATCCTCAGGTGTGGCAAAAACAACTGAAAGATATCTACAGAAGTATGAGAAGAGGGATAGGATTCCTACCAGGGTTTCCAAAAGAATTTTCATCAGATGAGTTTTTTGTAGATTTACAACTTGTTAAAGAACATAAATCACCAACTAAAGTAAAACAATTCAAATTAGTAACGTATGCTGATTTGGTAAACTTACAAGATATATCTGATCAGAGTATAAAGCATGTAGTAGTTTCAGGGTTAGGGGGTACAGGGAAGAGTACAATGGTTTCAAGACTTGCTTATCAATGGTCAAAAGTAAATAAGAAATCTAACGAAGAATGCTTAAACAAATTTGATCAAGTTTTCCTTCTGGACATTCGCAAATTTAAACCAGAAATGGACTTAGCAGATGCCATTAAAAGCCAACTTCTTACCCATGTACCTAAACATCACATTGAAACATATCTAAGTGCAAATGCAGACAAGTGTATGTACCTTTTTGATGGGTATGATGAATTGAGTGCAGGTGAAAGAGTGCTTCAGAGTGATCTTCTTTGCGGTGGTTTGGTGATTGTGACAACACGGCCACACAAAGTTGACACATTTTATGCTGCCCATAAAGAGTTCATGTATGTCCAAGTACATTTACAAGGGTTTTCTGATACAAGTGTTCAACAATTTGTAGAAAGATTCTTTGAAGCTGAGGAAGATAAACAGAGAAAACAAAATCTACAAGACATTATCAGACGCAATAATGAATTAAGAGAACTTTCACACTTCCCACTCTTGCTAGGAATGATATGTCTAATATGGAAAGACAAGGACGAGCTTCCAAAAACAATATCAGGATTGTATCAACAAGTTTCAGAATTTTTGGCAAGGCACTGGAAAGCTCGTGAACCGCACTTTGAGTCATTGTCATATCTTGAGTTTAAAGATCAGGTTGAATTAAATCAAACATTGTCCCTCATAGGCAAGACTGCTTTGCAAGGTTTAACAGCCAACTCAAGATTAATCTTCCAAGTAGGTGAATTTGATTCACAACAAATTGTAGAACATGGCTGCTCTCTTGGTTTCATGTCATCTGAGAGCAAAATCACTGGCTTTGATAAGGTCACATACATTTCATTCATCCACAAAACATTCCAAGAATATTGTGCCGCGTTATATTTGTCAAGCTTAGCTGATACAGATGTGAACATGTTGCAGTCTCATTTGTCTCAGATGGATGTTGATGATATGGAATATGTGCTCAGGTTTTGTTGCGGTACGAGTCAGAAAGCAGCAGAGATTATATTGACCCATTTTGTAAAGCTGACCAAAGTGGATGCAGAGATAGAATCAAAGAGGACAATGTATGAGAGGGATTCTTGTAGGCTGCCATTGATTTTACTTTTCGAATCAGAGTCCACATTTGGTGTGCAGAACACTTTACACAGTATTCTAAGACCTGCAATTAACAAAATAACTATGGATGTGAGTAAGTGGAACCGTGATCCTGTTTACTTTGCTGCCTTACAGTACTTAGTTGATGTGTTTGAGACTCAGCATGAATGGACTACCCATGTTAAGAAGGCCATAATCAAGTGCGATTTTAGCACACCCATCACTAATGAATTATGTGAGAAGCAATTGGAATTGTTAAACAAAATGCAACACATAAATACGAAACTAGTCATATTCCATATATATTTATCAGATATTAAGTCACAATTTCAACATATCAATAGGTTGATTGGTTCAGTGGAAGAGCTATCACTAACCAGTGACATTTATGTACATACAATCCATACTTTCTTGAACCAAATACCACATCCTATTAGGATTCATTTAGACTGCATTAGAGCTGTGGGTAAAACAAACCAAGAGATATTTGCAGATGTTTTACAAACCATCCATAGCAGGTCTGGATCAATTAGGGCACTTGAAACGAAGTTTTGTGATATGGGTAATGTTATTAAATATGTGACACCTTTCTATAGCAGTCTAGAGAGAGTTAAATTCAGTGCAGTAGACTTGCCTCAGACAGGTGCAGATACGATGTTTGAAGGCATGCTCCAAGCTGGTAACGTACTCAATTCACATGATTCCATGAGTAATGACCATGAGGATAAGACAGGTGACAACATTACATCTCAACAGACTGTGCATTTACCCCTACAAGAGCTACATGTATTAGGATGGGGAGGGTCTTTGTTAGCCAATTTAGCAAGCAAACTAACTGCTGCAACAGCATTCATGGGTAATTTGAAAAAACTGGAATTATTCAATTGTAAACTTTTGGAGGAAAGTTTTCATGAATTAGGGCCAGCATTGTCCCATCTAACAAGTTTACAGCACCTTAATCTAAGATGGAACACTATTGGCAGGTCATTGAAGGCAGTAATACAGGGAATAAATCACAGCAAAATTAAATACTTAGGTTTGAGTGATACCAAGTTGACAAGGGAAAGCAAGAATGCACTATCTTTACTGCAGCTGCCATTGCTGGAAGATTTGATGTTGGCAATTAATGACTTTGATTCATGTGATGCTGAGGCTCTAGCAGTGTCACTGAAGCATATACCAAAGCTGAAATGTCTTGACTTGTGGGGCAATGCACTAGGATCTCAAGGTATGATGGCACTGTGTGAATCATTCCAGTACATCACACATCTTGAAAAGCTTCACCTGGATGGTAATAACATAGGATCTGATGGTGCTAAAGCCCTTGCATCAGCATTACAATACACCCCAAACCTATATACGCTTTACCTGTATCGTAATAACATAGGATCCGATGGTGCTAAAGCCCTTGCATTGGCATTACAATACACCCCAAACCTAGATTGGCTTTACCTGGCTCATAACCAAATACAGTCTGATGGTATTGACGCCTTGCAATCTGCATCACAATGCAACAAAAAAATACACTATGACGGGCTGTCTGTCCAATGATCTTGCTGTCTGTCCTCATTGAATCAGAATATTGGTGAAAAATGATTGAGATTTCAGATTTGGCAAGTTGGATGTATACTGAGGTGGGTGTACCTAGTCAAACAATCAAACAAGTGTCCTACCCAGCACTTACAACATTGTCGCGCTGTTTAGGCTGTCAATTTCTTTTTCTCTCATAATATTCCAAAAAGTCTACTTTGATATTGAACTGGTATTTTATTGGAGAATTTAATGCCATCAGTCAACATGGCAAATGAGGTGTGAATTCGTTACTTTGATTTCACCATTGAGAGAGAGATTTCTTTTTGAGTTAATATTAATTTTGAACCCAAATGGCAAATGATCATTATTTACATTTTCTGGCCCAAATGACTTAAATTGTGTGTAGGTTTTAGTGGGTGGGTTTATCAGATTTTGACTGGTTCAAATGCTCATACAATGCACTAGTGAATAGACCTCAAGGAAGAACAAATTATTTATTGCGTTTTCAACTGATTGAGTCATTTGAGTGTCCCAGGTTAAAGAAGAAACATCAAAATCACAATGTTTCACCTAAAGTCCCTCATGGAGTATCACATTTGCTGTCAATATTAAAGAAATTTTCACCAGCAATCAAACTTGAGGTGAAAGTCTCAGAAAGGGGATCAAAACTCTGGATTTTTTCTGAAAAACTCTTCAAAATATGTGCTTTTTCGTTGGATTTCCACCAGGCCTTGTGACTGATTGCCACCGACCTTTTTTGGTGTGTTCATCACAACTTATAACACTAAAATACTTACCTAGGGTCGATCCATTTTATACTACTCCCCATTCCAAATAAATACAGCACTAATTTTTTGGGATTAAAAAATATGATTAAGTTCTGCAAAATAAAACATAGCTACAAGAACAAATTATTTATTGTTTTTTCAACTGATTGAGTGTCCCAGGTTAAAGAAGAAACATCAAAATCACAATGTTTCACCTAAAGTCCCTCATGGAGTATCACATTTGTTGTCAATATTAAAGAAATTTTCACCAGCAATCAAACTTGAGGTGAAAGTCTCAGAAAGGGGATCAAAACTCTAGATTTTTTCTGAATATATTGTGGGAATTTTCTTCGTCACCTTAGTTTCCACATGGGGGTCCTTTTTTGTGACTTTCGGCACCCTTTCTATTAGCATGAAACCAAGCTAAGATTCAAGAACGCCTCTGATTTCTGTAATGTGGCAATGTTTGTGGCCGTACTAATGGGCACCAAACATAAGTGAAAAATTTCTCTAAAATCAGTGTTTCCCTTAAAGTAAAGGTAGCACTCAAGTGAAATACATGTACTTAATGGTTGCTCCATTTATTCCTCTTTCCAGAGCACAGAAGTGTGCATTTGACACATTATCTTATATTTATGATATGGAAAACCAAATTATAGATATTGATATATCTTGACCATAAATATTGCTCATTTTACGTGTTCATAGTTAACTCAATTGAAAAACTATAAGCAAATACCACAAAAAGCCAGTAAAAAGAGTCTCTTTTCAAGTATCCAGTAAAAAGAGTCTCTATTCAAGTATCTTGCTTAGGGTATCAAAAACAGTGAAAATGGGGGGGGGGGGGTGTAATCGCACAGATGTTACTTGAAAAGGGTAGATAAATGTTGCACATGATCAGATGTCAACAAAAACCAGTTGAAATAAAGGTAAAAGTCTGGGTGAATGTGTTCTTAAAAACTCCTCAAAACATGTGCCTTTTCGTTGGTTTTTCATCAGGCCTTGTGACTGATTGCCACCGACCTTTTTGGTGTGTTCATCACAACTTATAACACTAAAATACTTACCTAGGGTCCATTTTATACTACTCCCCATTCCAAATAAATACAGCACTAATTTTTTGGGATTAAAAAATATGATTAATTTCTGCAAAATAAAACATAGCTAAATCCTTATCCTTTAGTTAGTCCTAACTGGCAATAAAAGTAAAATTTTAATATTTGGCCAATTTCTTGAAAAAAGAGCCAAAAAACATGCATTTTGGGCATGTTTTCTGACAATCGACTCACAAAAATCAAAGACTTGTAACAAGTCTAAGCATTTAAAATCTAGAGTAGATGCTGCAATTTTGCTCTCCCACTTTTTGTGTTACTATAATTAAATAATTGGTTATAAAAATGAAATTTGTCTTTTCCAAAAACTAGAATGCATAAACTGAAATTAGTCTTAGTACAAGTCTTTAGGCTTGATTGTCACAGCATACGAAAAACACCCTAAAACGTGTGTTTTTGGCCCGTAATTCAAAAATTGGCCAAATATTAAAAATTTTCTTTTACTGCCAGTTAGGACTAACTAAAGGATTAGGATTTAGCTATGTTTCATTTGGAAAAACAGGATAATATTTTTTTTATCCCAAAAAATTAGTGCTGTATTTTTCTGGAATAGGGAGTAATGAAAGTACTTGCTTTGGCCACATTTTGAAGGTCCTTGAATACTGGTGATATACAGCTTGAAATACAAGCGGGGGGGGGGGGGGAGAAATTACTTGACCTCCTATGGCAAATACCCCTGGATAAACATTTACATTTCGTCAGCTTCAATGGAAATCCTTATATAAGGGGCACGTATATAAAACTAATATATTCATAGTGGTTACTCATTAAGGGCTGGGGTATGAGCGACCTTCAAGTTCCGGTATCTGGAGAGGGGAAGCAATGAGTTACCCCAAATCACAGCGGCAGGTAGTGACTGGGCCGCCGAGTGCTAATATATATTTATTTTGGAAGGTTCGTGTTTGTTTTAAATTTTGGGGCGTTTTTCCAAAATTTGATATTTTTGGTCATATTTCAAAAGCGACATGCCAAAGACAACTCTTTGGGCACATAGTTTGTTATTGTTATTGCAGTTCTTTTCCACATACCTACGTTAACATTCGATTGGGTGATTTACTAATATTATATATTTTATGACTGCAATTTGGCGTTTTCAATGCGTTTTACACGTATCATGAAATTAACGCAAATATCTAGTCACGCTGCTTTTAGAATTTTTACCTGATCGTCGGCTTTTGCAGGCAACAGAATGCAGATTGGCTCACGATAGATGTCGTATTCCTCTATGTGGTTCACTCATTGATAAAATGAGTTTGCATTCCTTGTAACAACACACACATTGCCGTCTGGAAACCGGGTCTGGTACTGATTTTGGGACAGCCAATAGACTTCAGCGCCGTATCAAATCTCATAAAACCACACGACTGACGACTATGTGTTTATGTTTCCCGCACGAAAGCTTGTGTCTACATCTATTACTATACTTCTTTGGAAACGTTGACCTTTGACCATTCTTTGTATAACGCCCTGATACACACCACTCCACGCCATACATAAATTCTCCCAGTCACATTTCCCCAATATGAAATTTAAAAAAGTAAAATTTAAATTCTGCTTCTTTTAAAATTTGGCAGAGGCGGGGTTCGAACTCACGGCGCCGCTTATAATACTCTATGAGCCTAGCGCCTTAGACCACTCGACCACTTGTCTTCATGGAATTCATTTGAAACTTATTTGAAGATATAATCGCAACTTCAATATAGGCATACCACGTGACAAGCAAAAGCAGAAAACGTACCATATTTTGGAATTTTATTTGCCTAAATACATTAATGTGTATTAATAGCGCTCAATTGTTGTTAATCCGACCATAAACATGATAAATGCGCGTCTATATGGACAATACATGATATCGATTTTGACACGTGCTCTCACGGTGTCAGTACATTTCCATGGTCAGTAAAATACTATAGAGGAACCTACCATTTTTCTTGTATACACGTTCGATGTTTTTATCAATTACATAAAAATTCCATTTTAGACCCCAAATGTTTTTTCGGGAAATAAAAGATTAGATTACCATAAAAACGAAACAGTAATCTTTTGCCGGGTCTAATGTAATATTCACATAGGATTTTCAACGTTTTTTCTATCCATATTCTAAAAAAAATTAAAAAAAATTTTGGCGTATATAAAATTGAAATAAAATTCTCTGCCTCTTAAACGGCATCAAATGCGCCATAATTGGGTATCACGAATCGTTATATATGATGTGCAGTTAATATTCATATTTTCTTTTATACAGAGGATGCTTCAGTTTTGACAGGAAAAATATTTTCTTGAAAACCCTCTCACTCGGTTATTTTAAAAAAGGTAACCACGCTTCCCTAGAATGTGCAATAAATTAGCATTAACATTTTTCTTATTCTAACAGCAAGCGTTTCTAGAATGTATTTTGGCGAAATGTGGTGTGGCCCTGATATGACCTTGATATGTTCGCTTGATTGGGTACGTTATAGCATCCATTTCATTGAGGTGTTAGGACTTGGTCAGTATAATACTTGCAGGGATACAATAGTTTAACATGGTGTGTGAGCATGGTGAAAGACTCATTATTGATTAGGCGCGGACATATTAAAGGCACAGGTCCTTTGCGTGTATAGCAGAAAATTATAATAGAATGTGTGAATAGAATGTTTGGAATTTTGCAACTAAAATACTAACTGCATTCTGCATTATGTATTTATTTATTTATTTAGGCCTATGCCTATTTATTTATTTACTGACTTATTTATTTATTTTATTTATTTGGTATATTAGTTAGTAGGCCTAGTTAGTAATATTCCATGATAGGCCTACGTCGGTTTATTATTGATTGTTGATAACTTGACAACGTGATTGATTGATCGATTGATAGTCATTTCACATTATATTCCTAGTTTATTGATCGATTGATAGTCATTTCACATTATATTCCTAGTTTATAGGCCAATTTGAATAACATCGTACATTAGATAAATAGACCTATCAGTATTGATTTATTCTATTCAGCAATATCAAGGATTACTATCAAACTTCTTTGATCAGCTAGTTATCAAACTAGCTGATTGTCAGTTGGCTCAGTGGTAACGCAGTAGGTTTTACAACACCGAGGTCCCGGGTTCGATTCCCACCTCTGCCTATTTTTTGCAAGGCTGAGAAAAAAATGAAATTTCTGGACTGCAAACTTATTTGGCGCGCGATCTGAGCTGGTCCTTTTCTGGTGGCTGTGTCTGTTACAGGCACACTCCCTCTGCATCCAAACCAGGTTCACGCTCATTAGACCTCCCTTAATAACATGTGCTGTAAAGCTGCATAAAAAACCTTCATAAAAAAGTGCAATCATACCTATGTAGACTTATTTAAGATACAACACAAAATTCGGATGTGCTCAAACCTATTTGATCTAACCAAGTCATACAGCAGAGACCAAGCAGGTCAGCAGGGGCATAAAAAAAAAAAAATAAATGCATTGAAAATTTCACTGTTTGGGGTAAAATTGCCAAAGTTAAGGAAAATTTCTGGTGCTGCCAATACTTTATTTTTTTTGTGGAATTGGCTCCGAGTTCTCAGGTCGTTATATCTTATTACATTATGTGCAATACATTTTTTATATTTCAATACTATGTACATAGTGTTGCTTGTATTATTTTATAGACCATTGTCTTTTTAAGCTAAAATAATATCAAACTTCAATTTGGTTAAAATGCTGAAAGCATCGTGTCATCTTGAACAGTCTGCTGTATCCATTTGTCTGTTTTAAACATTTTTGCACCAAATCGGGATTTATTATATTTTTGCAGATTTTATTTCCTGTATTTCTGATTTCACAGTCCCTGTTTATTGATTATTATATTTTGATGAATACAAGTACGTGTATGAAAATATTGGATCCAAAACATAATAATGATAAAATAATGATTAACACCAATAATTATTGGTCTCGCTATGAGTTGTAAAATATTGGACTCGACTACGTCTCATCCAATATTTTAAAACTCAGAACGAGACCAATAAATATGGGCTCAATCACTCCAATTTTATATCAATATGTGACCGTCGAGAAACATAGCATTACCATGCCAATATTCGCTGGCGTAGTGCACGTTATAATATTGCTAGGTCAACTGGCTCACGCTTTCTTTGTTATGAACCAATGATCGAAATGATCACAACACAAAGCCTATGGCACATCATAATTCAGAATAAGTGTATGAGCCTAAGCTGGAACCAGTAACCAATGGATACTAACGTGCACTAATAAAAGGCAGCGAATAAAAGGCTGCTGATATATGTTACATGTAGTTAATATTATGTAAACTAAATAGAGGCAATTCATGGCTATTATTATGTTTTGATGAGTCCAAGTGTGTGAAAATATTGGATCCAAAACATAATAATGATAAACTTGGATGCTTTTCGCCCAATCGATCCAATTTTATATCAAAATCAATGTTGGCATCCAACTTTATATCAAAATCAATGTTGGCATCATGATGATGAATGTTTAATCAGCTTCAAATCAACGTAAGACAGTCAGGACTTAGTTGAAAACATTGAAGAATTCCACTCCTGTGTTCATTGTTTGAACATGAACTTTTATAATAAAAGTTAAGTTGCAGAAAAGAATTGTTTTGAAACAAGATGAAATTATATATACTTTTGTTCATGAAAAGTTGTATGATATATCATAATGGCTTTGTTATGTATGTGATGATAAGAAAGTAAAAACTTGAAATTTCTTGGAAATTAAAAAAACCAATCCTTGAATTGAGTGTTATTTGTGTATGCCTGTGTGATTTGTTGAAGGGTGTTCATTTCATAATAAGGTGCATTTTATATTGCTTTATTCATGATGAATACTTAACTGGTTTTGTAGAACATTAGTGACCCGCTTCAATACGGAACTATGTCAAAATGTTACTTGTAGATTTTCATATAGCTGTAAAGATTAAAAATGCACTTTATAGGTTTTGTAGAACATTAGTGGCCCGCTTCAATACGGAACCATGTCAATATGTTACTTGTAGATTTTCATATAGCTGTAAAGATTAAAAATGCACTTTATAGGTTTTGTAGAACATTAGTGGCCCGCTTCAATATGGAACTATGTCAATATGTTACTTGTAGATTTTCATATAGCTGTAAAGATTAAAAATGCACTTTATAGGTTTTGTAGAACATTAGTGGCCCGCTTCAATACGGAACCATGTCAATATGTTACTTGTAGATTTTCATATAGCTGTAAAGATTAAAAATGCACTTTATAGGTTTTGTAGAACATTAGTGGCCCGCTTCAATACGGAACCATGTCAATATGTTACTTGTAGATTTTCATATAGCTGTAAAGATTAAAAATGCACTTTATAATAACACGAAATCTGTCTAATTTTGCAGATATCAAAGAGTTTGTCCCGGGTTTAGAGATTGAACACTTTTTGTCTTCGATTTGTACATATGTTGAAACCTAAATACAAATGTTGTATTCCAAGACGTGTTAAATTCCTAAACACAATCCTTCAAATTCCTATACATGTTTGGCATTTAAACATGTTTACAAATCGATGACAATCAAAGTGTTTACAAAGGTATTCAAAGTCTAAACACAGTTTTTGCAGTGTGAAAGCTCCTATACTTGTGTAAATAACGAGTGTACAAAATCTGGAATTAAAACAAAAATAAACTTCACATCTGTTCAGATCTTTCTGAAATATTGTTCTTGATATGAATTTAACATAGGCCTAAACATCTCTCGGAAGGGTGGAAAATATGAAATAATTTTTGGTATAGAGTATATAAAAGTATATTTTGAATGGCAAACATCTAACAAAAATGTTACGTCACAGATGGAATCGTCAACTGTTTGCTATCTTACATATGTATACTTTTATACTTTATACCAACAATTAAGCAGTCATGAGGCCCAAAATGTTCCATAATTGACATCATTGTTTATCAACAAAGGCGAGGGATTGGTCTGTCGATATGCCCGAACGAACCGCTTCACTGTTCAATGGCTTTCTTGTACTATTCGCTGTCGTAGTGCACGTTACAATATGACCGTTGCCAGGTCAACTGGATCAGCTTTCTTTGTTACGAACCACTGATCGAAATGATCACAACACAAAGCCTATGACATATCAAAATTCGGAACAGGTGTATGAGCCCAGGCTTGGAGCAGTAACCAATGGTTACTAACGTGCACTACGACAGTGAATATGAAATGTGGTGGGATATTTAAAATACACATGCCCTGAGCAGACTACGATGCGCATGTACACTGCAGGGCAAAGAACAATGGAAAGTACCATAATGTGTGCGCATACTGCCGGGCAATGACGTCACATGTCAAGTGGTCTATACATATCCAGTCTAGCTCTAAGCCCTTGAATGGTTCTAATTGAGGTTCTAATAATAGTTCTTGGAGTTCACTAAATGAGATATACAACAACCAAGTTTTTTATTTCATTATGCATTTTAATTTGATTTGCAACTTACAAATGGACGTAATATATACAAAATATTATACAACATGATTAAAATAACAAATAACTTAACATGATTGGTAGCAGTAACTATAACAATTAGATTACTATGAAACTGAAATTCCACTGCCGCAACATTTATATCACCATATTAATCATCTAAACCAGGCTTCCTCAAATAGATTTGTTGAAGCGCCACATGAAATTAAAAAAAACCTGCAAAGCGCCACTCAATGGCTGCGAATTCGCGGGGGGAGTCAGAGGGGGGTTTCCCCCTGTGAAGCTATCGATTTTTTTTAATTTGAGGTGCAAATGACGCCATTTGGTGCAACATTTTGTACTATTTTAGGATAACATGGGAATCGCATTGTTTATTTATTTATTTTTAAATCTAAACGGCGCCGCCACTCGGGAAGCCACGGCGCGCCACATGTGGCGCGCGCGCCGCTATTTGCGGAGCCCTGATCTAAACTGAATGATAAACTTTTATATTTTACCATAGAAAATCAATATGTAGTTTCTAAAAATTTGGCACTTGATAGACATAATACAGCCACCCCCAGTATTTGTTGGTTGCTGAGCATAGCATCCATGACATTTTGACCTGTAATAATGCTCCAGGATCATAACTAAAATATCAAACTCACATGGCAGCTATTCACTATTAGAATAGAAAATAATACTTCAAGTGGCTTTTTATCGCTAACTAACCCTCTAAACCTTGAAACAACCCATTAAATAGAAATCACAATATACTGTAAAGGTTCGCCTAATGGCACACTTGGGCTCCTTTGCCTTAGGGTAATTTCATGTACAAATAGAGAGTTCCCTCCTCTGAGAATGCCAACAATAATTAAGGGTACATGCCCTTATTTGCTGGGGGATATTTATGGGAGGGAACTTTTAGTTTGCGCCTAAAATTCCAGTTGTGTCATGGGAGCCCATAGCGCCATTAGGCAAATCTTTACGATATTCTATCTATTGAGAGGTTGACTCCTCATCCTCCTGATAACAAGTCTTACTATGTACACTGTTACACTATGCAATCCAAGCCAGCAAAATATTTGATTTTCTAATAGTTGAACATACATAATAACAAATTATAGTGCTGCTATGAGGCGATAGGGTTTCTTATGATCTAGGAGCATCATAATAGGTCGAAATCTCACAGAACCAATTCAAGTAAATGAATCAAGATAACCTTTCACATGACATTATGTTTTCTGTAAACTTTTTGACATTTTCTTAGTATAGTGTGTAAACTTTCTAATTAACCTAACTGAAAATGGCAACTAGATATATTGCATCCTTAGTAAGGCTGCGAAGTCTAGCCGTGACCTTGAAATGACATCTGATGACCTTGAAATGACCTTCACCACATTTTGCATCATATCCACATAACATATACTAATTTTCATTCAAATTGAATAAACTTTGTAATTTGACCCCTTTTGACCTTTAGTTGACCTCTGGTGACCTTGAAATGACCTCCAATATATTTTGAATCATATCAAGATCACATATACTAATTTTCATCTAAATTGGACAAATATTAGAATTTGACCCCTTTTGACCTTTCGTTGACCTCTGGTGACCTTGAAATGACCTCCAATATATTTTGAATCATATCAAGATCACATATACTAATTTTCATTTAAATTGGACAAACTTTAGAATTTTACCCCTTTTGACCCCAAAACAGACCCCTCCTCCATGTTTAAGCCAAATCTGATTACAATCGTACATGAACATAATGCTAGAGCCCTTTTGGCATTATTCTGATGATCACAGCACGTAATATGCAGAAAATATTGAATTTTAAAGTGATTTTCAGTAATCAACCATTTTGTCCCTGTTTGACCTTGAACTCAAAATCTGTGAGGACCCCATAGACACCAACTAAAGTCAATGCATATGTGTCAGTCGCATCTCTGTACCATAGAATCTGTAGGAAAAGAAGCATTTTGAAGGTATTTGGTTATGTGCTGGAAATACCACCTTAATGACCTTTGACCCCAAATCTGTGAGGACCCCATAGGCCCGGCTATAGCCAAGGTCAATGTATAAATCTCATTACTGTACCATGTAATCTGTAGGAGAAGAAGCATTTTTGGTAAAAATCACATTTTTAGCCAAAATTACTCATGCATGATGTTTGACCCCAAATGGGTCATGTCAAATGTAAAGGCTGGGGTAGTGGAGCTTGTGCCCAAGTTTGGTCATAATCGGTCAAATAATAAAGGAGCTAGAGCAAATTATGTTAAATGTTGACAGAAGAAGAAGAAGAAAGAAATCGCCAGAAACAGGAGTCTAGCAGCTCAGCTAGACTAATTACAAATTGGTTCACACACAAATTTATATTTAAAAATATAATAATTCTACAACATAGGCTACACATTCTTATGGATATCAGCAACATGAATCTGAAATTAACTTATTTTCAACCAAAGTTATTAACTAGGTGGGTTTAAATTGGCATCATCCCAATACAAGCCATGTTAATGACTGCAGATCCATGCACAATGTGATGAGAATCCAATTGAATTATATATGTTTCATATTAATATTTTACATCGATAACAGTGATGTAAAATTTATTCACCTGTCAATGAACCTGCGCTTTGACAGATGCTAAATTGTATGTCTATTCAAAATTGAAGTACGTACACTATGGAGTAACACTCTTCAACATAAAATAGACCAAAAGCTTTCTCATATACAGTCCACAATTTATAAGTTTCCTCCGTAATACTTTTTAAAATAAATATTTTACGAAATATAAAAATGTAAAAAGATATGTATAGTCCTATTTATAGCATTATACATATTCAATCACAATGGTTAATTTTGTGTAAGAAAAGAGGCTGTTTTAAAAGTTGCACCCAAGTCCATAGCAGTCAGGTTTTCTTTAACAAACACATGAATAAGCCTGGCCTACTGTATTGTTTGAGATCCGACTCCTATGGACTCAGATGCCATTTTTAACACTGTTTAAAACGGTCTCTTTTTTACATAATGAACCATTGTGACTGAACACAATGACGTGTGACACTATAATTTGGTCCATATGTGTAAAACAAATAAGGCTACTTACCTTTTTACACATTTGCATTTCGTCAAATATTTTTCGATTTATTTTTAAAAAGTTTTTAGGGGGGAACTTTTTAAATTGTGGACCCTATATCTAAACTAAATCAATCTTAATTGTACTAATTATGAATCTGAAGCAAAGATAAATTATATAATATCATACAGGCTGTATCAAAATTATTGGTCTCCGTACGATTTAGGTGTTTCTCAAAAAGCCCCCCTCTTTCAAACGCGCCATTGGATCCACTTAAAATGACCAGACTTTACACTTAACACTTCATATTTCAAACTCATTTTAACCCCATGAGAACTACCTGCCAATTGGCCAAAAAGAAGTTTTCATTATCGACTGGACCAATCAGCAGCATTGTTAGAATAATTTCGACATGCAAAAAGAAATGGGGTGAATTATTTGCAAAGCTCCATTTTGATTGGTGATTAAAGAGAAGATATCATATAATTGACCAATCAGAGGCAATAGATCGGCAGGTAGTGCTCAGGGGGTTAAGTGTCACTGTGAGTTTGAAAGAGGCAGGCATTTTAAAAATACCAAAAATGGATAAAGAATCAGTGGTGATCATTCATTTTGATACAACCTGTATCATGGAAATCTTTCAGTGCCATTCAGTAGACTTCCATCATTTACAGAATTGCATAACTCAGTACAATTAGTGAAGTAATAATTGACAATAATGAGGGGGAAAGCCACAAAAACAAACCAAAAATGTCAAAACGTCAGTGATCTATAAAACATCAACCTAGTATACCAGATTAACTCATTTACTCATGATTTTCTGAGTACAATACACCCTGAAAGATGGTATCAAAATAGTCTGCATTTTATTTTTGAATTGTTTCTCACTGTAACAATTAAGATGGCAAAAAACACCAGAGAACATATTGAGACTAAAAAGTCTGCTTTTGTAACTGACAGCATAGACCCTAGAAAGGCTATGCTGACAGGCCCATCACATTTTAAACACTTAAATATATAAAGTTTAGCTTTATCTTCTAATAATCAAATATCAAAATTGCCTACATCAGACTGGAGTATATATCGAGTCACAATCAGTAACGGTTGGCTACTTGTTGACTACATGGAGTAGAAACCCTGATATAAATTGAATTTATAACATGTTACATAATCAATTGTTCAAAATAGTAAACCATTTGTGCATAAAAATTTTTGAACAAAATTGTTTGTATAAGAGTTCGAAGAGATATATTGAGCCTGGTTTCTGAACTTGACTGCCTTGCTCGTACTTGAGCAAGTTTTTTCAGATCTGTTATTTTGACAAACTCATTTCTGGTCTATTTATAAACCTTTTCAGGACTTTATGAAAAAACACTGGTCATGAGTGACTATCAAAACATATTCAACCAATTATTTCTGCCGATTTGAACGCAAATTTGCCGAGGACACTATTCAATACTCCATTAGCCTATTAGAGCTATGGTGGGCACAATACAGGAAGCCACTCCCCCGGCCCGCCAACTCAACACAAAGGTTGACAACCATGAGAGTTACCTAATCCTTGAAAGGCCCTCTTTGCAATGATTTTTCATCAAATTTACCCCCCTGTTTCATGCAAAATCGAGGACACAATTTGGCCAAAAACAACCCCTTTTTTGTGGTGTTTAATGACTAGAATTTCAAACACCCCTTTTCAATAATTAGAATTTCAAACACCGCTTATCAATTACACTAAATATTGACATAAAAGTTCTGGATTTTCTCAAGTACCCCTTTTATCCAAATTTCACGGACAGTGCAAATTAAATACCTCCTATTTTGCCAATTTCGCGGTCCTTGCTACTGGTAAAAAAATTGCCCCTTTTCCGCGCAATTTGGTAACTCTCATGGTTGTCAACTTTTGTGTTGAGTTGGGGGGCCGGGCCACTCCACAAAGTGAGTAATCTTTTGAATTGATCACATTTTACGCACGTTTAATACTGCTTTCCTTAATGTACACCATAAATCAAAATGTCTAATGGCGAATGATCTCTGCATATTCCTTTAATATCAATGCATATTTCAGATACTCACAAGTTTCACCAAATTCTTCTTTTCAACACCTACACTTCACATCAAATGGGACCTTCAACTTTCCTTGATATAAGCTTTGGCAATAATTAACAATTGAACATATACTAGTGTTTCCACACTGCAAATAATTATTACTCAACTGTTGTGTAAAAAGATGCAACAAAATGAGTGAATTGAACTCAATGTTGATTTGTACTCATATGGAAAGAAAAAAGCAAGGTACACCAACTTGACGTGGGGAACAAGTAAAATACAGACTAGACAGAACGAAGTGGGGGAACAAAACAGGCATTAGAAGAAAAAGTGTACTAGAACAAGTGATGAAAATCACTGAGCACATAAGTAGACAAAAACCAAACAACCAATGTAGGCCTTAAAACAGGCAAAGTTAGGTGCCGAAAGTGCCAAAGTTTAATGGCCAAAATTGCCAATTCCAGAACCCACAGAGGTGTCAGGAAAACAGTACAAAAGTACACTGGAGTGATGAAAATCACTGTGTACATAGTAGACAAACAGACAAAAAATCAACCCTCACTTTGTTCTGTCTAGTCTGTATTTTACTTGTTCCCCACGTCAAGTTGGTGTACCTTGCTTTTTTCTTTCCAGTTGTTCATATATTCACGGTATCCTCTTGTATCATTTATTGATCCTTGATGTGTTTCGTGTCCTCGTCCGTTGGATTCACCATTACCTACTTTTTTGTACTCATATGATTAATTTTGTTCCTCTGTTCCCTTTTTACTCAACATTGAATAATTTTCACTATTTCTATTCCAAGTACAACGAGTATATGACAGTGTTTACACTTTATTTCATCAATGAGAAAAACGAAACTGAATACTTAGTATTAAAAGCAACTTAAAGTCCTCCAAGCAAATATGCTTAGCATATATTTAAATTACGGTTAAACTTATAGGTCCGTATGCACAAAAGAGTTAGACCGGGTCTAAAGTTAGACCGGTTCTAAGTGGAATTTTGTACCAGGAGAAAGGACATTTTCCTTTACATTTGCTTACATTATTTTGTATTATTTTTGAACTATGCATTTAAATCTTTAAAATTTGCTAGCTATTCTGGGAAGGAAATAAGACTAAAGGACCATTCCTGATGGAACTAAATTCCACTTAGACCAGGTCTAACTTTAGACCCAGTCTAACTCTTTTGTGCATACAGACCATAGTATTTAACCTGCCGGTTTGATGACTATAGAATGATGTAAATTTCAACAATTTGAGTCTACAAATAATATAAAACTAATTTCACACTAGGTGAACAAAAAATAATGTAGTGTGTGTTGAAGTTAAACTCATAAATCATAATCCCAAATCAATTTGGTAAATTCCTCACAAATATATACGTCATTCAGCTTTTTTAAGATGAAGTTCTGAAAAGCTGATATATGAATGGAACTTTGAAGTTACTTTGATAGCAAAACAAAATTTTCATGTATCCTTTTACAAATATGATTACAAAAGTGTCAAGAAAATAAGCGATGAATTCACATTTCACATCCAAACACATCGTAAGATTATGCAGCTATAGATATTGGTATTGTCAACATATCAATTACAAAATAAACTTTTCCCATAATACATGATATGACCTAGAATTTAGACAGCATATTTACTCACGGAAGATGAACATTATTTGCATTAATATCTTCTCTAAGATTGCATAAAATGGCCACAACCAGAAATTAAGCTGTTCCTCCAACAAGTAATAAGACTTGCGGATGACAGCTATTACCGGGGTTATAAAAATCGGCTGAACATATTCTGTCAACATCAGGTGAAAACAAGGTATTTATCACAGTAAGAATAGACAATTTTCATAATTAAGAGGTTTTTTTCAAGAAATTAACCCTAATTAATTATGCAGATTAAAATTAGCAAAATGCTAAACACAATATACTTCTATTGTGTTTGCACTACACATGTACCAAGTCTCAGCTAGATAGTCCTTATAGTTACTTAGCAAATTAACTTTGCATAATTGGGAGTATGTAATTAAATCATTTCGCCTCGCTTTCAGTTTTCTGCTCCTAAAAATTGTCTATAGCGGCTCCTATAGAAGAAACTTTTCAAAACTAAATAACCATCTGCCATGTTGAATTGTCATTATACTATTCAGCAAATTCCTTCAGCGGTGTCTGCAGTCTGATTATCGCGTACAAAGAACTAGTTCATGTGACGCTACGCAGCTTGATCAGCGAATGAGGTGCCGATGTGATGATGATGTGATTCAATCAGGACCCCACTTCCGTATATTAGTATGCCATAAACTGCGCCAAATCTGCATACAGCTGATGGTTTAGCGCAGCGCGTATGGTTTCCAATAATTATGATTGGAAATCTAGTGTGTCGGACATGATGAAAGAACTTGATTGGGAGATGCTGTCGACACGCAGGAAGATTCAACGCTTATCCATCTTGCACAAATCATCTATCTGGCCTCGAAAACATACACTGTTCTACCCCACTTAGCAACATATCAACAGATTAGTGCCAGAAGGTCCTAACTACAATAGCTGCCCTGTAGACATTTGACAATTTCTGCATTCTATATTGTACATAATCTCAAACTATGACACCAGGCAGCTATTGAAGATAGGGCCTTCTTGCCTGAATTACAAGATGACACTGCATGAAGCATTGTTTCAATATTAATAACCCATACTGATCACATCTTATCAAACTGTATACTCTCATAATATGAGAAAATATTCAAAATATAAGGTAAATTATATGCAATAATACAATTCATACTGGACTATTCTAGTTGAAGTCCAAACATCCTTGTGAAAGACATGACTTTAATCTCCCACACAGGAGTGTAGATTTCAAATGGAGTCACCTATTCGGGTAACCCCATTTGAAATCTACACCCCTTCTGTGGAAGATTAAGGTCATATCTTCCATAAGAGGTGTATGGATTTCAACTGGAATAGCCCTTTTCATCTGCTTTCAACCAAAACCTTACGGTCTATGACTAGGTGTTTGCTGATCTAAGGTAAGAGTGTGGTGAGAGTAATCGTTGGAACACACCTTTCAATGGGCGGTGAATTCTGCCGCTTGGATGATATTTTTCCATTAGATTAGGCTTTATTCCATATTCAAAGGCATTCCAACAATTTTGCACACTCACCCCAACTCTCCTACTATTGCCCAAGATTAACATCTTGAATTTTGAGCTCTTGGAGGTGTTCACAGAAAATACTTCAAAGAGCCGAGCAATCAATACACTGCGGTGACATTATCCCTTATCACATAAGGCGTGTTTCTATTGGGACCGTTTACCGGTAAAAAGACGGTAAAGGGATTATTTCTGCTCAATAGAAACTGACCTTCCCCGCTATTTACCGGTAAACAGGGGCGAGTTTTTACCGGTAACGTTTTCCTTCTTGAGGAAGGAAAATAGCGGGGACGCTTACCGGTAAACGTCAATAGAAACTCACTCCGTTCCAACTGAATGCGCATACAGGGAAGAAAACGGAAGTTTAGTCTCGAAATTGACCTCTGCATCATGAGCTAGCTTATACCATTCCGTTCGCAAAAATTCTTAGGCCTAATCACATACAAATATTTGACTCACTTGCTATAAATAAAGTAAATGGAAGAAATATTCATAATGCATTATCCCTGCATTATACATATTATGCTAAATATTTAACATGAGTTATGATTTATGACCCTAGTAAAAGCCATGAAATAAAACAACAACAACAACAACATCAGCGGATGAATCCAGCTGTGCATGCGAAAAAAAAATAGAAATCAACTCGGATCCGCGGCGGTGTGTGCTTCAGAAAATTAGAAAGATTTCATGAATTTAATATTATGTTGTCGATGTTAAATTACTATTCGCTAAAAAGAATTAACTGAAATTAAACTGTGAAAGATGAAATTCCAAGACCTATTTTTTTTGCGCGCGCAACAATACTGAGTACTCACATCGATATCACTGAGGGGGATTTCCCAATGGCGTAATTTGATGTAGGGCCTACGAGAACGAATGAAAACGCTAATAAAAAAACATTATTCTTCAGTCTTCTTTTCTCATGTTCATGATGTTTGCTACCTCATTTTTAGCCAAACAATTAAGAAAATACTACAATATTAAAATCCACAATGCTTTGCGATTGGCCTGGATTGACCCCAGTGCACGACCTTTCGCCGGCAAACTTTAAAGGTGTGTCAATTGACGCTGTTCATCGAGTGTTTACCGGTAAACAACGTGCAATGGAAACTGACCATTATCAGCCTTTCACCGCTATTTGACGGCGAACAGTTTTACCGGTAAAATGCAGGGGACTCAATAGAAACACGCTAAAAGATGGGATTGGGTCATCAAGTTGCAGAACTCCCTAAATTAACAGCCATTATCCAGACAGTGTTAGAACAGAGGTTTTGGTTGTTCAATGTTAATGGTTCAAGCACCTATTCGCTGCCTTAGTGCATGTTACTAACCATTGGTTACTGGTTCTAGCCTGGGCTCATACACCTGTTCCAACTTATATATACTATAGGCTTTGTGTTGTGATCATTTCGATCAGTGGTTCGTAACAAAGAAAGCGTGAGCCAGTTGACCTTGCTAACAAAACATGGTTCTCCAGGTTTTGTCATGATAGCCTATTCATTCTAGCAATTAAACATCATAACAGAATGATTTCATACAGCATATGCACAAACAAGTTACACACACCTTAAATTAGAACCTGGTTTTCAGATGACCTTGCAAGGGGTCAATTAAAACTAACCAACTGAATAACATACATGTATCTCATATTTCAATCACATCTAAGAAACAATCTAGCAAATAATCAGGTTTTGTCAAATCTGATTGGCCTAGTTAAGTTGGCACTAACCAGGGGTCCATTTCACTAAACTTTTAACACTTTGTAACTCAAGTAACCATTCGTAAAGTTACGAATACCCAATACTAGACATAACTTTACAAAGGGTCCCTGTAGTAAATCCCTATTACTTACGAAGGGTATCATGTTTAGTGAAATGGAACGTATGACTCGAAGTTACAGATGATTTTGAGAAGTTTCGTTAAGTTTAGTGAAATAGACCCCAGGTTATCTTGTACCATGTTAAGGACAATGTTTTTTGTTTCTTAAAAAAAAATTCTGTTCATGTTGAAGATAATTTGGCCGGTAGTGCGCACGGGGTTAATAATTCTTGTCCACATGTTACAATATCCTTAAAGCTTTTATCAAAATTGGATTTGCAATGGACAATTCCAGTTAAAATCCACACACCCCTATGGAAGACATAACCTTAATCTCCCATACAGGGGGGTGATGATTTAAAATGGAACCACTCATTTAAGTTGCCCCATTTTAAATTCACACCCCTCCTTGTGTGGAAGATTAAGGTTATGTCCACAGGGGGTGTATGGATTTAAACTGTAACAGCCCAATTCCTGAGATGTGGATATTTTCATGATGCAGACAATGATGAATTACAAAAAAGTTGAACACTTTGGACTATATCTGACAATTGATTTTACTGATAGACGATCAAGAAATTCGACCAGAGAGTCCAGACGCCATAAAGTCCCTGTGTGTATTGGATTGAATTGTCTTGCACAGGGACCCAAACTGCGTACCAACAACATTTATCGACACTCAAACATGGCAGAGTACATACTCTCCCAGAGTATGCAATCTCCCAACCTAATCTCTCTGCCCATCTCTCTTGATCATTTCACATTAGGAGTCAACCATTTGACAAAACCTGAAGGTTTGATACATAAGGAGGAGTTGGTGAAAGAGGGCCCTATCTGTAATAGCTGCCATATATAATTTCTGCATTCTATATTGTACACATCATACTTCGAAAGGTAGCACAGGGGGATTGACGACAAGGGCAGAGTGCTTTTGCAAACTGAAAGTAGTATGAGTGTCATAGGCGTAGATCCCGGGGGGGGTGCTCCATACAATCATCCCCCCAATGTTGACGCCTGAATTATAGGTTTCTGACCAAATTTATCTCACATTTGCCCATTTTAGCCCCAAAAGTGCAAATTTTTTCAAGACATTTATTCAACTTTTGCACCATATTTCATCAGTTTAGCTTCAAAATAGCAAAATTTTTCGCGAGCTTTGCGCGCATTTGTAACATCAACTTATTCTGTCGCCAAAAGGTGCTGGATTCAATATTCTTCAAGAATTTTTTTCAACACCATCCCCCCCAATGTCAAAAAGAAATCTACGCCACTGATGAGTGTACATGCTGACAAGTTGTATCTTCACATGAGGAGGTTTGAACACATCGCAAACGACGATGCAGACACAGGAAATTCCAATCTTTGTGTTATTAATCTATGATACACATCTAAAAATACAATCTCTGGCAGCTATTGCAAATAGGACCGTCTCAAGCCTCATATAACTGTTTTGCTGGAAGCCTAGCCTTATTTTTACATCATGATGATATTTTACACCTCTGATTGCATACTATAGTACAAGTATTTGGCAGAATTTCAACTGTTTGGGTTCTGTGATGATGGAGGTCCAGGAGGTCCCACGACATCTATTGCAAAGGCAGATAATTCTTCATTGCCAACTGCGTCCTGATGTTTTGTGATGTAATCGTGTTTCTGAAAAAATAAAAATAAGCGACATCGGTAATAGGCCTACATATTCTTATTGAGGGACAGTTTTGGGACACATTAAACTCTGACCTATTAATAAATTTTTCATTTACTATTGATATAATGTTATCATTAAAAATATTTGAAATTATTTATTTATTTATTTATTTAAGCAGGCAGGGGGTAAGACTGGTACGTGTGAATGACTCTTTTAGAAATTCACTTTGCATTTTCATGTTATATATATTAATATATATTTTTTTATTTTACCCAAACTTTTTGGGAATGTCTTGGCATATATAACATGAAAATGCAAAATAAATTCCTAAGAGTCATGGACATGAATTCCCCCTAGAGCTTAGAGAATAAAACATTTTAAATAATATTTTGTATATGCAAAAAAACAATTTTAGGTCAGAGCAAGAGCAAATTTAATGTGCAGAGCAGCTCTGAGACATTTGTTCACTGGTTTGCCTAGTCAAGTGTTTTACTGAGTCTGCAGTGATTTGTATCTGGTTCACGACAGGCTTGATTTCTAAAGCTGAATTTATAGAGGAATCCAAATTCACGCATTCCTACACCTGACTAGCAGCCTTTAGTTTGGTAGCCGTCGGCTACAATGCACTCAAAATGTGAAATGATTCGGCCTTGGCGGAAATTTTAAACTGCATTCCATCACCCGTTTTACACCTTCCGCGAAAACACAGGCAGACAAAAGTGAAGTGACATAATAATCGGATTAACTACACGCGGTATCTATGCATTGATGTACTTGCGAACAAAAGGACTATGTACGGGATTACCTGCGGAATTATCTCCATTATATACATTATTAGCTATTATTCTATTAACCCTCCTCGTCCTTGCATCTTCTCAAGGTGTTAGGCGGCTTTTATTTGCACAATTGGACACTCAAAACACCAGGTTGGTGCTAGCGGCTACCCAAAGATGTCCGACCAAATCCTGACCATGACTTGGCTCCTTGGATTCGTCTATACTCGATCAATTTTGCAGAAAAGAGATTCTCATGCATGCTCAGTGTTTATTTCTGTTTTCAGAGCATCAAGCAGATGAATCAATACAAATCGCTGAGGCAAAAACGATGTTGCTTTTGCAAGTTGAAGAAATCTCAACTAGTGAAAGATGTTGCTTGACACATGAATGCATCAACAGATCATTTCCAACCAACTGGATCTATTATTTTGCTAATTAATTTACCTTTCTCAATTATTAACTTTAGGTGATGAAATAATTCAAACCAATAATTATTGACAGCAATGGATGTTCTAAAAATGTATTTTGTGGCATTTAGAACATTTTAATTGTCGTCTGCAATCACTAGCACCGTGATAAGTATAAATGCAAAAGCGATGAGCGATGCATCGCAAAATTCGGCGAACGAGCATAAATGAATGGAAATAGAGGGAGTATATTTTTCAAATGGAATCGGCCAGGGATAATTACTTTGAAACTACCCACTTATATCTTTTGGAGTGAGTACTTCAAATGGAAGTTACCCAATTGTCTATACTATATGAAACCCATACTCCTTCTGTGGAAGACTTTAGCTAAATCTAACACAGGGAGAGGGTGGGTTTTAAATGGAATAGCCATTACTTATGTTTCCAATACAGATAATTTACTTACTAGTAGTCTTGGATATGACAGCCTTTCCTTGAAGTTCTTCTTTAGGCTGTGAAATTTAAAAAAAAGACAAATGTTATTAGATGAGGCGATGTAATGTTAATAAAGCATCACAGTCAATTTGCACTTATATACACAGATATACACCAGCCTGAAAAAGCTCATGAAATGAGCCTAAAAAAGGCCAAAAACGGGCTGAAATTGAAAGAAAGTGCAGAAATTTGGACCACAAAAAAGTAGGAAATCCTGTAAAAGCAGGAAAATTCTCATGCCTGTTAATAATGTATCAAATGGACATACGATAGACATAATATATTTCACCATTTTTGTGCATAATTTTATCAAAGTTTTCACATAATTGTAATGCAACAAATACAGACCCATCTGGGCACCTTCAATGGGGATATATTATATAACTTATTTAAAAATACATTTTTTTTTCTCTAGCGTTTCAGTCACTATATGCAACACACTCAAAGAGGGTAACACACAAAAAGTTTGTAAAACAATTAAAGAGATTAGACCCAGAGAGTCCATACTCATCACCGTATGTGCAACGCAATATGGTAAATCTGCCCTATTGGTTTGTCACGCATGGGGAGAAAAATAGTATTCATACATACACGCTACGTAACAGCGTGCGTGATTGGTTGAGAGGCGAGCATAAACAACGTTCATGCCCAGTGTCCTGGATGTGCAATCGCCAGGTACGGAAAATGCAAGGAAAATCATGATTTTTAATAACGCTACTTGTAGTTTTTTGTTATTATTTTGATGAAATAAGAATCACAAAAATGTTCTGGTATGTATGAACAGGTTCATTCATATATTTTCATGATGACTAAATGGTTGTTTATGCCCTCTGGCTGCAAGCAGCCCCTCGGGCATAAACAACCATTTATTCATGAAAATATATGAATGAACCCGTAATTTATCCCACAGTTTGTTGGCAAATGCTCCAAACCGAACTACAATTTGCATCTACACCAGGCACAAAAAGAAACTCGTCAGTTATATTCATCCTTGCTGTTCAATAACTTGATAATTTGGGATTATTCTGAAATATACATTTTGTTAATTGGACTTTGCTTTCTCATTTGACACCCTGTTCGTGAAAAACGAACAAGAATTGACCAAGATATGCGCCTCCAAAGTCTCAAACCCCAAAAAGAAAAGTTGCATTTTCAACGGTTTTCAATGGGAACGCATCGTTGTATTGCACACAAGCACCACAGGCCAATCAATAAAGCACACAGTGTAACAGGCACAATTGAATCTTTAAAATTGCAACTTTTCATTTTGGGGTTTGAGAGTTTGAGGCGCATATCTTGGTCAATTCTTGCTCAATGTTCACTTAACAGGGTATCAAATGAGAAAGAAAAGTCCAATTAACAAAATGTATATTTCAGAATAATCCAAAATTATCAAGTTATTGAACAGCAAGGATGAATATAACTGACGAGTTACTTTTTTTGTGCCTGGTGTATATGCGTGCACTATCCTTGCAACAACATTACATGTGTAATGCTATTGATCACATACTTTAAATCAAGTTTGCAGGATGCATGGCAAAATAATCTTTGCCACCAAAAAAAAAAAAAAAAAAGGCTTTTTTTCTATATTGTCAAAATGTCTAACAATTCTTAGAGTAATTATCATTTTAAGCTTACCATTGATCTACAAAGTCTACTAGTTCTGCCGAGAATTCTTCGTCATTTAGATGCGGCGCATCTTCTTTGACGACCTGGCGTAATTGATCGAAGGGTGTACTCCACTTCTCATATGGGAAGACATTTGTTGCAAGTTCAAACTGAAGAGGAAAACAGAACAGTTATTTGTTTACTTTGAAAGGATTTCATTTTGTGTCTGATCCAAGACGAATATATCATTAGAGGATTAGAGATATAGGAAGCTCCCAATCAGGTTTGTGTTAAATATGTTGTTCATTTGTGTCGCGCATCACTAATCAGAACTTGCAGAGCAAACTCATCAATCTACACTGGGCTACTGTAAAAACTCGATAGTTAGCATATGTGCTTACTATCGAGCGCTTTTAAAACCTACAAATATGAAGAGCCCCATCCACAAAAGTGTAAAGGGTTTTGAGCAATCGTCGATACACATAGTTATATACGAACAAGTAACCTGCAAATGTGTATCTCAACCCCATTAGCTCAGTTGGTAAAGCGCCAGACTTTTGGTACAATTTCATGTTTTCAAAAATGCTCGATAGTAAGCACATATGCTAACTATCAAGTTTTTACGGTATTCCAGTTGAAATCCATGCACCCCTATTAGGCATGTTCATAAAATTTTGAAATTTAATAAATTCATCTAAAATTGCTTTCATTAAAAAGAGAATCATTTAACTTAAAAAATGAGGGGTCAATCATGTATGTAGGCCTATAATTGGCAATGTTATGAGGAAAAGTATGCTCGCCTGAATGTCCCAAAATGGGCCAAATTGTGTGTCCCAGCATTATCAATGGCTTCCTATGTCATAACATGTGTGTATGTATTTTATGGCTAAATTTTTGAGCACGAAGGGCCATTTTACAAACCTTTCGCAAATGTTTCATGAAATGTGGCTTTCATTACTTGATAGTATCAAATATTATTCAAATGCAGATTTTCTAAAAATCATGCTAGGTTGGAGTTTTAAGGGTCAAAATCCAAATTTTCTTCATTTTCCTATTGGATTACACAGTTAAGACAGGATCTTGGATCACAAGTAAGCTTAATGAAGCCCACCCTCACATGTTCAAAATGTGATCATGTCTACCCCTATGAAAGACATGACCTTAATCTCCTACACAGATTTCAAGTAGAGTCACCCATTCAGGTAACCCAATTTGAAATTTGCTCTCATTGCATGGAAGAATAAGGTCATGTCTTCCATAAGGGGTGCATGGATTTCACCTGGAATAGCCCATTGTCATATAAGCATTGAAGCACTGATTTATTGAATGAAGGAATTGTCTGGTGTGAACAGGGTAATGAACTGCCCACTTTAGGCTGAACAATGAATAGCAGTGTAATGTCTATTTTAAAGTGGGTCAAAGACACCAACTTTCAATGGATTCTTTCCTTAAGCTTACCATTGTGATTCCTAAGCTCCAGACATCTGACTTGACATCGTATCCTTTGGCTGCCCTCGTTATATCAGGATCTATTCTTTCAGGCTGTGGTGAAAAAAAAAGCAATATAATGAAAGAAATTTGATCCACAGTTTTGCAAAATATGTGATGTTATTATGTGAAGTGGTTTCAAACCCTCCCACCTTTAGTTATCTTTGCCACTAACAAAAGGTGCAAAGAACTAAATGTGGATGATTTTTATGATTTTCCGAATGAGCAAATCACTGAATGGGCCATTCATAAATAAAATGATGAAACCTGATACTGCACCATAACCAACTCAAAAGCTTCTTCGCATCACATAATGTGCATTATAATCAGAGACGATAATTTATTAACATCTTGCTATCACTATCACTATCACATGCTCCATTACACAATTGCCAGTTGATGACAAGTTGTAATGTTTACATCAAGTCTGCATACAGTAAACACTACTGACACTATGCTAAAGATATCATATGTTATGGCGACTTAGATCAACAAATTGAGTCTGATGTATTATAAATTTTGACTTGCATGTACTATTAGATTTATAACACATATTAAGAAATGCTACATGTACATTTTGACGTAGTTGCATGCCATCAAAATTGAATCAATTATTTCTAAAATGTTTCTAGTATTGTTGAGGCAGCAAGCAAGTGAGAGAGACAGAGAGAGGGTGGGAATGGGGTATTCCATATACAAATGTACATCCACTATGGAAGACATGACCTTAATCTACCACACTTGGGGTGTAGATTTCAAATGGAGTCACCCGTAACCTCATTTGAAATTCACACTCCCTGTGTGGAAGATTAAGGTCATGTCTTCCATAAAGGTTTATAGATTTCAACTGGAATACCCAGTGTGTGTGGAGAAAGAGTGAGTGAGTGAGTGTGTGAGCATTTGCAAGAGTGAGGCAGAAAAGAAACTGAAACACAATTTAGCTGAGACTATTTTAGGTAGTCTAAACTGTATTCTGATGTAAGTGCAGCTGAGTGCAAATTACAATGAATTATGTCAGCCATTGAAAGTCGTTATTTTTGGTTATTTGGCCAAGTTATCAACTGATGGGTACTTATATCAAATTGAATTTTGTCTTTGGCTGCATTGCAATTCAAAATGGGTTGCTTTTATATAATAGATCCATTATCTATCACAAATGAGTTTTTGGAAAAGGTTAAATATAGGAAAGAGAACAGACTTAACATAATTGTATTATTGATCTTTTCCTCACAGCACCAGTGGCATACACCATAGACCCGGATAATGTGGGATATGTGTCCCTCCCAATGAAAATATTGACAAATCTGTTTGAAAATTGCTGATAAAGAGACAGTCCCACTCAATCAAGTTTGGTGCCTCTTAATCAATGTCAAGGTTACACCACAAAAAAGAACAACAAGAACAAAAACAGGTCACAATCGTTTACCGCCCAAGCGTGACATACTTCTTTCTAGGGCGCCCTCAATTTAAGGCTTAAGTACTGATTTTATGCAAGCTGTACCTATCAATTTATCCCTGTGATTTACCAGAACTTTTTTTTATTAATGAACTTGTAGCGCCATGATTGCCTATTTGTATATATATGTAGATTGTAGACAGGTACAGTTGACATTAATATCTATCAGTATGCCTTAAATTGAGGCCGCCTTAGATAAAAGTGGTCATAATAAACGGCTGTGAGGTATTCCAAATCCGTGTGAAACAAATTATACCAATTACTTACTGCCATATACGGCCTGCTGCCAGCCTCTAATGTTTTGGCTAGTGAGTTGACTAGCTGACCACTGATGCCAAAGTCGCACATCTTGACCTGACCATTGAGATTGAGTAGTATATTGGATGGCTTCACGTCCCGATGCATTACTTTCAATTCTGTTTGTAAATAATGCAATGCACTCACAACCTGCAGGTGAAAAGAAAACAATATACAAAAATCTTGTAAATAATGTGTTTGATATTTGTCAGGAAGGTTGCATTACTCCAAGGAATCCTACTAATCTTAAAGAATACCAACTAGAACCACAGTCTGTTTCTCACTTCTCTTTCTACGTAGGCCAGCATAGCTTTTTAGCCGGGCTTGAACATTTTGTGTGAGCCTGGTCCCATCAGGACACAAGTGTGTTTCCACACAGAGCAATCGTTTGAACATATGGGCCAAGCAGGGGTTAGTTAACACCCTACTCTTAAGTCTTTCTTTTGAGTGGCGTAGCGTCATAGGGGCACTTGCCCCCTAATCGATCTGAAATTTTAAAAAATCCCATAGGAAAATTGCCAAAAACAACTTGTGCCCCCCTCCAATCAGACCCGGTGCCCCTGCCCCCCAATCATGGTCGGTGCCCCCCCCCCATGTGATGACCCACACTACGCCACTGTTTCTTTTTCAGATATATAACTGAACTGAATGGGACAAATGTTGTACTGGGCTTGCACCAGGTGAAGTAGAGGCTAGTTTTTCCCCTGGTTGTTCCACCCATATTATTTAACACATATCTTACAAGGTAAAAAGATTGCAATGTCGGGAAAATTTCAGTTTTTAGCACATTAGCGACTGAACCAGACAAACCTGAATAGTTTATGTTATTAAATCAATACTAAAACATTTACTACATGGTGGTTGTCTTTTAATTTAAAAATTAAATATTGATCCCTCCACCTCTGCTCTGAAATTATGAAAAGTAAATTGCACCACTTTTTAAAGCAATATTATAACATTTTCATTCCAAATAGATAAGTATTTCTTTGCCATAAAATGTTAGCTTTTATTATCAGATATGTCCCCTTTTAATTTTGAGCCAAACAACCAAGGTAAAGCAAAGAAAATTGGAATTTACTACCAGCGCCGATGTTGCCAATGTGTATCACTCCGTCGGTTATGTTACGGTACTATCCATTGATGTGTATATCCATCCCGCATTTAATGCACGCACTGTGTTGTCAATATGTGTACGCGTTCGACTAATATTTCCATCGTAATAATAAAACGCTGAATCCGGCGTTTTATTCAAAATCTGGGATTATGACAAAACTACAGTCTTGATTTTTTCAGCGTATGTTAGTTTAATAAAGTACAATATAATCATGTAAAAAACAGAATTTTGAAAAACTATTGAGGGTGTTCTCCTCAGCAAATGTTATAATATGGCTTTAAGTATGAATCAAAATGAATATGCATTGAATAATAAGATTTTTGTCAATTCCTGCCTTGGCAAGAAAACAGTCTGTGTTCCTGTGCCAGGAAAAGTGGATATCATCTCAGTTTTAAACAAATAATTCAAAGGGTAGGTTTCCAGTGGCAGGTTATTACGAGATGTCCTCAATTAAGGTGTCAAAAACAGGAAAACAGGTGACTTTTCATAAAAAAAGATAAAAGGTAAATCAAATTAAGGGGGTACTACACCCCTCAATAAATGTGTGTCTATTTTGCATTTTTCTCAAAAACTAAAAACACACTGGTAACAAAAGTTATGTATATTATAGGGGCAAGGAATCCAATTACTACACTGGAATTTCAGTGTCCCACAACAAGCGGTTTGTTATTTACATGTATGATAAGAAATAAGGTACAGCTAGGATGTACCTCATTTTCATATATACTGAACCGCTTGTCTTGAGTCACTGAAATTTCAGTGTAGTAATTGGATTCCTTGCCCCAATAATATACATAACTTTTGTTACCAGTGTGTTATTATTTTTGAGAAAAATGCAAAATAGTCTAAATTTACCACAGGGTGTAGTACCCCTTAAAGATAAGAGTATTATTTGAATTTTCTTCAGACATTTTTTCCAAACACCAGTAGGCGAAACAGTAAAATACTTCTTTAAAATATTTTTTCCCACATGGACAAAATACTTCAGCCAATCCACCTTGACATAAAGGTACCCATCCCCCGGCCTCACCCTCATACATGTATTTCATGCCCCAGTTCTTGTGATAACTACACTATACTAAGGATATGAGCACTGTCAGTACCTACTAATTTAAGCAAGTGTCAACAGAAGGCATTTATTCAACCCATCTACATGTATATGGTCGAATCCAACGAAAAGTGTACACGGCATGTTCAGGGCCATAACTTAAAAGTATTAATCAATTGGCATTCGTTTTTGTATTGTGTTTATTCGCCTTGATCATACGCTTCGCGCCATATATAATAAGACCCCCTTCTGTGAAAAACTTAGACACAGAGACCCCAAAACATGCTATTTTTACCCATTTTTTCAAAATATTTCTTAAAGTATTTTTTAAAAACATCTAAATCAGTTATGAAAAGAAGTCATTGGATTGAATCTAAATTGATTTCCTGAAAGGTGTGTATTCAAAGATTGCCTGTTCAATTTTTCACATATTTGTACATAATTATGAATTTTTGTGATATTTTTTTAGTGGTATTTTTTACATTAGAGTGTGATCGGAAATTAGGTAACATTTGGTGAAAAAATAGGATTTATTCAAATTTCCATAAAGAATGGTTTTAATTTGGTGGAAAGGATTATATTTTAATAATCTAAAAGAAAAAAGAAAAATTTGTCGCAAATTTTGTGTTTTCCGTGCCGCTAAAGTTGCGTGCATTATTTGTAGCATGAGGGACGGACACTATGTTGCATTATTATGAAAATACTTCTCTTAGGAAGAGATTATATGCTATTGTCAATTTTTGTTTACAGATTATTAGTACAACCCTTGCGTACAGGAAATATCAATGAGATTTTTTATTGGATGTCGTCCAGAAGATAGGAGGGGTCATGGAAGGTGAACCCTAGAAATTTTGTCCGTCCCTCACAGATAAAAATCCAAAAAAGTTTTTTCTCTGAGAAACATTTCAAGGAATTAAATTAGCATATACCCTATCTATCAATATTAGTGCTCACCTTACTAGAGATAAAGAAACTAAAATTCCCAATCTTTAAATCTAAGAGTTATTAATCCTTAATTAATGTGACGGACGGACATGTCCGTCCCTCACACTAACTTATCTTGGATGTACAGGTACCAATGTATGTTCAGTAAAAATATTTTTGTTTACATATCAATAGTGCAACCCCTGCCACATGAAATATCAATGAGATTTTTAATTAGATGTCTTTCAGAAGAGAGTTGGAGGTCATGGAATGTAAATGCTAGAAATTTTGTCCGTCCCTCACGGATAAAAATCCAAAAAAGTTGTTTCTCTGAGAAATATTCTAAGGAATTAAAATAGCATACACCCTATCTATCAATATTAGTGCTCACCTTACTAGAGATAAAGAAACTAAAATTACCAATCTTTAAATCTAAGAGTTATTAGTCCTTAATTAATTAAGGGATCGACATGTCCGTCCCTCACACCAACTTATTTTGGATGTACAGGTACCAATGTATGTTGAGTGAAAATATTTGGCCACCAAATATTAAACCCAATTCTTCTACCCAGTCAGAGAGTCTGTCTAAAACAAATTCAGGCCTATCCCAGAAGGTCATGCTCCCAAATTTTTGGAATTGAAGGTCCTATTGCTAAAAAAGAGGGTCTGTCCGTCCCTCACACCAACTTATTAAAATTAATATTATTGTAAATTACTGCTTCTTTATCAGTAAAACTACAATTGGGTATTGAAAACAAACAGCATGAAGTAAAACTTCTGTGTAATTTGAAATTAAAAGTGAAATACACACTGAATAAGATATTTAGGCCATCATATGTCCGTCCCTCACAGACAAGCTGTCCGTCCCTCACACAAGTATTTACGGGTATAATCATATGATATTTCCACTGAACTTGAATTATTTTGACAACTGCATTTCATTTAGATGTCAAGGATAGCATTAGTGCTGGATTTGGAGAAATCTTGCCAAATTTGAAATTTTGTAACATTTTGTCCGTCCCTCACATAGAAAATGTCCGTCCCTCACATAAACTTTGGACCCGCTTCATAGACGCCTTGAAAACAAACTGAGTCAAATTTCTTAATTTTTGGAGAGATGGAACATTACTCTTTCATGAAAAGTATATATTGATTAAACATGTGTATAAGTTTCAATAGAAAACTTGAAGATGTAACTAATGGTGGTGATTGCTTATTCTATTGATTTCCGTCCCTCACACGTGAAAATTTTGTATAATGAAATAATTGATGCACATGTGCCAACATTTTCATGCATGAAATAACTATTGGTTGAAGGGTTATATATTAACCTAACTTAAAGGAATAAATTTTAACAAGGGTTAATTAAACACAGCAATTAATCTATTGATGTCCGTCCCTCACGTGAGGGACGGATTCCGATCACACTCATTACCTACGAATACAATTTTTCATATTTTTTTTTTTTTTTTTTAAAAAATGGAAATCACTAATAAATTCGTAATTGATACAAGCTTTGATATGTCCAATACTGAAATGCATTGCATTCGGACATCTTTATTATTGTGTTTAGCTGCCAGAAATTCTAAATGGCACAAAGGTAGGTTTGGTAAAAAATATGCATTACCTCCGAATACATGTTAAAAGCTGTGCCATTTCCACAAAGTGAGAGAATAGTAAACAATAGTTAAGCAATAGGTGCAGGGTAATACACTCTTTATTTCTACCAAGTTTCAATAACCTGCGTTTAAATATTTCTGAGATGTCAACAATAAAAGCAAGTATTCGTAGGTAAATTTCGGTAACCGAATGTTACCTACGAATACACTTTGACATCATGACAGTATTATTGAAACACCGCCATTCATGCCAATGCCCATATTGGTACATAACGAAGGCCTGTATGTTTGCTATCAAATCATATGTCAATGAAAGTTGCGAATTCACATACATGCCCACCATGCAAAACTGAATACGGCTTAATTGGTGAAAAATATGTACTGAAATAGACGACGGTCTGCTCATTTGAAAGAAAAATCAGATTCAAAGAAGATTAGAAGGGGATAAATACTTGGATTTGTCAACTGTCATGTGTGCTTCATTTTAAATGTTTACCGACCTTCTGGTTTCTTAGTAATTTGTGTCCAAATTGATTTATTCGAAGGTAACTTTTGACGTTTTCGCTAAGGTTACCTACGAATACCATGGAAAAAACGACTGTTCTCATTGTCTCATGATTTAGACAGACAACACATTGATGGACCCTGGTATAAAGCTAATTGTAGTTGCCCTCAAACGAAAGGCCACAAGACGTAACTGACTCCAAGATGGACTTCACAAGTCTGCAATAACGGTTTTAAGCGATCTGGGTGCAATTAAGCAAATTAAAGTCACTTTAGTGCCTTTGTTTCTTACTTCAATCCTCTTTCAACCGCTGTGAACCGACATTATTATTACATGATAGGGTCTAAAGTATCAATAAGCGCACATAAAGAAAATAATACATTCAAAGTGCTTTATAAAATGAAGTTTTGATTGCGATATCCACCAAAAGTCTAATTCTTACCTACAAATACTGAAATGTTACTTACGAATACAGCATAATACATGACATGTGTAATGAAGTGTCCCTACCAATCGAAATTAATTGTCAAAAACTTTAAGTGGTACCCCAGGACAATATTATTACCCATATACGGATTCATTCAACAATTATTTATTATGTAAAATTGCTGATTAACTACTTGTATATCAAAATGAAGTGGTCAAAATCTTGCTAAAAGCATCAAAAATTTTGATCTAAGGTAATAGCATTTATTCATTTGGACGTACCATCTGAAAGAGATCTAAAACTACCATTTTATGAATTCATTACCATAATAGCAAAATTTAAACCTATAAACTCAATATAGATATTGTTAAATCGCTCATGTTACCTACGAATACCCGGGTTTCTTCACCTTTTCATTGTATAAAGCGTTAGGTGTATGTGTATAATTCCTAATATTCTTGAAAACATATATCATACTCGTTCTTATACCATGTGTAAATTGATTCATACTCATTTGATAAATAGAATACAGAAACTGACCTAAACTTCATTTTCAAAAATAAACTAGCATAAATTGACTAAGATCATATTGATCGCGTTATAAAAATAAAAACAAATATTTTCTGGTTGAGTTAGCATTTTCCTGACACCCTGTGGTCTACATTACATGAAAAAAAGCGTTAATGGGAATATTCCATTTGTTTTAGGTTGATTAGTATTGCGATAGTGAAAGCATCCTAGTGGTATTCGTAGGTAACATTGGGTTTTGATATCACATTTACTATCACACGTCCTGGATTTATTTTTCAAGATTAGTAATGGCACTTTTGGTTCCTATAAGGCCAATATGTCATCAATCAATCGGCAAAAGGAAAAAATTGTGGAGACATTTTTATTTCGGACTTTTATTTTTGGCCCGTGGACACTTTTGGTTGGATTCGACCATATACCAATACATATTATATTATGCTCCTTTGTCGTATACAGCAGCATTGCTTGACGAGGAAGATGAAAATTGAAATCCACATAAATTCATGAAAATGTTTCCAATGATTATGTATTCCTCTGTGGTGCTGGTGCTGATCATTTATGGTGTAGCAAGCCGAATGTAATGAACACTCAAAAGAATCACATTTTGCAGTTATTTCTTAACACCCAAATTATCATTATTTTGTAAAGATGATATATAAATTCTTTGCTTTTCATGGTATTCAATAAACGTCACAAGCACAGTATCTTATTACAGTATGTAACCATGTTTTAATATCATTCAAGAAGCACCATAAGATTGTTATCTCATCAAGGGAAGTTGATCAGTATATACAAAGAAGTTACTAGAAGATATACCCTAAAGCAAGTCCAATGGAGCCAGCATAATTCCTGCTATAACAAAACCCTAGTGAACATTATTATATTATTATTAGGTCACTCAGGCTGAAAAGGCAAGATGCTCTCACACTTATGCATTGGGCTTTACCATGCACCATTTTTTAATCTAAGCTAAATTTAATTAAATATTGATATGCAATTAGATTTATAAACCCGAAGAAAGAAGGTCCAAGTGTCCCACTTTTAGCTAATTTTAGCTAATTCCCCATATTCAAGTATGACATGCATACATGGTATTTTCCCCTCTGTTAGTATTAAATGTCAGTTAATATACAATGGGGTTAACTAATACAGGTGATGTAAGTTCCGATACAAATCCAATGTCAACTCAAATTATATTCCACATTTTTATATCTCTAAGTTGTTTGTTTCACTGAAAGTGCCATGTTTCAAGCTTTGTTTAAAAAAAGTTGAAAACTAGAATTTCTCACATCTGTTTCATATCACAATTTATTATATCACATTTACGCTTTTCATATTTTAAAAGGGCATTTCGTGATCCATAGCCTCATCCCCCCACTTTTCTCAAAAAAAGTTGAGATATTTATATCACTGGGAACCTCTGGCTACATAATGTTTATATTTCTTGCAGATTAATTCGTTTAGCAAAGATATCATGAAATTTTAATTTCGTTCTGGTATACCAGAACGAAATTACAACACATTGTCTATGGAGCAGTGTAATACACATAATCATGCATAACTCGCATAAACGCAAAATCGGAATCAACTGAAATTTTGGAAATAAGCTTTTTTCGTGGATATCTACTGAAAAATGTCATAAAAAGAGGATGCTAGGATGACAAAATAATAAAAGTTACTACCACCAAAATTTACAAATCACAATGTACCCCTTATTTGGTGTAGACTGCTGCCCTCAGTCGTCAACCGTCTGGATTGACGACTGAGAAAACTACGTGGAAAAAAAGTGACGGATTTTGCAACAGGATTCCTGTGGCATAGAGCATGCGCAGTTGTGTCCAAATTGACCTTTTGACCGAGTTTGTTGTTTTTAGAAGTTCAGAGCGCGATCTTGTCACAGCGGGCGCTGGTACAGCGACGCTGATACGCTGGCGCCGCTAGTCATTCAAGCGCTTACGGCGCACAACTGAAGTCGCATTGAATAGTTGTCAGAAGTCCGTCATGATATTGGCTGTAAGATAATCAGTCGTCACTACGAAGCATACACAGTACATGCGAAGTGTAGACGGCTGATTGGAATTAGTCTATATTTGGTGTATGTAATTATAAAGTCAATGTAAGGAAGCTTTTTGAAACATTTTGAAACAGTTCAGGATGTGGAAAGCTCAACAAATTAATTGCATATTATGTATATTATGTATATATCATGGCTAGATTTTTTTTTAAGTGTGTGAGTAGAATATGAATCCTTTTTTTTTCTTGTTTGTCTTCTGTCCTTTTGTATGTTTTGTATGAGTGTGAGTGTTCAAGTTGTCTTCGTCCATAGTCTTTGCCTCGTCTGTCTCTCTTTGTACCTGTTGCTCAAAAAGAATATTTTTGATTATGTAATTATTGTTCATGATCGTTGGGAACTGATGGCTCATTATGTATGTCTTTTCTCCCTCCATCAGTTCCAAGCACAGGAATAAAAAAAATATATAAAAAAATAAAAAAATTAATTGCATGAAAATTTCCATTACATTACTTGGAAAAGTGGTAACTTTTGCCAAAGTAATTTTTGCATTGTAAACTACTTTGCTTGTTTTTAAATTTATAATTTTGAAGTTTCCTACATAGGTCAGATATAAATAGACCTACGTAGGTTTATATACATGTAGGTCTATGCAGGGTAGGCATACTCTTTATACATGACAGAATATTTATGCAAGTTTTACTTTCACAGCAGCTGCATGTGGATATGAAAAATGTGAAAATTAATTCTGAAAAATTATCACTTACAGTACTCCCTACAGGTGTTTCAGGGAAATACCTATACAGCCTCTACATTGATCAGAACTAATCAGATGACACACAGTGTGTTGGTATATATACCATGTGTGCGTAAATGCCTGGAGATTCCAGGCAGTGTCTGCATGACTCACGCTATATACAAACATAGGGAAATACATTGATGACTCAAAACCTGATGTTCTCTAGTATTTTCAAACGTTGTGTAAAATATTGTGGGTAATATAATTTGCAGTTTCAAACATCATTCAAAAGCTCACCTTTCCTTTTTACTTGCTATTTTGCAAAATGAATGTTTTGTTTTTTGTTTGCTTGATTAGTAATTGTGTCAATGAATATTAGGGGACTGCACAAAAAATTTTATTTTAGAATTGTAATTATATTTTCATTTTTTTTACAAAATTTTACAAATAATTTTCGACATTTTCTGTGATAGTTCATTCAACTTTCGTAATAAACATTAATACCCTGATGATTAAGGTCCAGTTTATTTGCTTTCATCTCAATTCACATCGATGTTATAAAAAATGGAAATGTAAGATTTAGGTACTTTAGGTACTGAGCAGTTTAGTATTAATGGTAGTAACTCAATTTTCAAAATTTCAAAAATGGTCACTGTGATGTGTTAGATAAGGTGTCAGTGTCCATACATGTACCATAAATGAAATATAGTCTGCACACAAAGTAACAAAGCTGTTATAAATATACGTCTATACGCTTCAAAACTAATTGTTTTCACAATATTTCAACATAAAAAGACGGATTTACATGCATTTTGATACCCTATTTGTCCAATTTTATTCCTGGATTTTATTCAATATTAAAAACACAGCAGTGTTTTAAAGAAAAATACCCGAATTTAAAAGTTGCAGCTATTTGTATTGATTTGAAGTCAGGGCGAAGATATTGGAGGGTTTTGTATGTGCTACAATGCTGCGTAAAACATAATAACCATTGATCGCTGTAAACTGCAACTTTTAAATTCAGGTATTTTACTTTAAAGCACTACTGTATTGAACAACTTTTGAACAATGGGGTATCAAAATGCATGTGAATAAAGCATACTTCTTTCTATGTTGAAATATTGTGTAAACAATTATTAGTTCTGAAGTTATAGGCATATTTATAACACCTGCGTTACTTTTTGTGCAGACTTCATATAATTACTGTAGTCTGCTATAAAAATGTATATCCTAGTAGCAGTCACAGGGGGTGACAGAAAATTTGCTAGCACTGGAATCAAACGCCAGTAGTGATTGTACAACGCTACCACCGATTCAGTCGTACCCGTCACTGGCGGTGTCGCTAGAAAGTTGTTATTATTTATTCTTTCTTTTATTGAGGGTTATACTGCTTCAGTGACAAGCACTGTACTGTAGTGATGTCGCTAGAAAGTTAACCTTGAAGTCAACTGGCAGGGCATGTTAGCCACTAATGATTGATATTTGCAATCAATTTTCCGATCCAAAAAAACACTACGATAAATATGACTGCTTCAGGTATTAAGACGAGTACCTAATTCAGTCTATTTGCAACCCTCCCCATAAGCACCCTACAGAATTTTCAAGTGAAAACTGCTAAAAGCACCCCCTTTTCAATGCACCATTTGGCTGCACAACTAACCTGTCAAATATATATCTTTGGCCAATGTGTTTCAAAAATGTCCAAGAAAGTCTGTGTATGCTCAACACATTGTTCTTGCAGACATCTACACCACATTGTTTGTTTTTATATGCAAGTACTAATTAATAAAAAAATTTCCAAAATTATTATAACTCACTTTCAAATGTGATCCCTATGTGTTCATGCATAATACAATAGAAAGGTCACAGATACATTATATCTCTGACTGTACTGCATTAGTCACCATTCACCAATCGGAAAAATTGAATAAAATAAATGAACATAAATGTCAATGCAACATATATGTACTATTATTGTACTTGTATAGCATAAATGTTGCTTCGAATTCTAAGCTTGATGGAATTTTTTTTCTCCCAAATGACTTTCTAAATATCACACAAAATGAAGTGAACAAAATGATTTAAAAATGAACTCATTTCTATGATAAGTTCAATATCAGGCTACAGTGAATGCAATCCATATCTGAGCCTCCAGGCTAACAATTGGTACGAGTTTAAGTTACAATTGAATTGAAAATTCCGGGAATACTCTATTGCTCAGAATATGTCAAGCATGCATTGATAAATCACAAGACTTATGCAGGGGATTCCCTTGAAAGTCCCACAGTACAAGCTGGAGGTTCAAATTAATAGTTGCTACAATTTGGTTCTGTATCTCAGTGGCAGTGTGCCAATGTTGTAAGTGATTTTCAACATTTTAAGAAATTTTGAACAAAATATGACTTTTTTAAAACTGAACAATCCTTGAGTCACCTCAAGTTTGGTAGTGATGATATTTCAATGCTCACATACAGCATCAAATCGACACATTATCCCAATTCTTCACAGAATATGTAGAGTTTTCATCGCAAAATGTGATATATCCATTTCCCAATTTCAGATGCAAATTAAACTGCTAAAATATAAAGAAAAGTGTAAGAAAATATGTGATACTTTTGACCAGTCTGATGAAGCCACTATTGTAGACTTGGTGAAACTAAACGCCAATTAATCTTCTTTGTTTTTAGTAGGAATCATTCAAAATGAACAAAATTCAAATACTTTTGACCATATCTCAAAAAGAATACTTTGGAGTTTAATACATTAAATTAAGGTGTTATTTTGTACTGTATGGTGGTGATCTTTTTTAAAATCAAAAATTTCAGAAATGGCATTTATTGCATTTTGTGATAAAACTCTTCATGCTAACGAGGGCGTTTTGTCGACACGCTTGTGGCGCAATTGCATAAAGCACTGAATGCCACTACCAAACACAAGGTGACACATGGTATAATATCCTGCGATTTATGGTGTCCATTTAAGTGATTCTGTACACATTGGCAATTTTTAAAAGTTTAGTTCTGTACATGTTAGAACAGGAACACACACATTATCCTGCCTCATATTCCCAACAAATTCCCCTGGAATAGTATAGTCAAGGATGTTCATGATTGTGGTGGCAATATCACATACATGATTGAGCCTATTCAATGTGTCAATGTGCAGTCAACATGGAAAGTTGAAAAAACATTTGATCAATTATCATTATGGCTTCTACAATGTACCACACAACGTACACATATCAATTTAATCAGTGGCTGGGATACTCGTTGTATACCATCAGCTACATGCGTTATGATGTATACTGTCATGCAGGAGATTTTTTTTCCATTGATTGCTTTATAGTTGGTCTCAAAGCCCTTCCCAAGTTGAAAACCTAATGCGGACTGCATCCCTAACATCCATAATGCTAACCATAACCCTAACTGTATCCCTAACCCTAACCTAAAATGCCCAAACCCTAACTTTAACCCTTTTTGGACTAATGACCCTTCGGACTAATGGGCTCTTCACATCTCTCAGCTTAGTTTTTACAAGTCAGTGTTCCCATTATCAGATTCATTGCGTTTGCATATTTTCTTTTACATGTTAGTTTGTTTTGATAGATGGGACAAGCATTTTGGCCGCAGAAGTCCGAAGTCTTGATAAGTTAATTATATGCAATTCTGCATTGAATGTAAAAAACAGTTTATTCAGTATGGCATTATATAAACGGACAATGCTAAATTTGAGCATTGGTATAGCGTGGGTCATCATATTGGGGGGAGGGGGCACCGACCATGATGGGGGGGGCACACTGGGTCTGATGGGGGGTGTACAAGCCATTTTGACGCAATTTTCCTATGGGATTTTCTCAATTTTGAGATTGATTGGGGGCACATGCCCTCTGACACTACGCCACCGTATTTGAGTGTGGTAATGCAACTTGGTACATATGTATGTACCCTATTAAAATGCTTCAGGGAATGAAATTACATGGTGTCAAAGCATAATGATGTTTTCCAAATCAGAAGATCACACAGCCAGAAAACAGAGAAAAACATATAAAAGACAAAAAAGAGGTCTGGATAAGGCAATCAGACTGCAATATTGCTACTTTAAAATTTAAAAAAGTAAACAATAGTGAGGTAAACAACCTTCCTGATCTTTTACATGTATCATACACACAGTCATATCATAGTCACACTGTCATAGAGCCCTTGATCTGGTTAATAGACACAGTTGTGGTAACAGACAGTTATGATTGCACTATATTATGATTAATTAATTAAAGATGATTGACAGGTTATTAGTATGCTTGATGACTGACAACCAAAACAAACATGACAATCAATTTGAGGCCACTGTTGCTTCTCTGCTTTAACACAATGGTTTGTGTTCAGATAGTCATACAATTCTCAAGGATCGGTGGGTTCGAGAATGCCATTCTTAAGTTAATCCCCGAGTGCATGTCCACACGACTCAATTGCAGCCTGGAATCCTTGAGTTTTGCAATGCCTGATGATGCCAATTGAGCCGTATTAAATATAATTAATCAGGGGTGTGAGAGGTCTCAGACAAAAACAAGGAAAATTACTTAAAATATCTGAAAAACAGCGTAAAATCAGGGTAAAAACACCAATTCTGGGCTGAAAATAAAAGAAAATGTGTAAATTTTGGCAATAAAAATAGCTGAAATCAGCTAAAGAGCTGAACTCTCACACCACTGATTAATAAAAGGTTGTAGGTTAGTCCAGCACTCGAGAATTGCAAGTGTATCGTTCACATGGAGGTAGCACTTAGGGACCACTCGAGCATCACTCAGGGAAATTGTGAAATCCCCTAAATTTGTTGGGGAAAATTTGGGCCAAACTTTATTAGGGATTGGAATCCATGAGACGGTTCACACAGTGGATTTCCCCAACTTTTCACTTTAGGACTGTGTTGCTTCAGCAAAAAACCCTCCATGTGGACAGGCCTAATAATGTGGCTATATATAAATACCCTACAAAAATGTATGTGGTTGTCAAGCTGCAAGTGTTGTATCAAGGCCTTCAAGTGACAACCACAAAAGTGTGACACATACCACAACTTGTGCAATCAAGCGGGACTTAGTATCACAAGGGCTGAAATCTGGGCTTTCCCTGAAGTTTACCAGGTATGAACTGCCAGCCTATAGCATATCATTCCAGCCCATATACTAAAGGGATATATCAAGTGGGGAAGGTCCAGAATGGAGAGTTCATTGAGTCATGACAGACTTTCTACAAAAGACAAATGAACACAGCAAAAGTGTACAAAAAATTAAAATTGTGTATGAATTATTGATTTTTTAAAAGATGAAGGATAAGTCGTTAAAATTGTCATTAGGAATTTTTGAAATGAAAAAAATAAGGAAAACAGCAATATTGACTAAGTTGAAGTCCTATTCAAATACAAGTACAAATAGCTAAAGTAGAGATATTACAACAATTTGATGTAAAATGCCCCATTTTGTATTTAATACAATGTTCTACTAGCAGGTTATATTTGATTTCAATTCCATCCCCATACACACATGGCCTGATTCCTCACTGCTGTGATTCATGATGAATATCAAACATGAATGTTGTATCATGTCAAACTATGTCGAAGTTATCTATTGATGATTCATTGACATACAGCTTATAAACAGGTACACAGCAATATACATGTATAACCTGACAAGACAGGTACACAGTAATAAAACCTGACAGCATTACATACATCATATACTACTCATCAGTGACAACACCACAAACCTGTGGCAAGTGAGAAATCACTCGGCAAGTTATATGAACAAGATCTAGATTTATCCAAAATCATATACACTTCAAAAGAACATAATCATATGTAAATATCCCAATATTCATGTTATACAAATGTATACATTTAGATGGCATATATTTTTTTTAATTCACAGAATGAGTCTTCAGAGAGAAGACAATGCTCACACTTGGGAGGTCGGTAGTTCAAAACTGAGGTGGAAAAACAACTTTTTCCTTCACATCTTCATCTTCTTTCTTTCTGTCTGCCTTCTTTCTTGTCTCTTTGCCAAAAGCAGAGCGACTGTTTAGGGTTAAGGGGTACTACACCCCTGAGGCAAATTTGTGACTATTTTCGCATTTTTCTCAAAAAATAATAACACACTGATAACCAAAGTTATGTATATTATTGGGGCAAGGAATCCAATTACTACACTGAAATTTCAGTGACTCAAGACAAGTGGTTCAGTATAAAATGATAGGAAATGAGGTACATCGTAGCGGTACCTTATTTCTTCTCATAAATAACAAACCGCTTGTCTTGGGTTACTGAAATTCCAGTGTGATAATTGGATTCCTTGCCCCTATAATATATATAACTTTTATTACCACTGTGTTATTAGTTTTTGAGAAAAATGCAAAAATAGACACAAATTTAGCGAGGGATGTAGTACCCCCTTAATGCATTTTTTTATTTTAAGCAAGTAAGCTTACATGAGTATGAAGAACATGAAATTTGAAGCACAAAACATGCAGTGAAACATTATCAAAGAAAACCCAAAACCACATTCACACTACATCCTGCTTTTATTGCACACCAAGCATATTAAATGGGCTATTCCAGTTGAAATCCATACACCCCCTATAGAAGACATGATTTTACTCTCCTACACAAGGGGATGTGAATTTCAAATGGAGTCACCCATTCATGTAACCCCATTTGAAATTCACACTCCCTGTACTGTTTTGAAAATCAAGGTCATGAATTTCTTCCATGGGGGTGGTAGATTTGAACTGGAACAGCCCAAATACATTACTGTAGGATTTTGGGTTTCCCTGGGAAATTACATTTATACACAAAAAAACACCCCACTGATACTAAAGTTATACTTTCTCTTTAAATGTATTGGGTCAATATTCAACATTTATTTTCTATATAGTTTTGTGTAGGAAAAAAGTGTGTGTAATAGAATGTAAATTATATACATTTAATAAAGGTATACATGTATTATTTAATTGTAAAATGGTAGTTATCTGTCTATTGCACACCTGATGACAAAAGATCATAAAATGTACGTTCTTGTGATTATTTGGAGGTTTAAATTTGAATTGCATGTTTTATGTTTCCTTGTATTTCATAATTTATGTCACTTTTACGTATAAAGTACTTACATTATGTGTACACGTAATTGTTACAAAGAAAACACATTTTTTGTTAAGAATTATTTTGTTTGAGTTTTAAAATTACACACTGAATTTGACCTATATTGTGATCATTTAATTGAGAAGTATAATTTCCCCCGCCAACGCACAATTCAAGCAACATTTATTGTGTAATATTGAAATGCTGTGGGTGGATGCATTCAATGATATGAAATTAAAACATATTAGTCCCAAACAGAAATGTTTGGTAGACTCATAACCGGTGCGATTTTACCTTTCCGATGTTGATTAAGATACTTCTTGCATCGATCCCGAGATGGAAAAACCAATAGTCATTTTGTCCTACATAAATCAATAAATCACAAAAACCCCCCGATCCCCCCGTGGACTCACCCAAAAGGTGACGTCACACCATCCGATCGTCCCTTATCCGACTTGGGATCCCCTACCGGACCAAACTTGTAGGGGTGGTCGGGTCGGGATAATCAACATCGGAAAGGTAAGATCGGACCGGTTATGAGTCTACCAAACATTTCTGTTTGGGACTAGACTCAGTACACCGGTCGATCTTACCGTTTCCGATGTTGATTAAGATACTTCTTGCATCAACATCTGAAAGATCGATCTAGCAAGTAACCGACGGATGGAGGTACAAGATTGGTCAGCATCTGATCAGGGATCGGGAGCGGGTAACGATGGTTTTCGCGAGGTCAGAAAATATTTTCCCCAACGGTCGGGAAAACAAAAACGACCACGCGATCACAGACATAAACCTCCTTACTTAATAAGTTCGGTGGTTAAGAATAGAGACACTGGTTCTTACCATGCTGAGTATTCTGTATAGTCTGAAAACCTGGTACCCGTACACCACCGTATTATGATCGCCGAACAATGTCCCGGTAAACCTCCCGCCCGTCTCTGATTACTAACGTAAGCGGAAGTATCGTAGAGAAGGGCGAAGGTGGCTTCCGGGACACCGCCTGCTAGATCTCCTCAAGGGACAACCGAACGGTATACCCAAGATGATGAGATAGCTCGTGTTGAGTGGGTCGTGGGACGCGAAACCTTCGCGATCGCCCAGACTCCACCAACACCTGGACCAGCCATTGCGACAGCGGCTGGACCGAAAGGCTCTGTAAGGGTGATGAATGCGGTTGTGAGTCCCTCGCAAGGCTTGTGTTCGGAAGAAATAGTGCTGCAGCGCCTTATCGGACACCCCAGCCTATCTTTGGCTTCAGCCGAACCTTGCCCAACCCTGGGGATTGGAGAGGGACGAATGTCGGTATGCACCGTGCCCGTTCGTAACCATGAGAACAGAGCGCCGAAACAGTGTCGCTCCAGTGTTTGTGAACACGGAAGCTAACCTCGAGACCGTGTGCAACTCAGCATTGGCGTTACGTATTTAAGCGTCGCTTTTGACGGAAGCTCAAAAGGGTGACCCTTAAAGTAATCTAAGACTGTGTTGGGATCCCTTAGGAGGATCACTTTCCTTTTTGGCGGACACTCGTTGAACATACCGTCGAGGCGTAGACTAATAAGGTAACCATCGGCTATGATAGTCGACCCGTCTCGAAACCTCGGTGAATGGAGAGGATAGCTGACTTATAGCTGGCCCCAGTGGCCCGCTAAAGTCTTGCTTGGAACTTCTCTGTCAGAAACTCCGGAACTAGCAGCACAGAGGCTCTAGCGGGAGAGCTATTTGTCTCATTGCACCAAGCGTAGTATGGAGCCAGACTCTGGCTATACGTACGGAGGGTAGACTTCCGTCTAGCCCCGGCGATGAGAAAAACAGCTTCTGATGAAAAGTATCCCTCCGCTGCGCGTTCCTGGTAAGGGCCATGCAGCTAACTGCAGGTGCTCTAGTGATAGACTGGGTACCCCGCTCCGGGCATCCGGAGTAGATCTGGTACTGGGAGTGCCAGCGGCCTTGCCGCTAGCAGAATGACAATGCAGTCTTCCCACCCGATCTTGGCCACCACCCTCATGAGTAGTGAGATCGGAGGAATGCATAAGCTGTCATCCCTCCCCAGTCTATGGACAGAACACCCACGGCGAATGCTTGGGGGTCCGCGACCCTTGAGCAGTACACCGGCAGTGGATGATTGCGATGAGATGCGAACAGATCTATCGAGGGGTGGTACATCACCCTGAAGATCTTCTGAGCGACCTGCGGAGCAAGGGACCATTCTGTTGGTCCCGACACCCTTCCTCGTGACAGATTGTGCGTGAGGATGCTGGTGACGCCCGCTATGTGTATCGCTCTCATCGTAATCTGCCTGAATTTGCACCACCCTATCAGGTGTCGTGCATGCAGGCACAATCGTGGTGGCCCGGAGTCCCCTTGTGTGTTGGGGTAGGCTACCACGGTTGTGTTGTCCGTCAGGACAACGGTATGTGATTCCACGATCACCTCCTCGTAAGCCAGGGAGGTTGATGTGAAACTCTGTCTCTATGGCCCCACAGGCCCGAGACGGAGTCTCCGTGGATGTGGACCCCCCAGCCCCGTTTTGACGCTATGGTCGTCACTACGTGACATACCGGGGTGCAGGAAAACCTGACACCCTGGGTCAAATTGGGCTGATGGGTCCACCACCAGAGTTCCAGGGTCCCGCACCCTACGGACTATCAACCCCATGAGACCCGTAGTCTCCAGTGGAGTGTGTCCGTATATGAGCCAAACGTCCAGGTAGCAACTGATGTTGACACCCTGTGCTTCAGGTACGCTGCCACCGCTCTGACCAAGAGTGTAAACACCCTGGGAGAGATGGACAGGCGGATGGCGGTATCAAAACTGGTAATTTTGATCCTGTACCTAGAAGCGCAGATACCTCCGATCTTGAGAGGCGATTGGCATATGCAGATAGGCGTCCGAGAGATCTAGCGATGCTGTTCCCATACCCCTGATGGGGCAGGCTAGCATCGAGGCGAGAGTCCCCACCCTGAACCTCTTGGGCCTGAAGAACTTGTTCAACAGCCTGCGGTTCGGATGGGGCTCCGTCGCCGGTCTTCCTTGGAGCCAATGGCTCCAAGATCACCCGTAGAACGGGGTAGACCGGGACAATCGCCGCTTCGTGAGAAGCTGTGTGATCCCTGTCAGTAGTGCCCGACGCTGGGGGCCGTCTGACGGCACTACTGTGGACCTCTGAAATGTGCAGGCGAATGTGGGGAGACTGGGTTGCCAGTCTGTAACCCCCACTCACCACTGACCATACCCAGGCACCCAAAGAGATGGTTTCCCACCTCTGGGTGAAAGCCATAAGCGGTCGTCCACTGGGAGATCCCCCTGTGGAAAAACCGCCGAGCCCCAGGAATGCTCGCCTAGCTTCCCTTGGAAGAGCGCTTGCTCTTCTTCGGGGCTTGCCAGCTGTTCCTGTGCTACCCTTGCGCCTCCCAGAATGGGTGCTGCAGAGGTAGTGGGCTCGGGTACTGTTGGTGGTGCACGGCCTGCTGAAGTCGGAGCTCCTACCCATGGTAAGGGCAGTTTCCGACTTCTTCAGAGTGCTCCCGTTGGTAGCTTCTTTGCACGGTCCTCCACCGTGGCGCAGAAGCATCCAAAGAGAAAAAGGACCCTGCCTTTCCATCGCGTTGAGCGATTGGAGTGGCAGGCCCCCCCCCCCCCGGCGCTGAGTGGACACCCTATGGGCTAGGCCCATGGAGCTCTCGTTGAGGCTAGCTGTTAGCACCGCTAATAGGTTCACCTCATGGAAGAGCTCAGATGTTGTCTGAGCGTCACACGCTTGAGCGACATCTGGGTCCCTCTCGGATCCCCTCAGGTAGGTCCGTGGTCCTCCGCGTTACACGCAGAGGAAGCGTGCAAGCACGGCGTCATAGCTCTACTGAGCTCGACAGCCCCACGAAATCTACCCTTGAGGTTTGCCGGGAATGAGAGTGCAGGCGTCCCCTGTGAGGAAGCAGCAGCTGAGCATCCTACTGAAAGGATCCCCTGGTCCTCCTCCTTGGACTCCCCCCTAGGGGGTGTCCGGAGGAAGCTCAGCGCTGTTGCTCCCCTCGCGGGGCAGCGGGGGAAGGAGATTGTAGTGATGTCGTCAGACTCACTACCGGACTCAGCTTCCGACTCCTTTCCCTCGCCCCCAGTATCCGTATCATGCTCCGATGATGACGGTAACTGGGGACGGGCATCTGAAAGCGGGTAAGAAGGCATAACCACCGTGTGGCTCGCCGACTACCTGCCAGCAGAAGAGGGAGTACTCCCGCAAGACCCTGAGGTACCCGTTATGGCACCACTGGGTCCGCATGCTCTCGCAGCCGTCGCCCTAGCTCTAGCAGCACGGGGCCTCCCCTGATCAAGATCTGGGTTAGCCCCATGCCGGCTGGCCTGGTCAACAGCTGATGGTACTGCGTGGCCATCGCTGGCGACACTTGCCACGGTGCTAGACCGTGGAAGAAAACACCCTGGCGGCGGGTACCACGGGCATACCCAGCCGGCAGCTGACCCTGAAGGATCCGCCACCAGGGTAACCCCATGGTACTGCAGTACCAGCACCACCTCCCCCTTGTTGCCACACAGACTGTGGCGACTAAAGCGGTGCTGCGGTACCGGTGCGGTATCAGCGTGGGTACCCGTGAGGTTTCCCAACTGTGGACCGCTGTACCCTTGCTACACTGCGTTCCCTGTTGGGGGATCAAGCTGTGTGCTGTCGTGGTACCGGCGCGGTACTAGCATGGGTACCCGTGAGGGTTCCCGGTTGTGTACCGCTGTATGCGTGGTTCCAGCGTAGGTGCCCGTGAGGGCTCCCGGCTGTGTACCACTGTACCCATGCCTCACTGCGTTCCCCGCAAGGGATCAAGCCGTGTGTATGGGTACCCCGCTATACCGGCTGTCCCTTGGCTAGAGGGAGCTTGCCTAGTACCACGGGTAACTGAGCGTGTATACCCCCGATCAATCACCTCGCCACCTGAATAGGCAGCGTCAATCAATGGAGCTATGCTCTGTTGATTTGACAGTGATCGATCAAGAGAGGGTAATTGATCCATTGACGATAATGGATCACCCACGCTCCGCTGGCTCTCGAGGACATAAGTGGGTTGTTGATCAGCTAGGCTGTTCAAGTTACCTACTCTACCCTCTAGAGCTTCGCCCAAGGTCGCTGTGTGTGGCGGGCCACTCACGGCAGCTATGGGCGGGTGCATAGCGGCTACCACTGAAGTCAAGCCGTAGCTCGTCTTTGTAGCTGCCACCGAATGCACCTGGGTCGCTGTCCCGTGAGGGACTGCGAGCCCAACCCCTGAATAATCGCCAGCCAGTCCCTGTGGACAGCCAGCAGCTATTCTAGGGCCCAGGGTATCACTCGGCGGTCCCGCCATGGGCGCTGCCGTGTGACAACCCCAGTTGGTTCTGCTAAGACTACACCCACAGCGTTAGCCAGCGGTATCGTCTCTGCTGAACCCATGCATGCTAGGGTTCAACCCAGGCAAGCCCGGGGTACCCTTGCATGCTGCCCGTCGCTGGCTACTACTGTGGCTGTTTGAGCCCGTAGATATGCCTGCAACAGACGGGTGTCCTCCTGCTAAAAACCCGTGAGGATTTTTGCTAGAGGACTGGTATCCTCCTGCTACAAAACCCGCTAGGGTTTTCGCTGGTGGTTACCGCTCTGCTGCCTGCTACTTTGCTCCGACGTATAGTCAGTGCTTTCGCTGGCTGCTGAGCCTTTGACGCGCTTAGCAGTCCCGAAGGAACCGCCTGCTTGTCCGGGACCGGAGCCCCTTAAGCAGACCTGCCATGACCCATAGGGGCTGTCACAGCAGAATCTACCGTGATCGACTGGTATCCTCCTGCTACAAAACCCGCTAGGGTTTTCGCTGGTGGTTACCGCTCTGCTGCCTGCTACTTTGCTCCGACGTATAGTCAGTGCTTTCGCTGGCTGCTGAGCCTTTGGACGCCGCTTAGCAGTCCCGAAGGAACCGCCTGCTTGTCCGGGGACCGGAGCCCCCTTAAGCAGACCTGCCATGACCCATAGGGGCTGTCACAGCAGAATCCACCGTGTCGACCTTACCAGTGCCCTTGGTAGATTTCTTCTTCGTCTTATGGCGATGGCGTAGCCTATCCCAATCGTCAAGCTGGAACTCGGAGAGTCCTAAGCAAAAGAAAGACATCTAGAAGATCGTGAGCACTCCTGTGGGTGAAACAGAGCGGGTGTGGGTCCCACTCCGTCACCAGGGAAGGTCCGAGGCGGAAGCGAGGAGAAAGGGAGGGGCACTACCCCCCAACACGCGACTCAAGCCCAGTAAGCAAACCTGAGCACGGAGGCTGGTCGCTAACGTTAGTGGTAAAGTAAGGACTGGCTAACTTTATTACTAAAATGTCAGACGGGTCCCTACCAAGCCCCACCGTATGAATATCTGATTAACTCGTCTTATCGGACGGTAATGAAGACATAACGATAGAGTAATCACCCTAACATAGCAACAATAACCTACCGTACATGAAATACAATGTGCATGTACATGTACAAACATCTATTGTAACTTACAGGCTGCAATGGTTGTTTTACGTGGGAAACAAAATGAATGGCGCCAACGAGCGGCCATTTTGAATTGCTCGTGTGTCCCGTATACAAACGGAGGCACGATATGTAGCTAAGTTTTGGATTGTTTTTGTCACTTTTTCGCCAGAAAATGTCGTCAAAACTATCCTCAGCCGCACAATACCGGTTTGGTTTTACCTAAGGTGTGAAACTACAACCGTATATCTCGCCTTTGGTCGAGAAATTGATACACAGTGCTATGAACAATCGATAGGCACGTCTGTGTCAGTCGGAGACCAAGGAGGATAAGGACGATCGGATGGTGTGGCGTCACCTTTTGGGTGAGTCCACCGGGGATCGGGTTTTTTGTTATTTATTCATTTATGTGGGACAAAATGACTATTGGTTTTTCCGCATCTCGGGATCGATGCAAGAAGTATCTTAATCAACATCGAAGCGGTAAGATCGACCGTGTACTGAGTCTCTCATTTTGGCTGTTGAAAGGCACTGGCTATGTAAGTGGGCTAAGTTTTACTAAAAAAAGTTTCCCCTTTTATTTTAATTTATGCCAATAATTGCCTTTATTAATTTAAAAACAAACATATTTGCAGATATTTAATTTTGCCTATCTAATTCTGAAGGCCTTTCAAAATATGCAAAATTAAGTCATTTTACAGTATCTGGAGTTCTAAAATTCTCCAGACTGAAAGATAGCAACTCTTTTGAGTTTTTTAAAACTTAAAAGTTGTTGTTCTTAAAAGTAGCAGACATGAGATTGGATTCACTTGAAAAAAAAAGTTAGTAAAAAAGGCTGAAAAACAATGTGAAATTGGCAAAAATGACCTCAAATTAGGCTGAAAACAAAAAAAATCACATCACAGAGCCACAAAAAAAAAAAATAGGTCAAAAAACGTAATAATATTTTTTTAAATTATCACAAAGATGTATTTTCAAAAATAGATTACTTACAGAGAATGCTATTCTGCTGAGTATGTGTTCTGGTATTCTCTCTCCGCGTAGCTTGACAGCTTTGTAGAATTTGTCTAAGCACGTGTCCATTACTTCCATACAGATCCACACATCACCCTGTAGCAAATTATCAATAGTGATCAATCATCAATTTACAATATATCAATATTTATTATAATTATTACATCAGCACTGAGTTAGGTAAAATTAATCAAAATTAATTTCCTTTGGCCAAGTCAGTCCGAGAAAAATTAAAATAACAATAATCTTGAATTGGTATTTTTGTGTGACAGTGACACTATAAATAAGAATCAGGTATGGCTTACACACATATATTGTATTTTGGATATGCATTTGTGCAATTTTGTTGGGAACAATATTATTGAGATATCATTTTCATATTGCGATGGACCCTGCAACTAGTGGTTGCCAATCCAAAATGGCGACTTCCAGTGGTGCGATCAGAATTTTCGAAGCAATTAATAGTAAATTTAACATCACATCTAAGTCATTTTATTGAAATCTGAGATAATATTTTTAATAAAACTAACATTCATTTACTACAAAACATAATTTGATTACTATATATGTTGTCTCAATATTAAGCAAATTGAACCAATTTCGCAGAGCAACTTTTATGTGTTCAAGCTGTTTTGAAGCTTAGGAAAATATCACATCACAACAGGGCCGATGTCAAGATATTTTATCCCCCACAATGATGTCCGATACGGAAAACACAAGCGATGTCCATGCTTATTGTAGATACCTCCCTTGGCCCTACCTAAAACAAATGACCAAGGTCACTGTGTACATACCTCCTGAAATAGTGCTCCATAGAACTGTACAGTGTACGGACAATCCCCACTCCGCATGGCCACATCCATATCCATCAGGATGCGCTTATCTTCCAACTTGCTCACCTGCGCTCGTATCCTCTATAAAATTAGAAGAAAAATTGAATTATCAGTTTGAACACAAAGTTTTTAATACTATATGATCTATTGACTCTTCCACTTGAGTGAGAGGGATATTGATATTAGAACGTAAATTTTGAATTTCTAATAGTAATACATATTACATTACATTATATACCTAAGGGGCTGTGCAATAATTGAGCCGGGGGTAAAAATTGCAGGGGGTGAAATTTTGGCGAGCGAAAGGGGGGAAGCAATTTTTGGCAAGCCGAGAGGGGGGGCAAGCAATTTTTGGCGAGCCATTTGGAAATTTTACCCAGGGGGGCTCATAATTATTGCACAACCCCTAATTATATTTGATATTACACATACATATATATGGTACAAGTACATGATAAGTGCCAGATACCACTCCCATGTACAAATCTACATAATAGACGTCAACCAAATGTTGGAAAGTGAAACTAAAATACCCATTTCTGATTTGATATTAACATTGACCTTTGGAAGTTCCTACATGTATCTGAATTTGACATTGTTCCAATAAATGGCCTAGCTTTTGATTTCATTCACATGCCATATAACCCTCTCCTCAGAAACTGAATGTAAATTATTTCCCTGAATTTGTGTAGGCAAGTGACTGGGAAAATACAATGTATGTGTGTCAATTTATAATTGCAATTGCAACCTAACAGTACATGCAAAGGGTTTTTTTGAATTATAATTATTATATGCAAATCATCGAGTATGCTACAAAAGTAGTACCTGATATTTCCACAAATGTACAAATAATTATCAGCCAATGCAACTCAATGCTGAGACCAGGGTATAATGGGCAAATGGTATTTTCCTACAAAACTTGCCTTCCTTCCTGAATAAAAAAATCACTGGAAATCCCACTATTTGGGCAAAACACTTCAAACTGTAAGGAAACATTGTGATATTCCCCCCTAGATTTCACTTTAAATATTATGGGACATAATCTGATTCACTCAGACCAAACTTAGATACTGTGAACATTGATTACATATATCTACCATGGTTTACATGTACTGATGTTGAAATGCTTGGTGTATTTGGTTAGAGTTATGTCATTGTAATTTGTATTTTTTCTTATTTTGCCTAAATTTATATCCTAATTTATCTCATCATTATTTCTGACTTTGGTCTGATTGCATGTCATAAGACCCCCTCTTTACACAGAGCCCGCAGTCGACTTTAGTCAAATTTAAATTTAAATTAAACTTTGTTTGTGTGTAAACAGGGTCACCGCATGATGACCCGGAGCAACTTTTGGTAAATTCAAACTTCAAACTCAACTTTTGCGGTGTAAACAAACATGTGAGTCAAGTTCATATTGGTTATTTGAAGTGTGAGCAAGTGATGGTGTAAAAAGTCAAATTCACAATTTCTTTTGATGTTGAATACCATGTCAACAAATAATTTATACTAATCCCTGCATAGTCGCAATCTGAACTTGATGTCGCAATTGAAGTCAACTTCTCTCTGTGTATTAACGGGGTCAATGTTAATTTTCTATTTATTAAAAACTTGACTCTCATGGCCTACATGTACAATGCGTCATGCAGTGCTATTATTACACTTACACACTGAAAAGAACAAAACATTTCAGTAACTACATTGTACATGTTTGAGAAGACTTGTACATGAGTGTGTGTACCAAAATGACCTTTAGGCCCTACTGATAACATGAATGACTCACTTTGACTGCCATTATTGTGCCGGATTGTTGATGTTTGTATTTCTCCACGACTCCATATGCTCCTGAGCCTAAAGCTTCTACCATCTGAAGGTCATTGCCCCTGATGAAGTACTCTGTGCCATTTATGCTGATGGTAGCTTTGCTGTCTAGGTTACGGGGTGGCCTGTGAGAGAAAGTAAAAATGCATCAAATGGTGGACATTGAAATGCAAAATGGGAAATCAAATCAAATTAATTAAAGGGGTATTTTATTATTCTAGGATTGTATGGTTCAATATATCCATGAAAAAAGCTTATTTCCAAAATTTTACTTGGTTTGGACATTAAATTTGGACATCAAATTCATTGTATAAAGAGAGTTACAAAAATGTGCCTTTTTCAAAACCACACAATATCTCGGTCTCATGTAATGCATGTCATGTTGTCGACAACAGCCACGTACTTAACATTTTTATGATTTTTTGCATTTTGCCCATATACTTCATTGTGATTTGTCAATATGGCAACTCCTGTTCGGCAAAAATTAGATTTTGGCAAGACAGTGAAGCTGGCATTGGCAACACCAACACCAGCTACATGAGAGGCACAAAATTTTATCTCCATCGATATCATGATTTGTATGAATTCACATACGCCACAATTGAAGTAACAGTCCCTGGCTGTACTTAAAGCCATATTATAACATTTGCTGAGGAAGACGCCCTCACTGAATTTTTAAAATTCCTTTTTTTGCACCATTAAATTGTATTTTATTAAACCAATATACCCTGCAAAAATCAAGACTCTAGGTGCTGTAGTTGTCAAAATCTGAGATTTTGAATAAAACGCCGGATTCGGCGCTTTATTATTACGATGGAATTATTAGTCGAACGCATACACGATGTTCATAACACACAGTACGTACACAGCGTGCGGGACGGTGATATACACAACAAAGGGTTGTACCACAACATGACCGAAGGAGTGGTACGTATTGGCGACATGTGCGCCGGTAGTAAATTCCAATTTTCTTTGCTTTGCCGTCTACAGTTGTTCGGCTCAAAAATAAAAGGGGATATATCTGACAGTAAAAGCTAACATTTTATGGCAAATAAATGCTAATCTATTTTGTTTGAAAATGTTATAATATGGCTTTAATGAATGTATCCGAGCCACAATATTGTATGAACCCCATATATTGTGTACTTTACAGTGTACATGGCTCTGCAGGTTCTTTCTTTCATCAAATGGTTTCTTCTGGAACACCCTGTATCAGTGTAGAAGTATCACAGTGAAGAAACTGTTTTTGAGGCTATTTCTATTCACTTTGGGCACCTGTGACGAGTTTTGTTTTCAGTACCACAATACAATATTTGGAGTTATATTTTTGTGTTTTTTAAGGTTTCTTGCCCTTTTCTCAAAAAGGCTTTTTTCTCGAGTCACCAATGGCCCTCGATGTGATCTTTTCATTCCCTTCTTCAAGCAAATTAGTCCTTCGTAATTTGACCTAACTGAAAAAAAAAGATAATTCAACTCTTCATACTTACTTGACATCTGATGGAGGTGCTGGTGTTTTAGGCGTTAGCACTATTTTTGGCCCTTTCATTTTCCCTCTTCTTCCAGGATTATTTCCATTGTTTCCTGAATTTTAAAAAAACCAGAAATATTTATAGGATATTTATGCAAAAAATGGAAATGGTGAGCTGAGAGCAGGCCTCCATATACTTAATGCACACAACGGAAGTTGTAACAAATCTATTGTGGTATTGAGCTGTACTCTGTCCTAAGAATTTTTTTTTAATCTGGACAGTGGAGAAATCATGTAAATATACTAATTGTGGTTTATTCTAAAGCTGCACCTTACTTTGCAATGTACATTTGTATTCAGGTACAAGATTGCTGTTCAACTTCAATTAAATTTAAAAAAAACAGTGCTCTAGAGTGTACTATGCAGTATGCACAGCCTACAGCCCCAGGCATAAGCCCACAAGCCACAGCAAACTTTTACAGAAATTCACTGACCACTATGACCCAAGACGTACCATATTAAACCGATTCACTGTCGTAGTGCACATTAGTAACCATTGGTTACTGCTCCAAGCCTGGGCTCATACACCTGTTCAGAATTTTGATATGCCATAGACTTTGTGTTGTGATCATTTCGATCAGTGGTTCGTAACAAAGAAAGCGTGATCCAGTTGACCTAGCAACAGTAATATTCTAACATGCACTAACTTCACTAAGACAGCAAATTGAAACAGGGATTAGTGCAGTACCCTAATCAGCCTACCCTTATATAATAACCATCTCAGCCAGGATCAGCTCCCTGAGATTTCGTAGCTTGCAGTCCACAGGAATTTCAAGTTAAGTTAGCTCAAATCTTCAAAAGAACAAAACAAGGACTGCACCGGGGCTCAAACTTGCATCGCCACAAACTTGCATCGCCACAAACTTGCATCGCCACAAACTAATTAGTGCACCAAAGTCTACCACCTTATCAATTGAGCTTAACTCAACTGCTTTGTAATAATTTAGTACAATTTGGGATTCCTCCACTTTTTATAAACAAATTATTTGTTTTTAAAATAAGAAAAGAAAAAACATCTTCTTACCTGCCATTTTTGGTTTAAAGAACACACGATTGTTATTGCTCTTGTCCTCTGACATATCAAAATAGATAATGTTTGGTTGGTTTGAAGTTCAAACAGGTGGTCCCCGATAACAGTTCGGAACTCACACACTATGCACACACTGGGTTATGATACACACAATTGTCCAGTACTTATAACATCTGTATTTATAAGTTATTAATTGTGTAATTCCCAGTAGTAGAAGTGATCAATACAGTAAGTACTAGAGTTGAATTTCCAGAGTGAGTCAGCAGACATCAAAGGTTGAGTTGTTGCTGTTTCTGCCGTCGTCAGTTCATCTGCTGTCATTATCAGTGATATATTTCCTGTATTTCACACACACACTCAGGACTGTGTGTTTTGACTGTCCAGACTGGTGTGGTGCCATGTATAGGTCATCACATTGCCTGTAAACAGGAAAATAACAAGATAAATATATATTGATTAGTGGGTATAACAAACTTGGTCATTTGAGTGTAGGTTGTAAGAATGTTGTAGAAGGGTGTAGGTTGTTGCTTTACTTGGGCTTTGGTTACAAAATGTTACTAAAAATAGATTCCTGTACGTATTTATTTTTAATGGTACTTTTTTTTTTTTTGTGCAATTCCAGGATTACAGACGTTACAGATGGAGGATGTGTGTATGCAGCAAGTTTTGAGAAAGTTCCTGCAATCTTACTGGTTCTTAGCCGTGTGATATGACACGATATAACACAGGTTTAGCAGGGACTGCCTTTTGAGGACAGCGAGAGCAATCGCTCGCTACTGCTCTCCTTAAATCTCTCTCCTTAAACAGCTCTCCTTGAAGGCTCCACAAGAGGTATTTAATGCTCTCCTGCAAATTCCAAAAGACTGTCCCTGGTTTAGCATCTGCGCTTAGACGCGATATTCGTACCAGCTATTGAACCAATCGGAGGTGCATATAGCAACAACGGGACTGATCGATTAAAGCCTTTAAATGTAATTCCTTGTAAAATGCAGGATTTAATTTGATTAAAATGTTAATTAATGAATATTTTATTTGAATTGAAGTGATAAAAGAATGAGAATAAAGGTATTGTTTTCAGCTCCTGTTGCGCATCTATCATCTTATAACAAGGGCTACGTCATTATTTTTGGCGTAAAACAACTCAACTTTGCCTCATTCTTTTACTAAAATAATAATGTCGCCCGTGTTATATGAAACGATAGATTGCACAACAGCGGCTAACAACAATACCTTTATGGCCAAAAAATGCTCAATTTAAAAAAAATCATAAAAAAGCCTGATTTTCGCCCAAATTTCAAATATTTTTGAATAACAAGTACGCAGGCAGGTGATTTTTTGTGCGCATTTTCCAATACGCTAATGCTGCTTTGTGTGTGAGATTGGAACAATTGTGTAAATGCCTCCCCCCGGTCAAAATTGTTTTATTTCGTGTTTACAAAATATACATCGTAAGCTTCAATAAAATGGTGTATTATTTGACTTCAAACGATATCCAGTAGCGGGGTTATGGTTTGTTGAACTTTGCTCCTTCAACAAAATGGTAGCTTTTTTCGCTTTGAACAATGTGTGTCTCTTTTTCCACATTTCTGGTAATAAATATCAAACAGTCATAATTGCGATCATTACAAATCATCCCCAAGTCTACGAGGTTCAAGAAAGTTCTCTCATTGTTAATTGTTGGTTTTACATACCTATACAAAATACAATGCCTGGTAACCCACCACAGGATTTAGCCAAAGCAAACAAAGACCAGAGCTATTAAAAATTCTATTGCCATCTTATTATCCTCTTCAATAATAGGATTATTGATTGGTGTTTGACTATCAAAATGAGATAGATGTCGCGCCAGCTTAAGTTACCGATGAATACGACCTTCGTACATATTTTACACTGTAACTCAGAATACAATTTAGGGAATTTACGGCTCATTCAAGCTGTACGGTCACAATTATGCAATTTGCAGTCAATTGTGAGATATTAATTAACCTTCCTCCATTTGCGTTCGCGCTTTTACAAATATCGTAACAAAATGTGATGGCACGTATACATGTATGAGGTTATGTGTTTCAGTCTCGCAGTGTTATCATTTTTGGCAACAGATGATATTTATTCTGTTCAGGCCATATAAAGTTGTTTTCTTTAAACTTCCGTGGTCGTGCCTGTGCGAATTGCGTACACGAGCGTAAACACAAAAGCAATAAACAATCACGCTGATTGGCTGATCAATGCACTTGACAACAAGCCGGCTGACCCATTGGTCTTCGGCGCGGCGCGTAGTAGGCGACCTTGTCACTTCTACGCGATCGCAATTCACCAGCGCGTACCCGGACCACGGAAGTTTAAAGAAAACAACTTTAGTATGCCTGGACCAGGCGCTAAATGAGCTCCTGGTCCCAAAGATAGCTCCTGCTGGTCCTTTGTTACATAGTCATGATACATGTAGCCTTGATAGTGTAAAATATTGAACATATACCATAGGGTAAAAAGCCTGGGTGCAGGGTACCTTGATTCTGTTACATTTAATGAGCATGGAAAATATGCACTGCCGTACCAGCATGTTTACATATTTTCATGCACAGCAAAACATGGAAACGAAAGAAGATCGCTATTGGAATATTGAAGGTTTGAGAAATTATGAAGTTTCTTGTGCTGTTGCTGGAAAGTGGCAAGTGAATTTAATTGAACAGAAAAGTTAGGCCTATATTACAGCATTTTATAGTCAAATATTGCATCACAAACGTGTGATACAGTGTAGCAATTTGTATCACAACAGTGCTGGTTTGTGTAGCAAACTGTGATGCGATGCCGGCAATCACGGGTCCTGTAATCATGCATTATAAATACTAAATTGCCACAAATCTTTCACCCGATTTTTCAGTCCAATTTTAACCACAGATAGTCGCGACTATAGAGTATAGTCGTAGTCGCGACTATTTGCTGCCGACTAGTCGACTAGGAAAAAAGTGATAGTCGCCCAACTCTAGTGATAGCTTGTAATACACTCCAGAGTTCAGTACGGTAGTGAATGCGAATGTTGTTTTCACTCGGCCAACATTGTCCAGTGCTATTGTCAGCCGGTTCATGCCCGGATGTCCGACCAACAGAATTGACTATCTACATGATCTAGTGGAAAATTGAGATGAGCAGATATGGCCATGTATGACAGTTGAGTATATATACAAAAGCACAATCAATTATCATGATTATAGCAACAGTGGACTGGACAGGTGGAACAATCATGAAACGGTAAGCTTAAAAGTTACAAATTTTTTAGTGATGTTTACTTTGAATTTTTAAACGTGTCAGAAAATGTCCCTATACTCACCCGATAGATAACACCATGTGATCTGCCTACACATCACTCAATACAACCATGATGATAATATGACAGTTTCCTTCCGTATCGTTGAATCAGAAATGAGTGCAAAATAACACGCCGTTTTTGCTAGGTATTCTCCCAGTTGATGTGTCTGCACTTTGGCGATGACTCATCAGCAATCCGGCTTCGATGAATCATTCGTTACTTCAGTGGTGTTTTTATATTTTACATTAATTCAATTCCATATGCAGGAAATTTTAGCGATTAAATCACCAAAATGTGTCTCTTTATTTTATAATGTCTTAAAAAACAAGCTATAAATGCTGTTGTGTGGCAGTTACACTAATTTAAAACAATAATACCTTGTTTTTTGTTTTGAGATTTAGGGAAATTTCAATTATGTGTCTCTTTCTAGAATCGCTGATGAGGCCGCTGATGAATGCGGAAGTCCCAGGAGTGAATGACCTTTTGGAAGATCTGCTCTGTGATAGAGGGTGCTCTCATCATTCACCTGATCATCAGCTGATCATCATCTCATGCCTGCTGCATCTCCCTCTCCCAGATGACCAAATCATCTCCAACATCCAAACATCCACCTGATCTTCCCCAACCTGTTACTGTAAAACAGCATCATAATACCCCCCCCCGACTCCCTACCAGTCTCCTACCATGCCTAGACTATGCCATAGTCGAATTTTATTAAAAATATGTTATTATTAGTCATGATGAACCCATTTCGTTGAACTAAAAATTATACTGATGTTTATTAAAATTAAAGTATTCAATAGTAAAATGGTCATAAAGAGTTAAAAATATCAGACGATTAGTGACAATAAAAGTAATTGAATGCAGTGGCGTAACTAGGGTTGGTAGCGCCCGGGGCAAGAAACAAAATTGGCGCCCCTCCCCAATTCTTGAAACAATTGCGCGCGGAGCAGGCAAAATTTTGGACAAATAAGGCCTACCATTAATTAATTTTGGTTACTAGAAGTTGAATATCGTTCTTAAAATGATCTTATAAAACAATTGTGCGCGGAGCGCGCGAAATTTTGGACAAATAAGGCCTACCACTAACTAATATCGGTCTTAAAATGTTCTTTTAATTGATTTTGTGCTGAAATGCGCGGGAAGCGCGCGAAAATTTTGACTTTTATTGCTTGGAGGGGCGCAGAATCGATGCAGAATTGGTCAATTTGGCGCCCCCCTAAGGGTAGCGCCGGGGCATGTTGCCCCCCCCCGCCCCCCTAGTTACGCCACTTTGAATGCAACATTATTATAACTACTCACTTTAATACTGAACAATTCTGATTTTGGAATCTACCAGTTTCTTGATAGCGAACCCCGAATATTGGGAAGCTAACAAACAGAGGGAGTAGGGTGACTGATCAGATGTGAAAATCTATCAATTGTGCACACATTAATTAAATCAGAGTTTTAAGCTTAAATACAATATCCAGAGTATGCACAATGGGCAAGTGGACTACGGGGTAGTCTATACCATGCCCGTGAGGCTCCCGCTCAAGGGTGCAGGTCCTATGATCTTCTTTTTTTTTTATGGCTAGGATACAAATATAAATATATTGGTCAAGCTATAAGTTTTAAAATATTGGATGAGACTGAGAAGAATTATAGCGAGACCAATAAATTTATATTGGGTGAAACAGACATCAAATTATATCATTATTTATGTTTTCAGAATCTTTTCTTGATCAAAAACATGCTATAGGCATTTTCTTTGGAAGGGTGGGGGTTCCAAATTTACAAAAAGCCGGCATCAATAAAATTGCACCCCCCCCCCATTTCGACAATAAAATTTATGACCCTCCTCCACCCCACCACCGATACACCTTACCCCCTAAACAGGCTAAAATTGTATTGAAATCAGTCTTTAACATATACACCATCTGTATGTGGTCATCTTGTGACTCCCTACATTTTGGTTATCAAATATTTTTATGACCCCCCTATCATCTTTCCAAAAATGTATGCCCCCTCCCTCGTGGACCCGGCCCGCTTCCGAAGAAAACAATAGCTCCCCTTTTATAAAATAGCAAGTCAGGCGACATTTCAGTGTCCCCCATGCATGGCTCAGGCCCTAATTTAGGAAGGGAGGGATCACTATTTAGGGCCTATGCCAAGGGGAACGGAGGATTTTCATATATTTTCGCACAAAAATTTCGCATCCCCCATATCTAAGGAAAAATTTCATGTTCTTCCCTCAATGAATCCTCCATTTCTTGCATAGGCTTAGGAACCGGGGGCTTGGTAGGGGTGAAATACCTTTCAGCCCCCCCCCCACAATAATCCCACCAAAAATTGTTCACGTTTCAGCCCCCCATGTTGAAAATCTTCCTAATCCCGATGCCTTGTATATAATTTCATGTCCCCCTCCAATATTAGAGTCAAAATATCATGTTCCCCCGCCCCCTGAAGTCAGTCAAAAAAAAGTCCTCCGCCCCGGTGTAGGCCTATATAAAGAGTAAACCTGAGACTAGGTATAATAGTCTCAGATGCAGAGTAAACCAACCCCAGAGAGGGACTAGGAGCTCAAGGCTAGGCAATTAGGGACCGTTCGCAAACACTTAAGGGGGGCCTGATGAAAAAAAAAATCATCGCAAACATTTTTCGGGGCCCCCCTTTACAGACCTCAAAAATTTCAGGGACCGGTCCCCCTTTTTGACATGAAAATTATGGGACAACCCCATAGAAAAGCATACACAATTTTCCCAGGAAGTGGTCATTTTTTTCAGGGCCCCCCTTTAGGAGGGTCAAAATTTTCAGGGCCCCCCTTTTTGCATCAGCCCCCACTGTTGGCAGGGCACCCTTTTTAAAGGGTGCCACTTGGAAATTTGGAAAATCCTTAAAAGGGTGGGGGTTTAAACTTTGTTGGTAAAAAGGGTTGATTGATATAAAGGGTGGGAGTAAAATAAAAAGGGTGGGAGTGCCAGCTTACAATATATTTTCATTGAATGATAAAATCATCCTAGTTTCCAAGAATAAGTGCCAAACCACAAGAATAAGTGCCAAACCACTGCCAGCAAACCATATCGCAAGATAAAATTCCATTTGATGCATGACATCCACTAGGTTATTGTGTGATGATAGGTGCAGAATTTGGCGTACTTGATTTACTTCGAACCCCTGAAATTGCCTGTGACTTCATCAATGTATACATACAAATAGGGGGAAAAGCAAACTGAAGTGGCGGGGGTCAGGAAATTTCAGTATAAAGGGTGCCTCAGTAAAAAGTGGTGGGGGTCAGGAATTTTCAATATAAAGGGTGCCTCAATAAAAAGGGTGGGGTCAAATAAAAAGGGTGGGGGCCAAACCCCACTGCCAAGTATGGCCCCCCTAACAAGTGTTTGTGAACGGTCCCTCCTGCAATTTTAAGTTGGCAACTAGCTTCTTTGAATCAACTGGCAACTCTGATCATTTGTGTCAACAATGGCGGACGAGGAAGACCATGTTGTGGAGGAGGTAGGTCACGTATTTAAACATTTTTGTCATTTTAAAGTGTATTGTTTGAAACAATTAAAGCTATTTTAGGCAAATATGGTCTTATGAATGTATATATGTAATAATAACACATGTAAGTGTTGCTATCTGCTATCGCAGGGTATTACATGTTGTGGCGAAATATGAAGGTTGCCGAATTTTGAAGCCTTGACATGGACATAGACTGCGGAACTCAGTCTTCCATGATAGTCGTCATTTATCATTTGGTCGTTATATGAATATCAGGGAGAGACTCGACTGAGTGGTTAGGCAATATACACGGAGGTGCAACCTTTATTGTGTTGGTTACCGGTTCTTAATTCATCTTCGTTAGCAATTACGCACACCTATATTCATGCTATTGTATAGGTATGCCAGGTGCAGCCCTCGAATTAACCCACGGCACCGACGGCATATTGCCGTGGGTGCCCACCCCCATTGCCGCAATGCCCTCAAAATATGTCCTTTACCGACGGCAGTCACTTGTCGTGCCCTAAATGAAGTTGCCGTGGGTGCCCTAGCCGGCCAGCCCTGCCCCTTCATTATAAAATCATTAACAAGTACTGGTTAAATCCCATAAAATTGTGGAAAATTAGATCGAAAATATTGAACACGATCGCTATTTTGAGCATCGTAACCCAGCTATCAATCACAGTATACACAATAGTTTGTTGTGAATTAATATTCATTACCCCTAACGAAGCGTATATATTCAGCCAATCACATCGGCTTTTATACATTATCTGGTTGCTAGAAATGACTTCATTTTCTCGATTGGTCAGAGAAACACCTTCAGCGCATTATCGACCAATCAGAAACGCTGTTAGTAACTAAACAGCTAAGCTTCCTTGACCTCGTGTCATGAACAAAATCTGAGCGCTGGGCAAATCAATTAATCTCTCGATTAGCAAACATTGACTTCCCATTGAAACCGATGGCGATACCCTTCCGTATCGTCTTATCTTTTACATGTAAGCCCATCTCTAGATATTTTTTGCACGAAATAGTTTTTATCCGGCGAATTTGATCAATATTATTACCAAAGTTACAGCTGTTTCATCGCTGTTTCGAGTCAGTTTTGCAGAGCTCTCAGAACTAGGGATCGCAAAATTTAAGTAAATTAAACTCTTGATATTTGATTGCTTGCTTATTTTTAAAGCAGGTTTTTTAAGCAATCAGGTTAGTTTTAGTGTAAAGTTGAGAGTCGAATTTTACTTTGGTGTCGAATTCAGCTGACGGCAATGCATCTGATGATTCGCTTTTGAAAAATTGCCTTGGTGCCCTTCTCAAATTTTCAACAGTTGCCTTGATGCCCTTTTGAAATATTACAAATTGCCGTGCTGCCTTGCCTTTTCAGTGAAAATCCACGGCAATTATCAACTTGCCCTAAAAAAGTTGCCGTGCCCCTTCAGATCCTTAATTCGAGGGCTGGCCAGGTGAATTCAAATTTGCCATCAAACTGCATCATTTTATATATCAAATTAAAGCCCTTGAGTAAAGAAAGCCAACACTGAAAACCTTTTTTTGTCATAGCACTTTCCGTAGCAAAGTTACATCTTGTCAAAGATTGACTTTCATCAAAAAGATTCTTCTAGCAAAATTCCCCAAAACAGCATTAGGGGGGTGTTTCTAGATCTTAGTCTCATGACGATAGCACCTTTTTTAATGGAACTGCTATCAAAATCTCTCTGAAATTCCATGTGCGAGTCTCTCATCACCAAAAAAAAATCATATATTTGGGTCAAGTGAAGTATAGACAACATATTTATGAAGGTTTCCTTCTTAAAAAGCTTCTTTTTAATTTCAATGTAAATTTGTATTGCCGGTTTAGGCCATTTTGACTGACTAACAAATGTGTTAACCGAGGTTTCCCTGTGATACCTATATTGTACTGAAATTGTCTCTAGTCGTATTTGAGGTAGGTATGCCAGGCAAACACATTTGCTAGTCAGCCAAATTCGCCGAAAATGTCAATGCATTTTTACATAGAAATTTTTAAACAACTGGCCGAAGAAGGAAACCTACATAAATATGTTTTCTATAGTACTTCACTTGACCCAAATATATGATTTTTATGGTGATAAGACACTCGCTCATGGAATTTTAGAGGGATTTTCATTTTGATAGCAGTTCCATTAAAAAAAACTGCTATCATAATGAGACAAAAGATCTAGAAACACCCCGAAATGCCGTTTTGGGGAATTTTGCTAGCTGAATCTTTTTGACATTGTTTGATGAAAGTCAATCTTTGACAAGATGTAACTTTGCTACGGAAAGTGCTATGAAAAAAGTGTTTTCAGTTTTGGCTTTGTTTACTCAAGGGCTTTAATTTGATATATAAAATGATGCAGTTTGATGGCAAATTTGAATTCACCTAGCATACATATATGAGGTGATTACGGTTTCTTCTTCTTGATTCCATATTGAAATCAGATGATTATTTCTTACACATTTACATGAAATCGGTGAACACGCCAAATTTTTCACTCGCAGCAGTCGTCCATGTTTATCGCGCAATGCAATAATGGGAAGGAGGGGGAAGTCAGGATTAGCATATTCATGATATGGGCAAAAGCATTTAGCATACCTAAGAAGTGGTAGAGTCCACAGAGACCCGGATTGAACAACGTCATCACATGGCCATCAGTGTTGAATTATTTGGCAGCTTCGTCGAACACTGCGATCACGGCAAAAATATGAAACTACAAATTTGTGTTTGAACAGAAAGGAATCCGCAGATAATGGTAAATTTAGAATCATAGTACACTATGAAGTCATTAGATAGTCGATCTTTATGTTTTGGTGTGTCACATGTTGTTACAAAATAGGAATTTGTTCAACAAAAGTCACAAACAATGTCAACAACTTCCACGTGGAGTAGTTTGTGTTGTTTATCAGGTCATAGGTCATACGACACCAATTTGGTGTCTTTCCGCGCCTCGGAAAATGGCGTTTACAGTTTATGACTAGCCTTGACACCGGTTAGCCATGTTAGCTAGAACGAGGTAAACCAAGTCCAGGGATCAGGTATAAATTAGCCCTATAGACGAATCCAAGTAGCCAAGTCATGGTCAGGATTTGGTCGGACATCTTTGGGTAGCCGTTTGAGCGCCCCATTGTGCAAATAAAAGCACTCATCACCTGTGTATGTCTGCAATCATAGATTGAATACAATACCGCTTTTTTCAAAGATACTTATCGTACAGGTGTGAGTGATCAGAATGATATGGTTCAATGCATAGATACCGCGTGTAGTTAATCCGATTATTATGTCACTTCAACAGCGAATAGACCATGTAATCTCATGTAAAACCTGTGTGTTTTGCCGAAGGGAACTGTAGGGCCTATTGTGTTGTAAACTAATCATTCTTTTGTCTACCTGTGTTTTCGCGGAAGGTATAAAACGGGTGATGGAATGCAGTTTAAAATTTCCACCAAGGGCGAATCATTTCACATTTTGGGTGCATTGTAGCCGACGGCTACCCAACTAAAGGCTGCTAGTCAGGTGTAGGAGTGCGTGGATTTGGATTCGTCTATAGAACTCTGGCCATAGTATCCGTTTTTAACTTCCACTAGTGCTAGTGGCACTTACATTGAAAATATTGTTGGGCATGCTTGAATGATCCAAGCTTGAGGAGCTTGGTGCCCATATAGGAAGAAAAACATATCATCCTTGGAAAGAATCCAAAGACAGGCTGCTCGTTTTTGTAAGAAAGAATATTCAAGGGATAAGGGAACAGTCATAAAACTCCTCTCTGAACTGGATTGGGAAACACTTGAAACTAGAAGATTGATGCACAGATTGTCCTTGTTATACAAAATCCGCCATGAGCTAATTGACATTTGCATGAGTAAATACCTCACACCAAACCCAAAGTCTAGCAGACCACATAGCCAGAAATACATCAAGCCAGCAACCAGGATTGATGCGTATAAGTACTCATTTTCCCCTGCATCAAATGATCTATGGAACAAACTTCCTGCCCAAGTAGTGGAAGCAAAAACATTGCAGGGCTTCAAGTCATCACTGCGCAGCCATTGTAGTGATGTTGAACTTGGGACTTTACATTAAGCAATTTTTTCTGCACATCTCCATGCGAGTTCATTGGTCAAGTTGACTTTAATATATGGTCATTTTCACGGTAAAGGGTGTAACTTTGGATTTTTAACATTTTAATCCGTAGTGTTCTAATAAAGCCACAGAATTCCATAATTTTTGGCCACATAAGTCATCTAGTTAGCAGCTACCTTGGGTAGCATAATCAGCTTTGGGAGTTACTGCGTTCAGTTTTAGCAGGCTTAAATGTACTTAATATTGCCATTTGGAAAAACTATAAAAAACAGTAACATTTTTGTAAAACCCTGTGTTTTCTTCAGTTAGTTCATGGATAATTTTTTTTATCCTGAAAGTACAGTCATATGTTCAGTAAACACTGCCACATTAGATTTAATTGTGAACGGCCCTGTATTTTTGAGAACCGGACTTCGATATTTGTCGTTTCGAGGCTTCATTTTCCGTTAACAATTGTTAACAAACTTTGTGGGTGTAGCTTTGGTTCATAATTCTTGGTTATTTCTTCACTTCTTCTTGATTTATAACAGTTGTTATCTTAACTTGAAATGGGTAACAAAAATTAGCCGATTTGCAAGCTTTTAAAATTTTTATAAAATCTTGACTTCAAATAGCCGCTTTTTCCGTTAACTTTTTGAAGCCTCCGAAACAAACTGTTCAGCAAGCTTGTGCAAATATAAATAAAAGAGCTCATCCAATCTATTTATCAAAATGTAGCAAAGTAGATCCTCAAGTCACATGTTTTTAAATCGTGGAGATATATATCACCGTTTGAAAATGGGACCCAATACAAACTTTCCGTTAACAATTGAAGCCTCCAAACAAATGAAGCCTCCAAACAACAGTAAACTTAATTATCATCTATGCATATCTAAATTGGTGTGTTTCATACTGATATCTGCATTGTAATTATTACTTGATATGTGCAGAATGTCATAAATTTAAAAAAAAATTGACATTATGGTTAATGTTTGAAAAATATACTGATACCTTGAAAAGCCTGTTTCGGAGGCTTCACATGCAAAAAACACCATACTTAACAAATGGGTGAAAAAATTAATGTGTGATAAATCTACAATATCTGCCGCATAGAATCATTGATTCAATACACACAAGAAAATAACAGCTTAGATGATCCCAACACTGTTGTTTTCAAAAAAACTACTTCTGCAATGTTTAACAATTGTTAACATGAAGCCTCCGAAACAAAAAAAAATGACTTGCTGTGATGATTTAATTTTTGTCACAACTGAAATTCAATACTTAGAAGCAAAGCATGAAAATTGGTAATTGTGATATTTTTTACCTATTTTTTTATGTCAACTTGTAGTAGTTAGCTAAATATTTTACTTTTATGATCACCTGTGTTGTTAACTGAAGCCTCCGAAACACAAATCGCTTGAATTGCCAATTCTAAAAAATAACTCCAATTTCTGTGAAACTTGGCTGGGAGGTTCCTTTCATCAAGTAGTATTTGTACATGAAGTTAGACATTCAAATTATTTTAGGAACCCAATTAAAACTTAAAAAATATGTTTAAGGTTTGGAAATTTCCATTGTAAATGACACTTGATGTTAAAAATTTTCAAAACTGCAATTACAAACATAGCAAAACATGGTATAAAATTTAACTTATATCTGTTGACTTACTTTGGAATGGAATTTCACATGTATTCCAGCTTTCATGTCAAAATTTTCTGAGGTTATGTAAAATACATTTTTTCTTAGATTTTAACCAAAATGTTATGCAAATGTCAAATTTTTTATTAGAAATCAAAAGGTTTAAGCCTTGAAACATTATTTTACTTGAATTTAAGTTGCTTCTATGCATGATTTCAGTAAACAGAAACAAATTTAAGTGGTTTGAAATTTTGACCCTAAAAATCAAAAGTTACACCCTTTACCGTGAAAATGACCATATATATGATTCAAGCACAACGTCGGCTTACCAGAACCAGAACCAGATCCAGTACAAAAAATGAAAGCATTTCAGCATGCTTATAATATAGGTATGCCAGGTGAATTCAAATTTGCCATCAAACTGCATCATTTTATATATCAAATTAAAGCCCTCAAGTAAAGAAAGCCAAAACTGAAAACCTTTTTTTCATAGCACTTTCCGTAGCAAAGTTACATCTTGTCAAAGATTGACTTTCAATTTCATCAAAAAGATTCAGCTAGCAAAATTCCCAAAAAAAGCATTTCGGTGGTGTTTCAAGATCTTCTAAAGTCTCATGTTGATAGCAGCTTTTTTAATGGAACTGCTATCAAAATCCCTCTAAAATTCCATGTGCGAGTGACTTATCACCATAAAAAATCATATATTTGGGTTAAGTGAAGTATAGACAACTAGGCGGTTACCCGTATTTCGCAGTTCTCGGCTGTCATAATTATTGGCTTTTGCAGATCTCAAACCTGGGCTTCCTTGGCCAAAGTTACACCCACCGACCAAGTTTGAGCTCCAATGAAATCTTTGTTTTTTGACCTATGACCTCTCAACCGTAGGTAGCTTCAATGAAATCTTTGTTTTTTGACCTATGACCTCTCAACCGTAGGTCTGACAAAAGGTCACAATGGAACTTTTGTTTGTTAGTCCAATTTCCACATACCCACCAAGTTCGAGGGCAATTTGAAATTTTGACCTTTCTTGACCTATGACCTCTTAACCGTGGGTCTGACTTAAAAGGTCACCGTGGAAACTTTGTTTGTTAGTCCAAGGTCCACCCACCTACCAAGTTTGAGATCCATAGGGACAATTGAAAATTTTGACATTTCTTGACCTATGACCTCTTAACCGTAGGTCTGACAAAAAGATCACCGTGGAAACTTTTGTTTGTTAGTCCAAGGTCCACCCACCCACCAAGTTTGAGCTCAATGGGAGCAATTTGAAATTGTTACCTTTCTTGACCTATGACCTCTTAACCGTGAGGGTATGACGAAAAGGTCACCGTGGAAACTTTTGCTTGTTAGTCCCAGGTCCACCCACCCACCAAGTTTGAGCTCCATAGGAGCAATTTGAAATTGTTACCTTTCTTGACCTATGACCTCTTAACCATAGGTATGATGAAAAGGTCACTGTGGAAACTTTTGTTTGTTAGTCCAAGGTCCACCCACCCACGATGTTTGAGCTCCATAGGGGCAATTTGAAATGTTTACCTTTCTTGACCTATGACCTCTTAACCGTAGGGTATGATGAAAAGGTCACCGTGGAAACTTTTGTTTGTTAGTCAAAGGTCCACCCACCCACCAAGTTTGAGCTCCGTAGGGGCAATTTGAATTTGTTACCTTTCTTGACCTATGACCTCTTAACCGTAGGTCTGACAAAAAGGTCACCGTGGAAACTTTCGTTTGTTAGTCCAAGGTCCACCCACCCACCAAGTTTGAGCTCCATAGGGGCAATTTGAAATTAGACTTCAATTGAACTTGACCCCGTCCTTGACCTTTGACCTTAAAAAATATAAACTCGTTCTTCCTCATACCAAGCTGCACCCACCCACCAAGTTTGAGCCCCGTACGACCTACGGTAGCCTCACATTAGCAGTCACAGACAGACTTGAACAGACAGACAGAGAATAGCGTATTATTATATAGACTAGGCGGTTACCCGTATTTCTCGGTTCTCGGCTGTCATAGTTATTGGCTTTTGCAGATCTCAAACCTTGTGAGTCCATTCCCACCTATTCACCAAGTATGAGCTCCATAGGCAATTTGAAATTTTTACCTTTTTGACCTTTGACCTCTTAACCGTAGGTTTGAAGAAAAGATCACCGTGGAAACTTTTGTTTGTTAGTCCAAGCATGGTCCAAGGTCCACCCACCCACCAAGTTTGAGCTCCATTGGAGCAATTTGAATTTGTTACCTTTCTTGACCTATGACCTCTTAACCGTAGGTAGGATGAAAAGGTCACAGTGGATACTTTTGTTTGTTAGTCCAAGGTCCACCCACCCACCAAGTTTGAGCTCCATAGGGGCAGTTTGAAATTTTTACCTTTCTTGACCTTTGACCTATTAACCGTTGGTCTGACAAAAAGGTCACCGTTGAAACTTTTACCTTTCTTGACCTTTGACCTCTTAACCGTTGGTCTGATGAAAAGGTCACCGTGGAAACCTTTGTTAGTCCAAGGTCCACCCACCCACCAAGTTTGAGCTCCATAGGAGCAATTTGAATTTGTTACCTTTCTTGACCTATGACCTCTTAACCGTAGGTATGATGAAAAGGTCAGCGTGCAAACTTTTATTTGTTATTCCAAGTTCCATCCACCCACCAAGTCTGAGCTTCATAGGGGCAGTTTGAAATTTTTACCTTTCTTGACCTTTGACCTCTTAACCGTTGGTCTGACGAAAAGGTCACTGTGGAAACTTTTGTTTGATAGTCCAAGGTCAACACAATGGCATGGCTAGATTTGCCATTTAAAGTATTTGAAATTAGACTTCAATTGAACTTGACCCCGCCCTTGACCTTTGACCTTAAAAAAATATAAACTTGTTCTTCCTCATACCAAGCTGCACCCACCCACCAAGTTTGAGCCCCGTATGACCTACAGTGGCTTCACATTAGCAGTCACAGACAGACAGACAGACAGACAGATCTACAGACAGAGAATAGCGTATTATTATATAGATGTAGGTTTCCTTGACCGGCCAGTTCTTTTATATTTAGATATATGTATTGTGTTCTACATGTAGGCGAATTTGGCTGACTAACAAATGTGTTAATTAAGGTTTGCCTGGCATACCTATAATACTAATAGGCTTTTTAGCCTGGCTTGAGCATTTTGTTTGAGCCTGGTCCCATCAGGACCCAAGCGTGTCTCCACACGGAGCGAACGTTTAAACAAACAAACAAACAATGCTTGATCAAACCAAAAAATTAGTATACAAATGTGTGTCAGGTAGTTCCAATAATTAGAACTCACGGCTCCGACCGTGAGTCGCTGTGAGTTCCAAGGAGCTATGTGTATGTGTCACCGTGATTTAGCATGAATTCATCACCATATACACATGTACATAGTCGTGGAGTGGACTTTTTGCTGCTCATAAAAATCACTAAAAAATCATCTTTTTAAATATTTCTTTGGGCAAAAGCTGATGCGTAGAATAAAGTTAAGCAATCACAGATGACATGTATCAGTGATACAGGTTTCTAAAGTGGGTATTTTACTAGATATACTAATGCAAACTTGCCAAAATAAAATCCTGGAGGCACCCTACGTGAGTACCTACAACTTGAGAACAAGTCCTCAAACGTTCGAAATTTTGTAGTTACTACAACTATGTGTCAGGTCACAAATTAACATGATAAAAGTGAACCCACTTGAGAACACACAATCGCCGGTCATTTCTAAAGAAACGTTATACCTTTCCAACAAGGAAAGAGATACGAAAAGCGAACGTCTCTATCGAGGTATAATTGAAGACAGAATTAACCAGAATAGTTTGCGTCTGACGTCATCTGCCAATCAAACTCGGTTTGTTTTCAAGTGTCGTGATGATGAGTTGCTGAGCACGAGCGGTAAAACCGGGGAACTTAATTGGAACCACGCACTGCTGAAGTTCATAAGGTCAAGTTCAAAGGTTAATTAATAGAATAAAAGTTAAAACCCTGAAGTTGCATATGAATCATGTGTGTTCACAGTAAATTTTGACTGCTTTGAACTGGGTTTTAGTGCCGATTTGGAACTTATTTTGCTGCAATTATTCTTCAAATATCCAAGTAATAAACATGGTTTAGCGGTGTGAGCTAAATTGAATATGCAGTGAAAAATGTAGTTTTTTGTGCATGAAAATGTTTATTGGCTGGATGCCTTGTGCAAAAAGTGAGTGAACTTGGCATTTAATGTATAGTTACAAAATCGGCAGTTTTTTGTTGACGACTTGCTGATCAAGCGAATGGGCTCACGCTGTGGATGCTGGGATAGATTCTCATTTTGTCTTGTTTATATTTTTGTGGTCAATTTTTGTTGTTTTACAGGTGGATGTGTACCTTTCTAAAGGACTTGCAGATAAGTTGTATCTTTTTCAGGTAAGTTCATAAGTGATACACACCCAGGAGGTACCAAGGTTTGGTTGTGGTAGGCAGGGACTGCCTTTTGAGGAGAGTGAGAGCAATCACTCTCTACTGCTCTCCTTAAATCTGATATACACCAGGCACAAAAGAAACTCGTCAGTTATATTCATCCTTGCTGTTCAATAACTTGATAATTTGGATTATTCTGAAATATACATTTTGTTAATTGGACTTTTCTTTCTCATTTGACACCCTGTTCGTGAACATTGAGCAAGAATTGACAAAGATATGCGCCTCCAAACTCTCAAACCCCAAAATGAAATTAAAGTTGCAATTTTAACGATTCAATTGTGCATGTTACACTGTGTGCTTTATTGATTGGCCCGTGGTGATTGTGTGCAATACAACGATGCGTTCCCATTGAAAATCGTTGAAAATGCAACTTTTGAGTTTGAGGCTTTTGAGGCGTATATCTTGGTCAATTCTTGTTTGTTTTTCACGACCAGGGTGTCAAATGAGAAAGCAAAGTCCAATTAACAAAATGTATATTTCAGAATAATCCAGAATTATCAAGTTATTGAATAGCAAAGATGAATATAACTGACGAGTTTCTTTTTGTGCCTGGTGTAGTATAGTGATTTTAGCTCCCCTTAGTTGACCATTCTCTATTTATGTTCTATTGCATATGCTCTAAACAGCTCTCCTTGAAGGTTCTAGAAGAGCTGCTTAATGCTCTCCTGCAAATTCCAAAAGAGGTGCTGCTGAGAATCTGTTAGTGCACCCATTGTATATATTTTTTCAAGAACTTGGGACCTTTGGATATACATGAAGTCAAAATTTTGGAAAAAATTTAGCATAAATTGTCAAACTCCCCGCTTTTTTTTGTCATTTTCCAAAATTTTGGCTACACTTTGGAAATATTTGGATATGTTTGAGAAAATGACCCATCCGTATACCAAGATCATCCTAGAAAAAGCTGTTATTGATATATAACACAGTGCCAAAAATGTGACACATGTTAGCCCATTTCGAGTCCATTTCAGTCACTCAGCACCCCATGGTAGTCGCTTGCTGGATACACCACATCTTTATTATATTTACCCAGATTTTGTGAGTCTTAAAAGCATAGAGGTTTTGGTGGTTGGTAGTTCCACCCAATTTGGAAAAGTAACCAATAGGGCATCAACTCTAATAAATACAATAACTACAAAATATAGCTTTACTTAAAATTAAAATCAAATCACACACAAGGATGAAAAAATCACCACGATCGGACAAACTTTTTTCTCATCTATATTGGCAAAAATATTTGGTTGTCATGGTTTTTCCATCGACAGGGTTTAGTGTAGGTTATGAAAATTGATTGAAGCAGCAAATAACTTGTTTTGCTCAATATTTTCATTTTGTTTCCTTTCTTCTTTAATAATACAGTACCCAGTAAGACCATCCAGTATGCCCTATGATGACTCTTGTTTCCTTTCTTCTTTTATAATACAGTACCCAGTAAGACCATCCAGTATGCCCTATGATGACTCTTGTTTCCTTTCTTCTTTTATAATACAGTACCCAGTAAGACCATCCAGTATGCCCTATGATGACTCTTGTTACAAGCCGACGACGGATGTCGGCTTGTTCTGTCTCTTCTCAATTCTTCTTTCTTTCTTAAGTTAGGCGTGCAGCCTAACTTATTTTTTTCTTGCTGTTTGTTAAGTTAGGCGTGCAGCCTAACTTATTTTTTTCTTGCTGTTTGTTTCTTTCTTTCTTTCTTTCTTTCTCACAATTGACTACTAGTGCTACATCCGTGATCGGATGTGGACCAAACGCATAGCCAAGCCGTATTGGGTAAGTGGCTACAAAAGTCTTAAAATGTTTTAATATCGGAGGTCATCCAGGGGTCACAGGGGTCAAAATGGTCATTTTTGCCTCATATGTGCCGCACCCCCATTATAATTAGGGGCAAAACATGGAGACATCTAGTCTAGTGTTTTGATAAACAAGAGATAACCACAAGCAATGGTTCTGCTGTCTGTGCTTCAAAACGTGTAAAATTTCGTCTGGATTCGTCTATTGCCAGGTGGTGAGTGCCGTGCATTCTCTAAATTCAGTAAATTTCCATCGTCAACCGTGTGGAAAATGTCATACGGCCGGGCGGTTTCACAAGTTGCCGGCTCTATCATACCAGTCGCTGCCTGGCTATTGCAGCTGCAATCCATACATCAAAACGTGTAAATTTTGGCTATTCCAACTGCAATCCATACACCCTTCATGCAAGACATGACTGGAATCGTCCACACAGGGAGTGAATATTACAAACGGAGTCACCCATTGAGGTAGGCCCATTCGAAATTCACACGCCCTGTGTGGGAGATTAAGATAATGTCTTCCGGAGAGGTTGTATGAATTTCAACTGTAACAGCCCAGTTGGGGTGTATGAAACCGCAAGTGGGCGATTCACACGAAACAAACTGAGGTATGTTCAGATGCCAATTTTGTTACATATCTTGAGTGTAACTTGTGATGTGATGCCTGTTGTTACGAGTCGTACTTGACTCAAGGCCAAAATCACCTTTTTCCCGAACTCACACGAATGCACAACACAAATACACTGTTTGTTTAAGCTAACAAAATCTAAGTCTTTAATTGAAAACGGAGTATGATTGGTACATATAATAACAATATCGCATATACAATAAAATCACACAATGACAGTTTTACCATATCAGTACTTAACCAGCTGTCTTGTTGTTGGTGATCCTAGAGTTCTTGCAATGTTCTGGACGACTGATGTATTATATCCTTATTCACTTGTCCTGCGAAGTCCAGTGTATTCTTGCGTTTATAAATATCCTTGCGTATGAAATCCTCACACTAAAATGATGCTGCTTTCTTCTATTGCTTATCTTCTTGCGCTGCTCTCTCCGCAATATATCTCTTTGCGCTGCTTTCTCCAAAAATGGTGTTTCTTTCACCAATCACTCTTTTCCAGGGAACAGGTTTCGTTAACACAGCTCCGCTGTTCTTTGACAGATGCGTGGCCTTCACAAACCCAGCAAACTCCAGCAATTTGACAGAAGAACTTTTAATCCTTTGATGAGGAAGAGCACTTTTGTGTGCTCGCTGTCTTCTTCGTTGCTGTATTAAAATTAGCTCAATTATTGGCTATATAAACTGGTTAAAATGTACTTCTTTTTGAAGCACGAAGACCATCACACACATGTGGAATATCTCAATCTCCCATGGCATTCTGTCCAGTCCCAACAAAAGTCTCCAGCTTTTTATATCAGTATTCATGCAAAAACCCATCATCTATTAATAAACCATTACTTCAATCACATTTTCACAACATTGCTGCAATCTTGGGATTTCCCAAGATTAATTATACACATTCACATTACACATTACATCACTTCCTGGGGTTTTCCTGATGGTGCAATAATGAACTGGGGCTTTCAAGTTCCAAACATAGCTCTGACTTTGTTTACAATAATTTGGGGGGAATTCCAAAAATGACTTTCCACACCATTATCTTGCACGTACAAGCTGTACAAGGGGCTTTCCCATCTCATGACATACTTTCAGCTTGTAAACAAAGTTAAATAATTAAATTAAATTAAATTACTCAGGCACATCACACCTCCCCTTAAAAGAAGAAAGTTCGAATGTAATGAAAACTTTCTTAAATGTTTTCTTCTTTTACATCAACTTCAACATTTTATCAACTTTGAGTATTTAACTCATCATACACAGTGACTACTTGTCACACACAACTTCCCTTTTAAAGGAAATTTTTGTTTGTCAAGTTTTATGCAATTCTGGACAGGGCATCAGCCATTACATTGTCTTTTCTCTTAATATGTTTGATGTCCAGATTGTACTCTTGCAAGGTCAAACTCCACCTCACCAGTCTTTGGTTTTTGTTCTTCATCCTGTTGATGAAGGTGAGGGGATTGTGATCTGTGAAAACAAGCACAGGGTATACTGTGGTACCCAAATACACATCAAAATGTAGCAATGCTAATAGCAATGCTAGACACTCCTTCTCAATTGTGGAGTAATTTCTCTGGTGCTTGTTGAATTTCCTTGAAAAGTAACAAATGGGGTGATCTATTTGATCTTCACCCTCTTGCATCACAACACCTCCACAGCCTATGTCACTGGCATCAACAGTCAACTTGAACTGCTTCTGAAAATCAGGTGCAGTAAGCACTGGTGAACTCATGAGTATAGATTTGACTTTGTGAAAAGCATTTTCACACTGTTCTGACCAAATGAATTTTGCATCTTTCTTTAACAAATCAGTCAAAGGACTTGCTATCTCTGAAAAGTTTGGACAGAACTTTCTATAATAGCCAACCATTCCTAGAAATCTCATGAGTGCCTTCTTGTTTACAGGTGTGGGGTATTGCTCAATTGCTTCAACTTTGGCTTTGATAGGTTTCACCTGACCTTGACCTACAACATATCCTAAGTATGTGACTGTGGCATGGCAAAACTCACTTTTTACCAGATTGACTGTCAACTGTACTTCAGACAGCTTCTTAAACAATTGATGGAGTTGTTCCATGTGTTGTTCCCAAGTTTGACTGTAAACAATCAAATCATCTACATATGCTTCACATCCCTCTATGTCTGCCACAATTTGGTTCACCATTCTCTGAAATGTTGCTGGGGCGTTTTTCAAACCGAATGGCATAACTTTGTACTGGTAAAGACCAAATGGTGTACAAAAAGCAGAAATCTCTTTGGCACGGTCTGTGAGTGGAACCTGCCAGTACCCTTTCAAAAGATCAAATTTGCTAACAAATTTTGCATTCCCAATTTTGTCTATGCAATCATCAATTCTTGGAATTGGGTGCGAGTCTGTCTTTGAATGAACATTTGCAGCTCTCATGTCTGCCAACCAATCGGTATGAACCATCAGGCTTGGGAACAAGAATGCATGGTGAACTCCATTCACTACTACTTGGTTCTATGATATCATTGTCTAGCATGTAATTGATCTCATTTTTGAGATGTTCCATTTTCAATGGATTGACTCTGTAAGGATGCTGCTTGATTGGTTTTGTATCACCAACATCTACATCATGAAATGCAGCATTTGTTCTACTTGGCGTATCAGGAAATATATTGTCAAATTTGTGAATCAAATTTGTAATTTGACTTTGTTGATCTTGAGAAAGATGACCTAACTTTGAGTCCAAATTAGTGAGCACATCAGAATTGTTCAATTTTACATTATACTCTTTGTGCTCCAGCTCTTTATCCTGGTCAAATGTGACATCAGAATTGTCATCTTTACTCTTGTCTACATTGGCGATTTTGTCTACATCGGCATGTTTGTCTACATTATCAACATGTTTTACTGTACACACAGGTTTTGGAATGCCACTGTCACTTCTTTCAACATACTCTTTGAGCATATTTATGTGGCATAACTGCCTGCTCTTGCGTCTACCAGGAGTCTTGATAATATAATCTACTTCACCCACTTTTGACTCTACTTCACATGGGCCATGATATCTGGCTTGTAATGGGTGTCCTGGAATTGGAAACAGTACTAGAACTTTGTCACCTGGTTTGAACACTCTCTCTTTGGCATGTTTATCATACCATTGTTTCATTTTGGCCTGACCCTGTTTCAAGTTTTCTTTGGCAATATCAGTTACTCTGTTAAGCCTATGCTTAAAATTGGAGACATAATCCAACAAATTGATATCTGATTTCTCATTGAGCCACTTTTCTTTCAACAACTTTAAGGGCCCAGCGACTGTGTGTCCAAACACTAACTCAAAAGGACTAAATCCCAAAGTTTCCTGAACAGCTTCCCTAGCAGCAAACAACAACAAGTGTACTCCCTCATCCCAGTCCCTCTGAAATTCCAAACAGTATGTCCTGATCATGTTTTTCAATGTTTGGTGGAACCTTTCTAGTGCACCTTGTGATTCTGGATGGTAAGCACTTGAGGTATACTGTTCTATACCTAATTGATACATGACCTGCTGAAATACTCCAGAAGTAAAGTTTGATCCTTGGTCTGACTGTATGGACTTGGGGAGCCCCACAAATGTGAAGAACTTGGTTAAAGCTTTCACTATAGTCACTGCTTTAATATTTCTCAAAGGTATGGCTTCAGGAAAGCGTGTTGACGCGCACATAATTGTCAGAAGGTATTGATTACCTGACTTAGTCTTTGGCAGGGGGCCTACACAATCAATAATAACCCTACTAAAATGGTTCATCAAAGGCTGGAATTGGCTTCAATGGAGCAGGAGGTATTTTCTGATTTGGCTTCCTACTACTTGGCATATGTGACATGTTTTGCAATATTCAGAAACATCTTTTCTGAGAGTGGGCCACCAGAAATGTCTCAGAATTCTTTCATGAGTTTTCTTAACACCCAAATGCCCTGCCATGGGACTATCATGTGCTATGTTAATAACTTCAGTGTGGTAGACTTTTGGTACCACAATTTGGTGCACTACCTTCCACTCTTCATCGGCAGGTACATCAGGTGGGCGCCATTTTCTCATTAGCACACCATCTTGTTTGTAAAAACACACAGAATTTTGTTCTGCTTCGTCTAGGGTCAATGCCCTTTGATTGATCTCTTTGAGTTCTGGGTCATTTTGTTGCTCCAGAATCAGCTTGTCATGACTTAATGGGTCTTTCATGGTTTCCCCAATTTGTTCATGCTCAGAGGCTGTGTCATTTTTAGGGGTATTTTTATCCCCAGGAGAAGGAAGTTTATCTTCTTTCTCATTCAACTTTGACACAAATGTGTCTTCCAAATTGTAGCTTAAGTCATCAATTTGGTTGTCCTCAATTGTTTCTAATGAGGCTCTTTTACTCATTGCCCGTGTCACTGCACATGCAGGAAATATCTCCTCTTCCTCACTATTATCATCCTGTAAACATGGCTTATCTGTGACTATTGGGTCAGGAAAAACCTTCCCCCCTGCCAGATCATTTCCTAGCAACATGGACACTCCCTTGACTGGCAATTCATGTCTAACTCCTATGGTTACAGGACCAGAAACTAAGTCAGATGTCAAGTTAATTTTGTGGAGAGGTACACTAATTATTTCCATCCCAATACCCTGGATCAAAGCATTACCTGCTGAACTAGCCTCATTAAAGGGCAAAGTTCCTTCCAGAATCATAGACCGTGCACAACACGTATCTCGCACAATCTTGATGGGCTTTGGACTACCATTCTCACCAAGTGATACTACTCCCTCTAACACAAATGGTTCAAATTCTTCACACACCTTGTCTGTCTCACCTCCCTTTTGTGGGAATTCTTGTTTCTTGATTTGACTGACTTGTTTCTTTGACTCAAGTGACACTGCACATCCCACAGTATTACTAGCAGTTTGCTGCTGTTTTTGTGCATCTTGCCTGCCTTTTAAGAAATAACACTGGGTCATCGTATGCCCTGGTCTCTTACAATGAGTACAAGTTACTTTGGCTTTAAATTCAGTTCCAAATTTTGCTCTGTTACCTGAACTCCCTGGGGTCCCTCTACCACCAGCACTATGCTGTGAATTAGACTGAGGTTTCACTTCTTGTGTACCACCCTGATTTGCTCTAGGTTGATTATGGCTGAACCTGTTTAAATAACTTCTGTTATGACTAAATTTACTCCCATTCAATTTGTGAGTTAAGCCATAGTCGTCCGCCATTGTCGCCGCTTCGTTTAGCGTCGTAATTTTGCTAGCGCTTTCATCCAAATGGGTTTTAATGTCAACGTGGACACATTTCTTGAACTCTTCTATAAGAACTAATTGCTTAAGTTGGCGAAATCATCTTTGACTTCTTTTGACCCAAGCCATCTGTCAAACATTTGTTCTTTTACTCTAGCAAATTCTACATGGGTTTGATCTGCTTGCTTTCTTGAATCTCTGAACTTTTGTCTGTATGCTTCAGGCACCAGCTCATAGGCCTTAAGAACTGCCTGTTTGACTTCTTCATAATTATTACACTTCTCTATTGGTAGAGCTGAGTAAGTCTCCTGGCCTTCCCCACAAAACTACTTTGTAAAAGTAGGGTCCAATGCTCTGGAGGCCATTTCAAATTTGTAGCTACCTTTTCAAAATGTTGAAAGTACTCGTCAACTTCTTTCTCTTTGAATTTAGGCACAAGCTTTACATACTTTGTAACATCAAACCCTGACTTTGAGGAGAAACTTGATGAGTATTTGTCACCTAGCTTTGCCAACTTCTCTTGTTCAAACTTGTACTTTTCTTCAATTTCTTTTTGTTTCAAATTTTCTTCCATTTCCAACTTTTGTTTTTCAAGTTCCAATTTTGCTACCTTTTCCTTTTCTTCTGTTTCTAATTTGTGGTGCTCAAGCGCCATCTTTTCTTGGCGTGCTTTTTCTTCCATTTCTAATTCTTTATTTTGCATATCTAGCTTTTGCATGTCCAACTGCAATTGCATTTTCATTTTTTCCATTTCCACCTGAACTTCTAGTTCTTTCAACTTAACTGCATCCCCGATTTCAGTTTTGACCTCTTTTCTCTTCTCCAAAATGGATTCCTCAAAATACTCTTCATCAACCAAAACTTCAATCAAGGCATTTTTGATTATTTGTTTTCTGTTGGCTTGCTTGACATCCAATTCATAGTATTTTGCAAATGCTAATAAATCAGGTTTCTTCAACTTATCAAACTTCTCCCAATCTATAGTTTCAAGAAACTCTTCTGCTTTGAACTCCATACTGTACATTCACTTTTAAGACTCAGTAAATTACTGTCAACTTTTTTACAGTGTATTTCCCGGACGAGCCCCCAATTTTTGTTACGAGTCGTACTTGACTCAAGGCCAAAATCACCTTTTTCCCGAACTCACACGAATGCACAACACAAATACACTGTTTGTTTAAGCTAACAAAATCTAAGTCTTTAATTGAAAACGGAGTATGATTGGTACATATAATAACAATATCGCATATACAATAAAATCACACAATGACAGTTTTACCATATCAGTACTTAACCAGCTGTCTTGTTGTTGGTGATCCTAGAGTTCTTGCACTGTTCTGGACGACTGATGTATTATATCCTTATTCACTTGTCCCGAAGTCCAGTGTATTCTTTGCGTTTATAAATATCCTTGCGTATGAAATCCTCACACGAAAATGATGCTGCTTTCTTCTATTGCTTATCTTCTTGCGCTGCTCTCTCCGCAATATATCTCTTTGCGCTGCTTTCTCCAAAAATGGTGTTTCTTTCACCAATCACTCTTTTTCCAGGGAACAGGTGTCGTTAACACAGCTCCGCTGTTCTTTGACAGATGCGTGGCCTTCACAAACCCAGCAAACTCCAGCAATTTGACAGAAGAACTTTTAATCCTTTGATGAGGAAGAGCACTTTTGTGTGCTCGCTGTCTTCTTCGTTGCTGTATTAAAATTAGCTCAATTATTGGCTATATAAACTGGTTAAAATGTACTTCTTTTTTGAAGCACGAAGACCATCACACACATGTGGAATATCTCAATCTCCCATGGCATTCTGTCCAGTCCCAACAAAAGTCTCCAGCTTTTTATATCAGTATTCATGCAAAAAACCCATCATCTATTAATAAACCATTACTTCAATCACATTTTCACAACATTGCTGCAATCTTGGGATTTCCCAAGATTAATTATACACATTCACATTACACATTACATCACTTCCTGGGGGGTTTTCCTGATGGTGCAATAATGAACTGGGGCTTTCCAAGTTCCAAACATAGCTCTGACTTTGTTTACAATAATTTGGGGAATTCCAAAATGACTTTCCACACCATTATCTTGCACGTACAAGGGGCTTTCCCATCTCATGACATACTTTCAGCTTGTAAACAAAGTTAAATAATTAAATTAAATTAAATTACTCAGGGCACATCACACTGTATGCTAGATATAAACAGCTACATCATTTCCACTGATGGCTATAGGGTGGGGGGTGTGTGTGTGTGTGTGGGGGGGGGGTGATATCTTGGCTAAAACTGCATCACACCTTCCCATGATGCATTTATGAAAATCAATAATCCCACTATATAGTTTCTACAGATCACGCAATAAGGGTGAATAAGGGGGTGAGGGGTAAGTAAAATGTTGAAATATGACCGCATTAAACCACAAAGGTCATGTGAGGTCAAAGGTCAGGTCAAATTTAAAGTGGCTCCGATTGGGCTGTAGCTCGGGGAAAATGATCCCTGACACTTGGGGAGTATGAAACCGCAAAGGTCATGTGAGGTCAAAGGACAGGTCAAATTAAAAGTTGCTCTGATTGGGCTGTAACTCGGGGAAAATGATCCCTGACACTTAAGGAGTATAAAACAGCAAAGGTCAAGTGAGGTCAAAGGTCAGGTCAAATTTGAAGTTGCTCCAATTAGGCTGTAAGTCGGGAAAATGATCCCTGACACTTTGGGAGTATAAAACCACAAAGGTCATGTGAGGTCAAAGGTCAGGTCAAATTTAAAGTTGCTCCAATTGGGCTGTAAGTCGGGGAAAATGATCCCTGACACCTGGAGAGTATAAAACCACAAAGGTCAAGTGAGGTCAAAGGTCAGGTCAAATTTAAAGTTGCTCCAATTAGGCTGTAAGTCGGGGAAAATGATCCCTGACACTTTGGGAGTATAAAACCACAAAGGTCATGTGAGGTCAAAGGTCAGGTCAAATTTGAAGTTGCTCCAATGAGGCTGTAAGTCGGGGAAAATGATCCCTGACACTTTGGGAGTATAAAACCACAAAGGTCAAGTGAGGTCAAAGGTCAGGTCAATTATGAAGTTGCTCCAATTAGGCTGTAAGTCGGGGAAAATGATCCCTGACACATTGGGAGTATAAAACCACAAAGGTCAAGTGAGGTCAAAGGTCAGGTCAAATTTGCAGTTGCTCCAATTAGGCTGTAAGTCGGGGAAAATGATCCCTGACACTTTGGGAGTATAAAACCACAAAGGTCATGTGGAGGTCAAAGGTCAGGTCAAATTATAAGTTGCTCCCGTTGGGTTGCGAAGCGGGGAAAATGATCCCTGACACTTGGGGAGTATAAAACCACAAAGGTCAAGTGAGGTCAAAGGTCAGGTCAATTATGAAGTTGCTCCAATTAGGCTGTAAGTCAGGGAAAATGATCCCTGACACTTTGGGAGTATAAAACCACAAAGGTCAAGTGAGGTCAAAGGTCAGGTCAAATTTGAAGTTGCTCCAATTAGGCTGTAAGTCGGGGAAAATGATCCCTGACACTTTGGGAGTATAAAACCACAAAGGTCATGTGAGGTCAAAGGTCAGGTCAAATTACAAGTTGCTCCGATTGGGCTGTAACTCGGGGAAAATAATCCCTGACACTTGGGGAGTATAAAACCACAAAGGTCAAGTGAGGTCAAAGGTCAGGTCAAATTTGAAGTTGCTCCAATTAGGCTGTAAGTCGGGGAAAATGATCCCTGACACTTGGGAGTATAAAACCACAAAGGTCATGTGAGGTCAAAGGTCAGGTCAAATTTAAAGTTGCTCCAATTGGGCTGTAAGTCGGGGGAAATGATCCCTGACACTTGGGGAGTATAAAACCACAACGGTCATGTGAGGTCAAAGGTCAGGGCAAATTTGAAGTTGCTCCAATTGGGTTGTAAGTCTGGGGAAATGATCCCTGGGAAGTATTAAACCGCAAAGGTCATTCGAGGTCAAAGGTCAGGTAAAATTTAAAGTTGCTCTGATTGGGCTGCAGCTCGAGGGGAAAATGATCCCTGGCACTTGGGGAGTATGAAACCGCAAAGGTCATGTGAGGTCAAAGGTCAGGTCAAATTTGAAGTTGGTCCAATTGGGCTGTAAGTCGGGGGAAATGATCCCTGACACTTGGGAAGTATTAAACCGCAAAGGTCATCCGAGGTCAAAGGTCAGGTAAAATTTAAAGTTGCTCTGATTGGGCTGCAATTCGGGGAAAATAATCCCTGACACTTGAGAAATATGAAACTGGAAAGGTCATCCAAGTTCAAAGGTCAGGTCAAATTTAAAGTTGCTCGATCAGGCTGCAACTTGCAGCAAATGATCCCTAACACTTGGGGAGTGTAAAACCGAAAAGGTCATCCGAGGTCAAATTTAACGTTGCTCAGAATATGAAACCGAAAAGGTCAACCGAAGACAAAGGTCGGGTCAAATTTAACGTTGCACAGGATTGCTGCGTGATGATGTCATCACAGTCATACGCCTAACTTACCTCGTGCCCTTGCAAAGGGCACAGTTGCTCTAGTTAAGTTAGGCGGGCAGCCTAACTTATTTCTTTCTTTGCGTTTCTTTCTTTCTTTCTTCTTTCTCACAATTTGCTTCTTCTGCCACATCCTTGATCGGATTTCGACCAAACTCAGTCACAAGCAGTATTGGGTATATGGCTACAAAAGTTATGGGGTTTTTTAACGTCGAAGGTCATCCAGGGGTCACAGGGGTCAAAAAAGGTCATTTAACTGAAAAATGCTCCAATTGAGATGAAATTTTAATACAATGATGCTTATGACTTTCTAAACATGTTAAAAATATTTTGATATCCATTTAAGGTCATTAAGGGGCCATAAAGGGGTCAAAGGTCAAGTTTTTCAAAATGCTCCAATTGAGCTGAAATTTAAATGCAATGATCCTTATGACATTCTAAACATTTAAAAAATATTTTAAAATCCAATTAAGGTCATTAAGGGGTCATAAAGGGGTCAAAGGTCAAGTTTTTCAAAATGCTCCAATTGAGCTGAAATTTATATGCAATGATCCTTATGATGTTCTGAACATTTTAAAAACATTTTAAGATTCATTTAAGGTTATTAGGGGGGATTAAAGGGGTCAAAGGTCAAATTTTCAAAATGCTTCAATTGAGCTGAAATTTAAATGCAATGATCCTTATCTTATCCAGCACAGTATTGCTGCTTCATCAGATCGTCACAATCATCAGCCTAACTTACCTCGTGCCCTTGCAAAGGGCACAGTTGCTCTAGTTTCTTTCTTTCTTTCTTTCTTTCTTTCTCACAATTGACTACTAGTGCTACATCCGTGATCGGATTTCGACCAAACGCATAGGCAAGCCGTATTGGGTCAGTGGCTACAAAAGTCTTAAAAAGTTTTAATATCGGAGGTCATCCAGGGGTCACAGGGGTCAAAAATGGTCATTTTTGCCTCATATGTGCCGCACCCCATTATAATTAGGGGCAAAACATGGAGACATCTAGTCTAGTGTTTTGATAAACAAGCAATGGTTCTGCTGTCTGTGCTTCAAAACGTGTAAAACTTCGTCTGGATTCGTCTATTGCCAGGTGGTGAATGCCGTGCATTCTCTAAATTCAGTATATTTCCATCGTCAACCGTGTGGAAAATGTCATACTGCCGGGCGGTTTCACAAGTTGCCGGCTCTATCATACCAGTCGCTGCCTGGCTATTGCAGCTGCAATCCATACATCAAAACGTGTAAATTTTGGCTATTCCAACTGCAATCCATACACCCTTCATGCAAGACATGACTGGAATCGTCCACACAGGGAGTGAATATTACAAATGGAGTCACCCATTGAGGTAGGCCCATTCGAAATTCACACGCCCTGTGTGGGAGATTAAGATAATGTCTTCCGGAGAGGTTGTATGAATTTCAACTGGAACAGCCCAGTTGGGGTGTATGAAACCCCAAGTGGGTGATTCACACGAAACAAACTGAGGTATGTTCAGATGCCAATTTTGTTACATATCTTGAGTGTAACTTGTGATGTGATGCCTGTATGCTAGATATAAACAGCTACATCATTTCCACTGATGGCTATAGGGTGTGGGTGTGTGTGTGTGTGTGTGGGGGGTGATATCTTGGCTAAAACTGCATCACGCCTTCCCATGATGCATTTATGAAAATCAATAATCCCACTATATAGTTTCTACAGATGACGCAATAATGGTGAATAAGGGGGTGAGGGGTAAGTAAAATGTTGAAATATGACCGCATTAAACCACAAAGGTCATGTGAGGTCAAAGGTCAGTTCAAATTTAAAGTTGCTCCGATTGGGCTGTAACTCGGGGAAAATGATCCCTGACACTTGGGGAGTATGAAACCGCAAAGGTCATGTGAGGTCAAAGGTCAGGTCAAATTACAAGTTGCTCCGATTGGGCTGTAACTGGGAAAATGATCCCTGACACTTAGGGAGTATAAAACCACAAAGGTCAAGTGAGGTCAAAGGTCAGGTCAAATTTGAAGTTGCTCCAATTAGGCTGTAAGTCGGGGAAATGATCCCTGACACGGGGGAGTATAAAACCACAAAGGTCAAGTGAGGTCAAAGGTCAGGTCAAATTTGAAGTTGCTCCAATTAGGCTGTAAGTCGGGGAAAATGATCCCTGACACTTTGGGAGTATAAAACCACAAAGGTCATGCGAGGTCAAAGGTCAGGTCAAATTTGAAGTTGCTCCAATGAGGCTGTAAGTCGGGGAAAATGATCCCTGACACTTTGGGAGTATAAAACCACAAAGGTCAAGTGAGGTCAAAGGTCAGGTCAATTTTGAAGTTGCTCCAATTAGGCTGTAAGTCGGGGAAAATGATCCCTGACACTTTGGGAGTATAAAACCACAAAGGTCAAGTGAGGTCAAAGGTCAGGTCAAATTTGAAGTTGCTCCAATTAGGCTGTAATTCTTTCTTTCTTTCTTCTTTCTTCTCACAATTTGCTACTACTTCCACATCCTTGATCGGATTTCGACCAAACTCAGTCACAAGCAGTATTGGGTAGCTGGCTACAAAAGTTATGGGTTGTTTAAAGTCAGAGGTCATCCAAGGGGTCACAGGGGTAAAAAAAAGGTCATTTTAACCCAAAATACTCCAATCGAGCTGAAATTTATATGCAATGATCCTTATGACATTCTAAACATGTTTAAAATATTTTAAAATTTATTTAAGGTCATTAAGGGGTCATAAAGGGGTCAAAGGTCAAGTTTTTCAAAATGCTCCAATTAAGCTGAAATTTAAATGCAATGATCCTTATCACATTCTAAACATTTCAAAAATATTTTAAAATTCATTTAAGGTCATTAAGGGGTCATAAAGGGGTCAAAGGTCAAGTTTTTAAAATGCTTCAATTGAGCTGAAATTTAAATGCAATGATCCTTATGACATTCTAAACATGTTGAAAATATTTTGAAATTCATTTAAGGTCATTAAGGGAAATAAGGGGTCAAAGGTCAAGTTTTCAAAATGTTTCAATTGAGCTGAAATTTAAATGCAATGATCCTTATGACATTCTTAACATGTTTTAAATATTTTAAAATTCATTTAAGGTCATTAAGGATGTCATACAGAGGTCAAAGGTCAAGTTTTCAAAATACCAGCCTTTCCACGATCAAGGTATATTAAAACGGCAATTAATGAAACAGTCTTATTAAAATTAATACTATCCATTCAGCAGTGTTGCTGCTGGATCAGATCGTCACAGTCATCCTCCTAACTTACATCGTGCCCTTGCAAAGGGCACAGTTGCTCTAGTTAAGTTAGGCGTGCAGCCTAACTTATTTTTTTCTTGCTGTTTGTTTCTTTCTTTCTCACAATTGACTACTAGTGCTACATCCGTGATCGGATGTGGACCAAACGCATAGCCAAGCCGTATTGGGTAAGTGGCTACAAAAAGTCTTAAAATGTTTTAATATCGGAGGTCATGCAGGGGTCACAGGGGTCAAAAATGGTCATTTTTGCTTCATATGTGCCGCACCCCCCATTAGAATTAGGGGCAAAACATGGAGACATCTAGTCTAGTGTTTTGATAAACAAGAGATAACCACAGGCAATGGTTCTGCTGTCTGTGCTTCAAAACGTGTAAAATTTCGTCTGGATTCGCTTCTATTGCCAGGTGGTGAGTGCCGTGCATTCTCTAAATTCAGTAAATTTCCATCGTCAACCGTGTGGAAAATGTCATACGGCCGGGCGGTTTCACAAGTTGCCGGCTCTATCATACCAGTCGCTGCCTGGCTATTGCAGCTGCAATCCATACATCAAAACGTGTAAATTTTGGCTATTCCAACTGCAATCCATACACCCTTCATGCAAGACATGACTGGAATCGTCCACACAGGGAGTGAATATTACAAACGGAGTCACCCATTGAGGTAGGCCCATTCGAAATTCACACGCCCTGTGTGGGAGATTAAGATAATGTCTTCCGGAGAGGTTGTATGAATTTCAACTGGAACAGCCCAGTTGGGGCGTATGAAACCGCAGGTGGGCGATTCACACGAAACAAACTGAGGTATGTTCAGATGCCAATTTTGTTACATATCTTGAGTGGAACTTGTGATGTGATGCCTGTATGCTAGATATAAACAGCTACATCATTTCCACTGATGGCTATAGGGGTGTGTGTGGTGTGTGTGTGTGTGTGTGGGGGGGTGATATCTTGGCTAAAACTGCATCACGCCTTCCCATGATGCATTTATGAAAATCAATAATCCCACTATATAGTTTCTACAGATGACGCAAAAATGGTGAATAAGGGGGGGGGGGGGGGTAAGTAAAATGTTGAAATATGACCGCATTAAACCACAAAGGTCATGTGAGGTCAAAGGTCAGGTCAAATTTCAAGTTGCTCGATTGGGCTGTAACTCGGGAAAATTATCCCTGACACTTGGGGAGTATGAAACCGCAAAGGTCATGTGAGGTCAAAGGTCAGGTCAAATTACAAGTTGCTCCAATTGGGCTGTAACTCGGGGAAAATGATCCCTGACCCTTAGGGAGTATAAAACCACAAAGGTCAAGTGAGGTCAAAGGTGAGGTCAAATTTGATGTTGCTCCAATTAGGCTGTAAGTCGGGGAAAATGATCCCTGACACTTTGGGAGTATAAAACCACAAAGGTCATGTGAGGTCAAAGGTCAGGTCAAATTTAAAGTTGCTCCAATTGGGCTGTAAGTCGGGGAATATGATCCCTGACACTTGGGGAGTATAAAACCACAAAGGTCAAGTGAGGTCAAAGGTCAGGTCAAATTTGAAGTTGCTCCAATTAGGCTGTAAGTCGGGGAAAATGATCCCTGACACTTTGGGAGTATAAAACCACAAAGGTCATGTGAGGTCAAAGGTCAGGTCAAATTTGAAGTTGCTCCAATTAGGCTGTAAGTCGGGGAAATGATCCCTGACACTTGGGGAGTATGAAACCACAAAGGTCAAGTGAGGTCAAAGGTCAGGTCAAATTTGAGGTTGCTCCAATTAGGCTGTAAATCGGGAAAACGATCCCTGACACTTTGGGAGTATAAAACCACAAAGGTCATGTGAGGTCAAAGGTCAGGTCAAATTTGAAGTTGCTCCAATTAGGCTGTAAATCGGGAAAATGATCCCTGACACTTTGGGAGTATAAAACCACAAAGGTCAAGTGAGGTCAAAGGTCAGGTCAATTTTGAAGTTGCTCCAATTAGGCTGTAAGCGGGAAAATGATCCCTGACACTTTGGGAGTATAAAACCACAAAGGTCAAGTGAGGTCAAAGGTCAGGTCAAATTTGAAGTTGCTCCAATTAGGCTGTAAGTCGGGAAAATGATCCCTGACACTTTGGGAGTATAAAACCACAAAGGTCCTGAGAGGTCAATGGTCAGGTCAAATTTGAAGTTGCGCCAATTGGGCTGTGAGGCCGGGGAAACGATCCCTGACACTTGGGGAGTATAAAACCACAAAGGTCAAGTGAGGTCAAAGGTCAGGTCATATTTGAAGTTGCTCCAATTGGGCTGTAAGTGGGGGGAAATGATCCCTGGGAAGTATTAAACCGCAAAGGTCATTCGAGGTCAAAGGTCAGGTCAAATTTAAAGTTGCTCTGATTGGGCTGCAATTCGGGGAAAATGATCTCTGACACTTGGGGAGTATGAAACCGCAAAGGTCATGTGAGGTCAAAAATCAGGTCAAATTTGAAGTTGGTCCAATTGGGCTGTAAGTCAGGGAAATGATCCCTGACACTTAGGAAGTATTAAACCGCAAAGGTCATCGGAGGTCAAAGGTCAGGTCAAATTTAAAGTTGCTCTGATTGGGCTGCAATTCGGGGAAAATAATCCCTGACACTTGAGAAGTATGAAACTGGAAAGGTCATCCAAGTTCAAAGGTCAGGTCAAATTTAAAGTTGCTCGATCAGGCTGCAACTTGCGGCAAATGATCCCTAACACTTGGGGAGTGTAAAACCGAAAAGGTCATCCGAGGTCAAATTTAACGTTGCTCAGAATATGAAACCGAAAAGGTCAACCGAAGACAAAGGTCGGGTCAAATTTAACGTTGCACAGTATTGCTGCGTGATGATGTCATCACAGTCATCACGCCTAACTTACCTCGTGCCCTTGCAAAGGGCACAGTTGCTCTAGTTCTTTCTTTCTTTCTTTCTCACAATTGACTACTAGTGCTACATCCGTGATCGGATGTGGACCAAATGCATAGCCAAGCCGTATTGGGTAAGTGGCTACAAAAGTCTTAAAAAGTTTTAATATCGGAGGTCATCCAGGGGGTCACAGGGGTCAAAATGGTCATTTTGCCTCATATGTGCCGCACCCCCATTATAATTAGGGGCAAAACATGGAGACATCTAGACTAGTGTTTTGATAAACAAGAGATAACCACAGGCAATGGTTCTGCTGTCTGTGCTTCAAAACGTGTAAAATTTCGTCTGGATTAGTCTAGTGCCAGGTGGTGAGTGCCGTGCATTCTCTAAATTCAGTAAATTTCCATCGTCAACCGTGTGGAAAATGTCATACGGCCGGGCGGTTTCACAAGTTGCCGGCTCTATCATACCAGTCGCTGCCTGGCTATTGCAGCTGCAATCCATACATCAAAGCGTGTAAATTTTGGCTATTCCAACTGCAATCCATACACCCTTCATGCAAGACATGACTGGAATCGTCCACACAGGGAGTGAATATTACAAACAGAGTCACCCATTGAGGTAGGCCCATTCGAAATTCACACGCCCTGTGTGGGAGATTAAGATAATGTCTTCCTGGAGAGGTTGTATGAATTTCAACTGGAACAGCCCAGTTGGGGTGTATGAAACCCCAAGTGGGCGATTCACACGAAACAAACTGAGGTATGTTCAGATGCCAATTTTGTTACATATCTTGAGTGTAACTTGTGATGTGATGCCTGTATGCTAGATATAAACAGCTACATCATTTCCACTGATGGCTATAGGGTGTGGGGGTGTGTGTGTGGGGTGATATCTTGGCTAACACTGCATCACGCCTTCCCATGATGCATTTATGAAAATCAATAATCCCACTATATAGTTTCTACAGATGACTTAATAATGGTGAATAAGGGGTGAGGGGTAAGTAAAATGTTGAAATATGACCGCATTAAACCACAAAGGTCATGTGAGGTCAAAGGTCAGGTCAAATTTAAAGTTGCTCGATTGGGCTGTAACTCGGGGAAAATGATCCCTGACACTTGGGGAGTATGAAACCGCAAAAGTCATGTGAAGTCAAAGGTCAGGTCAAATTACAAGTTGCTCCGATTGGGCTGTAACTCGGGGAAAATGATCCCTGACACTTAGGGAGTATAAAACCGCAAAGGTCAAGTGAGGTCAAAGGTCAGGTCAAATTTGACGTTGCTCCAATTAGGCTGTAAGTCGGGGAAAATGATCCCTGACACTTTGGGAGTATAAAACCACAAAGGTCAAGTGAGGTCAAAGGTCAGGTCAAATTTAAAGTTGCTCCAATTGGGCTGTAAGTCGGGGAAATGATCCCTGACACCGGGGAGTATAAAACCACAAAGGTCAAGTGAGGTCAAAGGTCAGGTCAAATTTGAAGTTGCTCCAATTAGGCTGTAAGTCGGGAAAATGATCCCTGACACTTTGGGAGTATAAAACCACAAAGGTCATGTGAGGTCAAAGGTCAGGTCAAATTTGAAGTTGCTCCAATGAGGCTGTAAGTCGGGGAAAATGATCCCTGACACTTTGGGAGTATAAAACCAAAGGTCATGTGAGGTCAAAGGTCAGGTCAAATTTGAAGTTGCTCCAATGAGGCTGTAAGTCGGGGAAAATGATCCCTGACACTTGGGGGGTATAAAACCACAAAGGTCAAGTGAGGTCAAAGGTCAGGTCAAATTTGAAATTGCTCCAATTAGGCTGTAAGTCGGGGAAAATGATCCCTGACACTTGGGAAGTATAAAACCACAAAGGTCATGTGAGGTCAAAGGTCAGGTCAAATTTAAAGTTGCTCCAATTGGGCTGTAAGTCGGGAAATGATCCCTGACACTTTGGGAGTATAAAACCACAAAGGTCATGTGAGGCACAAGGACAGGCCAACTTTGAAGTTGCTCCAATGAGGCTGTAAGTCGGGGAAAATGATCCCTGACACTTTGGGAGTATAAAACCACAAAGGTCAAGTGAGGTCAAAGGTCAGGTCAATTTTGAAGTTGTTCCAATTAGGCTGTAAGTCGGGGAAATGATCCCTGACACTTTGGGAGTATAAAACCACAAAGGTCAAGTGAGGTCAAAGGTCAGGTCAAATTTGAAGTTGCTCCAATTAGGCTGTAAGTCGGGGAAAATGATCCCTGACACTTTGGGAGTATAAAACCACAAAGGTCATGTGAGGTCAAAGGTCAGGTCAAATTACAAGTTGCTCCGATTGGGCTGTAACTCGGGGAAAATGATCCCTGACACTTGGGGAGTATAAAACCACAAAGGTCATGTGAGGTCAAAGGTCAGGTCAAATTTGAAATTGCTCCAATTAGGCTGTAAGTCGGGGGTAATGATCCCTGACACTTGGGGAGTATAAAACCACAAAGGTCATGTAAGGTCAAAGGTCAGGTCAAATTTAAAGTTGCTCCAATTGGGCTGTAAGTCGGGGAAATGATCCCTGACACTTGGGGAGTATAAAACCACAATGGTCATGTGAGGTCAAAGGTCAGGTCAAATTTGAAGTTGGTCCAATTGGGCTGTAAGTCGGGGGAAATGATCCCTCACACTTGGGAAGTATTAAACCGCAAAGGTCATCCGAGGTCAAAGGTCAGGTAAAATTTAAAGTTGCTCTGATTGGGCTGCAACTGGGAAAATAATCCCTGACACTTGAGAAGTATGAAACTGGAAAGGTCATCCAAGTTCAAAGGTCAGGTCAAATTTAAAGTTGCTCGGATCAGGCTGCAACTTGCGGCAAATGATCCCTAACACTTGGGGAGTGTAAAACCGAAAAGGTCATCCGAGGTCAAATTTAACGTTCCTCAGAATATGAAGCCGAAAAGGTCAACGTTGCACAGTATTGCTGCGTGATGATGTCATCACAGTCATACGCCTAACTTACCTCGTGCCCTTGCAAAGGGCACAGTTGCTCTAGTTGCTGTTTCTTTCTTTCTTTCTTTCTCACAATTTACTACTTGTGCTACATCCGTGATCGGATTTCGACCAAATGCATACCCAAGCCGTATTGGGTAGGTGGCTACAAAAGTCTTAAAATGTTTTAATATCGGAGGTCATCCAGGGGGTCACAGGGGTCCGAAATGGTCAGTTTTGCCTCATATGTGCCGCACCCCCATTATAATTAGGGGCAAAACATGGAGACATCTAGTCTAGTGTTTTGATAAACCAGAAATAACCACAGGCAATGGTTCTGCTGTCTGTGCTTCAAAACGTGTAAATTTTCGTCTCAATTGGTCTAGTGCTAGGTGGTGAATGCCGTGCATTCTCTAAATTCAGTAAATTTCCATCGTCAACCGTGTGGAAAATGTCATCACGGCCGAGGCGGTTTCACAAGTTGCGGCTCTATCATACCAGTCGCCGCCTGGCTATTGCAGCTGCAATCCATACATCAAAACATGTAAATTTTGGCTATTCCAACTGCAATCCATACACCCTTCATGCAAGACATGACGGGAATCGTCCACACAGGGAGTGAATATTACAAACGGAGTCACCCATTGAGGTAGGCCCATTCGAAATTCACACGCCCTGTGTGGGAGATTAAGATAATGTCTTCCGGAGAGGTTGTATGAATTTCAACTGGAACAGCCCAGTTGGGGTGTGTGAAACCGCAAGTGGGCGATTCACACTGAAACAAACTGAGGTATGTTCAGATGCCAATTTTGTTACATATCTTGAGTGTAACTTGTGATGTGATGCCTGTATGCTAGATATAAACAGCTACAACAGTATTATGCATTGCTTGAGATAGTCATGTCTTTAAATAGGTGTGATTGCAGTTGTTTGTACATGTACATGTAGAGATGGCAATGGTATTAGAAGCTATTACATGTCAGTTCGGGGGCACTGCTAATTCAAAGACGTCTCTGATATCAAAGACGGGTCAGTGATTTCACATAATGGGGTCTGTGATATCACATACGTCCGTGGCTTTTTTTTTACAGTTTGGGGCTAGATGCAGCATATCGGAAAGAAGGTGACTGTATCGGAATATGCTTTCCTATGTTTAGCAAATATCTGCCTGTGCAAACATCATATCTATCTGTGCAAATTCTGACAAATGGTCCCAGAAAACACTTAGATTGGCAAAATCGAGCCATATCCAACGTTTTGAAGTAACAAAAATCACAAGTCACGGGGAGTGAATATTTTGGCAAGGCAAAAAAAGGAGGAACAATGAATTTTGGCCGGTCAACGAGGGGAGGGGAGCGATTTTTGGCACGCATTGTGGCGGCAACTTTTCAAAAATATATTCAAAAATGACTTGAAAAATGGTAGGCCCTCACGGAAACGTTCAGGCTTATAACCTCGTGGCCTGACTCTTGCACACGTGCATGGGATGAATTCGGAGAAATATGGACACTTGTATTTTATTGATAGGGGTAGGGTTATGTAAAACTTATGTTATGATTAGGTGGCTCAAAATAGATCAACAAATTACGGTAAAACCTGCAGCCCCGGGTCTTTAAAAAAAATGAGGGAGACAGAGAGAGAAAGAGAGAAGGGAGAGGGAGGGAGAGGAAGGGGAGCGATAGAGCAGTGGCATAGCCAGGCCGGTTTTTTTTTTGCGGGGTGCTGATTTTGAAAAAGTGTTTCTTTTTTTTCCAGGTGGCGATTTTGTAAAAAGTGGACCTTCTTCACAAACTTTGGACCTTTTTTTGACTAAAAAAGCGTAAAAAACATATTTTTTTGCTCACTATGGTCGTAAATTAGGATTTTTTTGAGGACTTTTGCCTCACCGCACGGCCCCACTCTGCGTCACGGGCCTGGGCTTAGCCAGTGGGGCAGGATAGTGCCCCCTAAAAAATTGAAGGGCGGAAAAGAGGGAAAAGAAAAAGGTCTACTTTTTCGGTCTGATTTCCCAAAAATTGAAAGAAATAACCCGACAACTGAAAACATATAAAAAATAACTGCCAATAATACCGGAACGAAAATGTTACAAAAATCAGGACAAAATATTAGCAAAACTGGGTTGAAAATTTTGTTTTGCCACAGCCACCCAGGCTCATTTCAATATCCGAGGATTTTTAGGCAAACGAAGGGGGAAAAGTGGAAAGAAAACAAGGAAGAAAACAAGAAGAAAAGAGGAAGAGTACGCCACGTTCTGAGTCATTGCGCATCATAATTATGTTCATGCTTGAAATTTGTGACGGAAGTCGCATCCACTGGAAATCCATTCTAAAATACATATTATGCATTATCATGACATGGTTATATGGCCTATAGGCTATGCTTAATCATGATGGTCGGAAAAATAAGTTAATAATAGGGGCCTAATGCAAAATGATGCACCAATTGGCTTTTAGTTTGAGGATAATATTCCCCTCACAAGTCGGGTCCGTTGATCTGTTATGCCCAAAATAATACTGAATAATAAGTGTAAACTTTACACCAAATGACTTGATTGTGCCTTTCATAACTTTTTGAAAATAATTCTCCAACTTCAGAGAGAGCACATCCCCCTCAGGCACCCTTCTCCGTCAAAAAAGAAAAGGCTAACTTGCATTTATCCATATAGGCCTAATTGAGCAGGTTCATACCCATGCAGAAGTCAGGTCCGCAGGAAATTTGTTAGGAATTATAGGCCTATCTTTCATAGATATAATGACTATAGGCCTATTATAGCACATCCCCTCAAGCAAAACAGAAAAGCCTAAACTTAGGCTGAATTGAAGGAATTATTGAGCACGAGTGTTAAATATAGGCGGAGACTGGGGTAATTGTGGCCCCGGGTAATTGTGGCCCCTTTGTCTTTATCAGGGTGTCTTTATACTAAGCATTGGTCTAGGTGACGTAACTTTGTATTGTATGAAAGAGTGGTCTTTATGTTTGGTGAAAAAATATTCAAATAGCATTAAAATTTTTATGAGGGGGGGTCTAATTAGCGGAGCGACATCATAAATGGCTCTAAAAAAGTGGCAAGTCCACTTTTTTTTTTTTTTTTTGGTTCTTATTGGTTGTATCACTGACTATTTTGTATGTGTTTGACATGAAAGGTAATCATAACAGTTCCCATTGATATAACAATTTTATAAAAAAATTGTTTATTTAATGAGCTAAATTTGCATATTATGTAATACCCGGCTTGGGAATGTGGCCCCTGTTCATGTCTTAAGCAAATTACTTGCATCTGACCCCCTAAAAAGCTATTTTGGTCATTAATCTGTTAATATGTTAATCAAATTAGCCATTTGGTGTCATTATTGAAACAAAAAAAGACATATTTAGTATGTTTTCAAGTCAAAACAAGGAAGTATAATGAACAGTCAGATCCGGCCGCAGTTTCGGCATGCAAAAATTAGCATAATAACAAGTATTTTACAAAATGCCTTAAAATGCCCTTTTCTGGTAAATAAACCAGTCCAAATGGCCTAGAATTATCGCAATCACTGTAAAACATGTTATTAATAGTTATCAGGAAGAACTGGATTCACAATACTCTTTAAATTCTTTATTTTGTTCAGGGGCCACATGTAATTGTGGCCCCTAAAACATGTTAATTATTATGCAAATTGCAATATATTTTCCAATTATATTTATCACATCTTATAGGTACCCATTGCCTCTATCCACTCATGCAGAAATTTTACTTCTCCAGTTCATACTTAAAGAATTACATGGTAAAAATGCAAAAGGGGGCCACAATTACCCCAGTTTTCCCCTAAGCCAGTTGGAAATCTGTAAAAAAATATATGCTCCGAAAATAACCAATAAACAGTTTTGATGTGTCCGGAGAATTGAAAGTCTGCAAAATGTCGCCGAGGGAGCAAAGTTATTCTGCAGCATTTAAGCTCAATTATGAAAAAGAGCAACATTTTTTAGCATTCTCCGATTTCTCACGTTCACTAGAAAGAGTGTATCCCGAGCCCGCGATTTAATTCATAAATTGGATAGTAAAATTAGCAGGAGCTAGCAGGCACTTGGGCTAGCTACAACCCTGTGATCATGCTGATTAGGCCTACTCGCAAAATTATTCCCGTTGTGCCAGTTCACGTTCACAATATCGTTTGCGGCTGGGTTTTGAGACTAGGGAGTATGTGATTTATGAGACGTCTTTGAATTATGATACTGTCAGGTGACTCGGCACTGAAGAGTCTTTGATATCAGAGACGTCTTTGAATTAGCAGTGCCCCCGAACTGATGTGGTTGTGAAATAGGCTTCATTCAATCAGATTTGATCTGAATATTGTGAGGTTAGTGATGCAGTGGTATTAGTACTATAAAAGCTTTTGTGCTGCACTGGTACTGCACACACGTACTTTTCTTCTTTCTTGAAGAAATGTATCGGAACTGGTTGGGGTGTGGGTGTGTGTGTGTGTGGGGGGGTGATATCTTGGCTAAAACTGCATCATGCCTTCCCATGATGCATTTATGAAAATCAAAAATTCCCACTTTATAGTTTCTACAGATGGCTTAATAATGGTAAATAATGGGGGGTAAGTAAAATGTTGAAATATGACCGCATTAAACTGCAAAGGTCATGTGAGGTCAAAGGTCAGGTCAAATTACAAGTTGCTCCGATTGGGCTGTAACTCAGGGGAAAATGATCCCTGACACTTGGGGAGTATAAAACCACAAAGGTCAAGTGAGGTCAAAGGTCAGGTCAAATTTGAAGTTGCTCCAATTAGGCTGTAAGTCAGGGAAAATGATCCCCGACACTTTAGGAGTATAAAACCACAAAGGTCATGTGAGGTCAAAGGTCAGGTCAAATTTAAAGTTGCTCCAATTGAGCTGTAAGTCGGGGAAAATGATCCCTGACACTTGGGGAGTATAAAACCACAAAGGTCATGTGAGGTCAAAGGTCAGGTCAAATTTGAAGTTGCTCCAATTAGGCTGTAAGTCGGGAAAATGATCCCTGACACTTGGGGAGTATAAAACCACAAAGGTCATGTGAGGTCAAAGGTCAGGTCAAATTTAAAGTTGCTCCAATTGGGCTGTAAGTCGGGGAAATGATCCCTGACACTTGGGGAGTATAAAACCACAACGGTCATGTGAGGTCAAAGGTCAGGGCAAATTTGAAGTTGCTCCAATTGGGCTGTAAGTGGGGAAATGATCCTGGGAAGTATTAAACCGCAAAAGGTCATTCGAGGTCAAAGGTCAGGTCAAATTTAAAGTTGCTGATTGGGCTGCAATTGGGAAAATGATCCCTGACACTTGAGGAGTATGAAACCGCAAAGGTCATGTGAGGTCAAAGGTCAGGTCAAATTTGAAGTTGGTCCAATTGGGCTGTAAGTCGGGGAAATGATCCCTGACACTTGGGAAGTATTAAACCGCAAAGGTCATCCGAGGTCAAAGGTCAGGTAAAATTTAAAGTTGCTCTGATTGGGCTGCAATTGGGGAAAATAATCCTGACACTTGAGAAGTATGAAACTGGAAAGGTCATCCAAGTTCAAAGGTCAGGTCAAATTTAAAGTTGCTCGATCAGGCTGCAACTTGCGGCAAATGATCCCTAACACTTGGGGAGTGTAAACCGAAAAAGGTCATCCGAGGTCAAATTTAACGTTGCTCAGAATATGAAACCGAAAAGGTCAACCGAAGACAAAGGTCGGGTCAAATTTAACGTTGCACAGTATTGCTGTGTGATGTCATCACAGTCATACGCCTAACTTACCTCGTGCCCTTGCAAGGGGCACAGTTGCTCTAGTTCTTTCTTCTTTCTTCTGGCAACCGCAATCAACTGCATGTAGCTCCGCAAAGATTGACAGATTTCAACCAAAGTTGACCCAAATGACCACTGGGCTAGGCCAAACCTTCCATTTGACTTTGACCTCGCTGTGACCTTTGACCTAGCTATAATGGTCAAAAATGTGATTTCACAAAAATGCTACTCCTTCCACAAATTTCATGCAATGATCATGTGACTCATGCATATGAATCAACATGTGGCAGTGCTTAAAACTTCCTAAAAGAATTGAGGTCAAAGGTCATTAAGGGGTCATTTCGGTCTGAAAGCTAAAATATTCAAAAAATCACTGTCTTTACAAAATATATAGCAGAGAGTCGCCATTAGCACACATGCATTGCTACTAGCCAGGGTCTTTAGGATGCCTACAGGTTTGGGGTCAAAGGTCATTAAGGGGTTACTTCCGGTCAAAAACCAAAAATGTTCAAAAAATTTTTATCTCAAAATGTAAACAGACCAGAATAATATAACCAACATACATGAATTAGTGTTCCCTGATGTATGCATGGTATTTTTATTTTGGGGGTCAAAGGTCATTAAGGGGTCACTTCCTGTTTTTAGCTGAATAACTTCAAGAATTTTTATCTCAAGAACTGAACATGTTAGAATTTTTTAATTAAAATTGGAACAATGCATTTTGTCGGTGTACATAAGGTTTTTTTTTACATTGAGGTCAAAGGTCATTAAAGGGGTCAAAAGGTCAATCAAAAATTTTCAAAAAATCAAAATCCATGTACAAGTTCCGATTAAGCTGAAATTCACCAGGAATATTTCTTATGACATCCTAAGCACAGTGCAAGAGCAGTTGACCCCATCCGTAACCCAGGGGTCAAGTTATAGGGGTCAAATTGCGGCTTGTATTCAGCGTCTGTTGACTCTAGTTTCCTTTCTTCTTTTATAATACAGTACCCAGTAAGACCATCCAGTATGCCCTATGATGACTCTTGTTTCCTTTCTTCTTTAATAATACAGTACCCAGTAAGACCATCCAGTATGCCCTATGATGACTCTTGTTTCCTTTCTTCTTTTATAATACAGTACCCAGTAAGACCATCCAGTATGCCCTATGATGACTCTTGTTTCCTTTCTTCTTTTATAATACAGTACCCAGTAAGACCATCCAGTATGCCCTATGATGACTCTTGTTTCCTTTCTTCTTTTATAATACAGTACCCAGTAAGACCATCCAGTATGCCCTATGATGACTCTTGTTTCCTTTCTTCTTTTATAATACAGTACCCAGTAAGACCATCCAGTATGCCCTATGATGACTCTTGTTTCCTTTCTTCTTTTATAATACAGTACCCAGTAAGACCATCCAGTATGCCCTATGATGACTCTTGTTTCCTTTCTTCTTTTATAATACAGTACTCAGTAAGACCATCCAGTATGCCCTATGATGACTCTTGTTTCCTTTCTTCTTTAATACAGTACCCAGTAAGACCATCCAGTATGCCCTATGATGACTCTTGTTTCCTTTCTTCTTTTATAATACAGTACCCAGTAAGACCATCCAGTATGCCCTATGATGACTCTTGTTTCCTTTCTTCTTTAATACAGTACCCAGTAAGACCATCCAGTATGCCCTATGATGACTCTTGTTTCCTTTCTTCTTTAATACAGTACCCAGTAAGACCATCCAGTATGCCCTATGATGACTCTTGTTTCCTTTCTTCTTTTATAATACAGTACCCAGTAAGACCATCCAGTATGCCCTATGATGACTCTTGTTTCCTTTCTTCTTTTATAATACAGTACCCAGTAAGACCATCCAGTATGCCCTATGATGACTCTTGTTTCCTTTCTTCTTTAATACAGTACCCAGTAAGACCATCCAGTATGCCCTATGATGACTCTTGTTTCCTTTCATCTTTAATACAGTACCCAGTAAGACCATCCAGTATGCCCTATGATGACTCTTGTTTCCTTTCTTCTTTAATACAGTACCCAGTAAGACCATCCAGTATGCCCTATGATGACTCTTGTTTCCTTTCTTCTTTAATAATACAGTACCCAGTAAGACCATCCAGTATGCCCTATGATGACTCTTGTTTCCTTTCTTCTTTTATAATACAGTACCCAGTAAGACCATCCAGTATGCCCTATGATGACTCTTGTTTCCTTTCTTCTTTAATAATACAGTACCCAGTAAGACCATCCAGTATGCCCTATGATGACTTTTGTTTCCTTTCTTCTTTTATAATACAGTACCCAGTAAGACCATCCAGTATGCCCTATGATGACTCTTGTTTCCTTTCTTCTTAAAATAATACAGTACCCAGTAAGACCATCCAGTATGCCCTATGATGACTCTTGTTTCCTTTCTTCTTTAATACAGTACCCAGTAAGACCATCCAGTATGCCCTATGATGACTCTTGTTTCCTTTCTTCTTTAATAATACAGTACCCAGTAAGACCATCCAGTATGCCCTATGATGACTCTTGTTTCCTTTCTTCTTTAATACAGTACCCAGTAAGACCATCCAGTATGCCCTATGATGACTCTTGTTTCCTTTCTTCTTTAATAATACAGTACCCAGTAAGACCATCCAGTATGCCCTATGATGACTCTTGTTTCCTTTCTTCTTTTATAATACAGTACCCAGTAAGACCATCCAGTATGCCCTATGATGACTCTTGTTTCCTTTCTTCTTTAATACAGTACCCAGTAAGACCATCCAGTATGCCCTATGATGACTCTTGTTTCCTTTCTTCTTTAATACGGTACCCAGTAAGACCATCCAGTATGCCCTATGATGACTCTTGTTTCCTTTCTTCTTTAATAATACAGTACCCAGTAAGACCATCCAGTATGCCCTATGATGACTCTTGTTTCCTTTCTTCTTTAATAATACAGTACCCAGTAAGACCATCCAGTATGCCCTATGATGACTCTTGTTTCCTTTCTTCTTTAATAATACAGTACCCAGTAAGACCATCCAGTATGCCCTATGATGACTCTTGTTTCCTTTCTTCTTTTATAATACAGTACCCAGTAAGACCATCCAGTATGCCCTATGATGACTCTTGTTTCCTTTCTTCTTTAATACGGTACCCAGTAAGACCAGCCAGTATGCCCTATGACTCTTGTTTCCTTTCTTCTTTAATAATACAGTACCCAGTAAGACCATCCAGTATGCCCTATGATGACTCTTGTTTCCTTTCTTCTTTAATAATACAGTACCCAGTAAGACCATCCAGTATGCCCTATGATGACTCTTGTTTCCTTTCTTCTTTAATACAGTACCCAGTAAGACCATCCAGTATGCCCTATGATGACTCTTGTTTCCTTTCTTCTTTAATACAGTACCCAGTAAGACCATCCAGTATGCCCTATGATGACTCTTGTTTCCTTTCTTCTTTTATAATACAGTACCCAGTAAGACCATCCAGTATGCCCTATGATGACTCTTGTTTCCTTTCTTCTTTTATAATACAGTACCCAGTAAGACCATCCAGTATGCCCTATGATGACTCTTGTTTCCTTTCTTCTTTTATAATACAGTACCCAGTAAGACCATCCAGTATGCCCTATGATGACTCTTGTTTCCTTTCTTCTTTAATACAGTACCCAGTAAGACCATCCAGTATGCCCTATGATGACTCTTGTTTCCTTTCTTCTTTAATACAGTACCCAGTAAGACCATCCAGTATGCCCTATGATGACTCTTGTTTCCTTTCTTCTTTTATAATACAGTACCCAGTAAGACCATCCAGTATGCCCTATGATGACTCTTGTTTCCTTTCTTCTTTAATACAGTACCCAGTAAGACCATCCAGTATGCCCTATGATGACTCTTGTTTCCTTTCTTCTTTAATACAGTACCCAGTAAGACCATCCAGTATGCCCTATGATGACTCTTGTTTCCTTTCTTCTTTAATACGGTACCCAGTAAGACCATCCAGTATGCCCTATGACTCTTGTTTCCTTTCTTCTTTAATAATACAGTACCCAGTAAGACCATCCAGTATGCCCTATGATGACTCTTGTTTCCTTTCTTCTTTAATAATACAGTACCGAGTAAGACCATCCAGTATGCCCTATGATGACTCTTGTTTCCTTTCTTCTTTTATAATACAGTACCCAGTAAGACCATCCAGTATGCCCTATGATGACTCTTGTTTCCTTTCTTCTTTAATACAGTACCCAGTAAGACCATCCAGTATGCCCTATGATGACTCTTGTTTCCTTTCTTCTTTAATACAGTACCCAGTAAGACCATCCAGTATGCCCTATGATGACTCTTGTTTCCTTTCTTCTTTAATAATACAGTACCCAGTAAGACCATCCAGTATGCCCTATGATGACTCTTGTTTCCTTTCTTCTTTAATACAGTACCCAGTAAGACCATCCAGTATGCCCTATGATGACTCTTGTTTCCTTTCTTCTTTTATAATACAGTACCCAGTAAGACCATCCAGTATGCCCTATGATGACTCTTGTTTCCTTTCTTCTTTTATAATACAGTACCCAGTAAGACCATCCAGTATGCCCTATGATGACTCTTGTTTCCTTTCTTCTTTAATAATACAGTACCCAGTAAGACCATCCAGTATGCCCTATGATGACTCTTGTTTCCTTTCTTCTTTAATACAGTACCCAGTAAGACCATCCAGTATGCCCTATGATGACTCTTGTTTCCTTTCTTCTTTTATAATACAGTACCCAGTAAGACCATCCAGTATGCCCTATGATGACTCTTGTTTCCTTTCTTCTTTTTAAAATAATACAGTACCCAGTAAGACCATCCAGTATGCCCTATGATGACTTTTGTTTCCTTTCTTCTCTAATACAGTACCCAGTAAGACCATCCAGTATGCCCTATGATGACTTTTGTTTCCTTTCTTCTTTAATACAGTACCCAGTAAGACCATCCAGTATGCCCTATGATGACTCTTGTTTCCTTTCATCTTTAATAATACAGTACCCAGTAAGACCATCCAGTATGCCCTATGATGACTCTTGTTTCCTTTCTTCTTTAAAATACAGTACCCAGTAAGACCATCCAGTATGCCCTATGATGACTTTTGTTTCCTTCCTTCTTTAATACAGTACCCAGTAAGACCAGCCAGTATGCCCTATGATGACTCTTGTTTCCTTTCTTCTTTAATACAGTACCCAGTAAGACCATCCAGTATGCCCTATGATGACTTTGAACATTTAGCAGCTCGTATCAAACCCAAACAGAAGAAGGTAAGCTTGATTCAAGTTGCTTAGTTCACAAGAAGAGTTCAGATGATAAAAGTATTACAAATTTTAATTAAATTAAATCCTACATTTTATAAGGAACTACCTAGGGCTTAAAATCGATCAGTCCTGTTGTTGCTATGCACCTCCCGATTGGTTCAAATAGCAAGCATGTGTATCGCGTTGATGCACACGCGCTGACCTGTGTGATATTGTGTCATATTACACGGGTAAGAACCAATGAACCAATGAGATTGCAGGAACGTTCTCAAGTGTTTAAGAATTTTCTAGCTATGATCTGGGAATCCTGAAGTAAATAAATTGATGAATATTCTTAATCATCAAGTTGTAGTACAGTAACATGAAATTTGGAATTAAATTAAAATACTGGACTTACTTTTTTTAGCAATGCTAGGTTGTGTGTGATACCATCACACTTCATCAGGCAACAGACCCGCTGGACTGGTCATATGACAGTTGATAGGGATTGGCTTGATGGTTCTGTTCCATGCGTGAGATAGGTTGTATCGTAGAAAGCTCTAAAACCCAACATGAACTAACATAGGCGGCCAAGCACCAACAAAGCCAAAAAATGTTTATTTACATCTCAATGAAATTGGTCATTCCATAAACATTGAGGATGCAACCATTTTAGACAGATAATTTGATATTTCGTCTTAGAGGATTTCTATCAGAAATAATCTTGCATCAGGTAATGATTATTGTTCAAATTGTTGTGTTATTTGCAGGTGGAACTAGAGTTAGGTCTGGACACATCCAACCCAAATTATTCCAAAAGCAAGGGAGAACAGATAGCTATCAATGTGGATGGAACGGCACATGGAAGCAGTGGTAGAACTTACGAAAGGTAATAATACTAGGTCTATGGCATCAGAGGACTAAACTCTCAAATCAGTGAAACCTCTAAATTAATTTTTTAAAGCACCCAAAATGTATGGTAATCATTGACAAATATGGCCCAAATCCCAACAATGTTGAGGTCTTTACCCCTCTGGCTACACATTAGTGCTGCTCCTGCACCCTGCTGGGAGTCTGTGATTTCTGACATATTTTCTGGGGTACTACGGGCATCTCTGTCCTCTAACAGTGCCCCCAAAATATCCAAATTTCTTGCTGCAAAAGTCTGTGAAACTAAAGAGGTATTTGTAAACAATCAGAGGTAAATTTTACTGTCTTTTCAATGATGAAAGGTGTCAAAAGTGATCTATATATCCCTTTATTACATGTATGTCAATACAGCATGTATTGGACTCGCTACACTGTGTTTCACGTTGCTAAAACGATCATCAGGCGAATGACTATGGAGGTTTTTTCTTCTTCCTGGCAGTGTTGCCATGTCGACATTTGCTTATGAATTCAGTCCGTTTGTTTAACGATCTGTTTGGATCGGTTTTTTTATTATTAAGGATTGCCAATTTCTCTTCGAGGCATAGATTACATATACCCGTTTTACGCCTAAAAATATTTGATTTGCGGATGGTTTCCCAGGATATATCATACTTAACATTTTTGTCCTTCAGACTCCAAATGTGTTTAGATAATTCGTATTTTTTTGTGGGTAAACGATTTAACATGGTTGTTATATCTTTCCTTGAATTTACCCCCAGCAAGGCCTACATAGGTTTTACAACCCTTACTGGAGTTGACGTTAGCTTGATACACTACTGCTTCTGACAAGCATTTCCCTTTTAAGGGGCAATTTCCTTTATATTTGCGAGTGCAGTTGCACTGGTTTTTTTTGGTTTTCTTCATTTTGCGTTTTATTTTTGAGTTTTGCGCTTTGATAATTGCACCAACATTTTTCATGCAGCTATAGCTTATTTTTACGCTGTTGCGGTTGAAAATTCTGTTCAGTTTGGACCCCTTGGGGAAATGCTTGTCTACCAGCTTTAAGAATTTCTGGCCAATATTCGTTTTTACAGTTCTATTGACATACGTGTAATAGTACTGCTCTTCTTCGAAATCAAGCACTCTTTTGCAGCAGTTTGTGATAACTTTTTTCGTGTATATATATCCCTTTAAGTATCCAAAATCAAAATTTCTCACTGCAAAAGTCCTGAAAGCAACATAATAATTTAAAAATTTGGATGATAATGAACCATCTGTGTGTTATTCCAGTTATTTGCAGTGGTATTTTTGGCATTTAGTTATTACAATTCAATAGTTTTACACAGTTTGTTTGTACTTGTAGCAATGATGGATGTGGTTTGTATTGGAATGTTTCACATTCAATTATTACAGTTAAGTTTTACATGTTTTGTTTGTACTCATAGCAATATGATGGACAAGCAGGTGCTGTCATCAACCAACACATCTACATCAACTTCCAGATATGCAGTTGGTATCTTCAGAGACGGTATGTATGCAACTTATTAAGGGGTTATACCTGTATGTACTTAAGTTAAGCAAATTACAAAAAAATTGTCATCTTTTTTACATAATTGTAAGAACTCTGTATAGCGAAAGATCTGATCGAGCGTGTGTTATGTCGTGCGTAAGAGATAGTGGTTTGAATCGTGGCTTTTTGTATTTGGTTCTTTGGCTAGGGAATAACTCATTGGTGCCATTGAATTTTTCATGCAAGCTTATAGAACTAGGACAAGACTTGTAAACATCAAGTAGGGTCAGTCCATATGATATCAAGGAGGTCCCCACCTGACCCCCTCAGATTTGCTTTATATTTTAGTCATATGTTGTACCTGTAAAATATTAAAAACCTGCAAATTTGAGGTCTGTAGCTCTTCACGGATTTTCTGTGGCAGCCATTTAAAGTTGGAGTATGTGGGTCTAAATGTGGACTCAAAAGTTGCCCTTGAAATAAATTTCATCTTTGGGAGTCTGCGACTTCTTTACAAAAAGAGAGAGAGGTTTGAAACCTTGTATACACACTAACTGCATGCCCAATTTGTCAAAAAAAAAAAAAAAATTTCTGTAATTTGCGTTGTGTCACAGGGTCATTAAATATGCAAGAAAAAATGTAATGTTTTGTAAACTGGCAAGTTTAGCCCCCTAAATTCACATTTTTGTCAGATTAATTATTTTTTGTTGTCATTGATGCTAAATATAGGATAAATACAATACATATCCAAAAAATTGAGGTCACAACTCATTTACATTTCGAACAGCGCCCTCACGAAGATGAAATTTATTGCAAATTCAACATTTTCAGGGGGCCCAAAGTCGATGTGGTCCACCTTCAAAATTTATAAAACATCACTTTTATATGACTACTAGTCTTAAATTACAACTTAGATAAGTCCCGGTAATTGTCTAGGTTGACTTCATATAAAACGACAAGCCCAAAGTTGACCATTTCTTATGATTGCATGTACTGCAAATGTGCCGGATTTGGAAGGCTTAAAAGTCAAATTGGCCACAATATTGAAAATAAATGATTAGATGCGTAGTTATTGGCCCTATTTACTTTTATTTCCATTTTATTTTCAATATATAGATTTTCTGTGGCAGCCATTTAAAGTTGGAGTAGGGAATCTAACTTTGGACTCAAAAGTTGCCCTTCGAATAAATTTCATCTTTGGGAGCCTGTAGCTTCCTAATAGAAAGAGAGAGAGGTCTGAAACCTTGTATACACATTAATTGCATGCGAACTTGTCAAAAGTAAAAAAAATAAATGTGTGTAATTAGCGTTGTGTCACGGGGTCATTAAATATGCAAATAAATGTAATGTTTTGTATACTGGCAAGTTTAGCCCCCTAAATTCACATTTTTGTCATAACAATTGTTTTTTTTGTTGTCACTGATGCGATATATAGGACAAATACAATGCATATCCAAGACATAGAGGTGACAATTTATTTACATTTCGAACAGCACCCTCGCAAAGATGAAATTTAAGTTGCAAATTAAACATTTTCAGGGGGTCCAAAGTCAATGTGGTCAACCTTCAAAATTCATAAAACATCACTTTTATGACTACTAGTCTTTAAAGTACAACTTTGCCCAATCCCAGTAATTTTATAGGTTGACTTCATATAAAACGACAAGCCCAAAGTTGACCATTTTCTTATGATTGTATGTACTGCAAATGTGCGAATTCGGAAGGTTTAAAATTCAAAATGGCCACAATATTGAAAATAAATGACTAGATGCATAGTTATTGGCCCTATTTACTTTAATTTCCATTTTATTTTCAATATTAGGGCCAATTTGACTTTAAGCCTTCCAAATTCGGCACATTTGCAGTACATGCAATCATAAGAAAATGGTCAACTTTGGGCTTGTCGTTTTATATGAAGTCAACCTAGACAATTACTGGGACTTAGCTAAGTTGTAATTTAAGACTAGTAGTCATATAAAAGTGATGTTTTATAAATTTTGAAGGTGGACCACATCGACTTTGGACCCCCTGAAAATGTTGAATTTGCAATAAATTTCATCTTTGTGAGGGCGCTGTTCGAAATGTAAATGAGTTGTGACCTCAATTTTTTGGATATGTATTGTATTTATCCTATATTTAGCATCAGTGACAACAAAAAATTATTAATATGACAAAAAATGTGAATTTAGGGGGGCTAAACTTGCCAGTTTACAAAACATTAAATTTTTTCTTGCATATTTTATGACCCTGTGACTTAACACGCAATTTAAGAATTTTTTTTTTTTTACTTTTTGACAAATTGGGCATGCAGTTAGTGTGTATACAAGGTTTCAG